>NW_004955518.1:2451419-2534598 GCF_000276665.1 Chinchilla lanigera | reverse complement strand
TAAATTTCCCTCTGAGGACTGCTTTCATTGCATCTCCCAGGTTCTTGTAGGTTGTATGTACATTTTTGTTTGATTGTAAATATTGTTTAATCTCTAGTTCAATTTCATCTGTGACTCATTGGTTGTTCAGGAGGATGTTATTTAATTTCCAACTGTTTATGGAGTTTCTGTGTTTTCTTTTGTCATTAATTTCCAATTTCATTGCACTATAGTCTGATAGTATACATGGGATAATTTCAGTTCCTTTGCATTTACTTCAACATATTCTATGTACTAGAATATGGTCTATTTTAGAGAAAGTCTCATGTGCAGCTGAGAAGAATGTATATTCTGATGCTGTTGGGTGAAACACTCTGTAAAGTTCTACTAAGTCCATATGTTCACAAGTTTGGTTAAGTTCTATTATTTCTTTCCCAATTTTTTGTCTAGTGGATCTATCTCTTGGTGACAATGGTGTGTTAAAGTCCCATGTTATGATTGTGTTGCTATTTATTTCATATTTCATGTCTGTTAGAATTTGTCTTATATGGTGGGTGCTCCTATATTTGGTGCATAGATGTTTATGATTGTTATCTCTTCCTCTTGAAGCTTCCCACTCACAAGTATGTAGTGACCTTCTTTATTCTTTTGATTGTTCTTGGTTTGAAGTTCACGTTGTCTGCAAACAGAATAGCTACACCTGCTTTTTTTCTGGGTTCCTGTCACATGGAGTATTGTTTTCCATCCTTTAATTTTTAGTCTGTGAATTTCCTTTTGAGTTAAATGTGTTTCTTGTATACAGCATATAGTTGGATTTTGTTTCTTGATCCACTCTGCTAGTCTGCTTCTTTTGGTTGGTACATTGAAACCATTTGCATTGATAATTATAACTGATACATACTGGTTTATCTTTGTCATGCTATTTTCCTGCAGTTGGCTGCTTTTTCCCTCTGTTTAATTGTTTTCTCTGCTTGGTGGGTCCTTTCTGTTGTAGTTCTTGAAGTTGCAGTCTGTTTTATCTCTTTCTAGAATAACTTTTCGCACTCTCTGTAGGATTGGTTTGGTGTTCATGAATTTCTTCAGTTGTGCTCTGTCATGAAAATATTTTATTTCTCCATTAAATTTGCAAGATAGTTTTGCAGGGTACATCAGTCTGGGTTGGAAGTTGTTTTCTTTCAGTACCTGAAATACTTCACTCCAAGCTCTTCTTGCCTTCATGGTTTGTGTTAAGAAGTCTGCTGTGATTCTGATAGGCTTGCCTTTATAGGTGATCTGTTTCTTTTTTCTAACAGCTTTTAATATTCTGACCTTTTGTTGAGTTTCTGGGATCTTTATCACTATATGTCACTATAGATTTATTTTGGTTATGATTAACTGGAGTTCTATATGCTTCACTTATCTGGGTGTCTGATTCTTTTTCCATGCCTGGGAAATTTTCTGCTATTATTTCTGCAAATAGTCTTTTTATGTCAGTTGTGTTGACACCTGCTGTTTCATTAATACCTATTAATCTGACATTGTTTTTCTTTGCTTCATCTTGCAGTTGTTGAATTGTTATTTCCTGGTTCCTTGTTTTTAATAGATCCCTACTTTCATGTTCATTAGTGGCAATGCTGTCTTCAAGGTCAGAATATCTATCTTCAGCTTCACTTATTCAGTCTTGCAAGACTTCAATGGAATTTTTAATTTCCTGGATATCTATTTGCATCTGTTTCATACCTTCTAGTTCTTTTCTATATTGTTCCTTGAAGGTTTCCGTGAGTTGTGTTTGCTCTTCTACTTTCTTGTCAATGTCATGTTTTGATATGCAGAACATTTCTTTCATTATTGTAGTCATTTCTTTTTTCATCTCAGACATTATTCTGATCTGATGTCTTCTATAGCCTGATGTAGTTGTTTTTTTACTTCAGTTGCTATCATTCCAGAAATCTCAGGTGTATGACTTCCAGGTTCTTCTGTTTTAATGTCTCCTGGACTTGTTTTGGGTGGTGTGGAGGTTTGGGATTGCATTTTGCTCCTTTGTTTTGTCATTTTTGAAGACCTAGAGGCTTCCTGGAGTGCAGCCTCACTCTCCTGATTGTGTGTAAGTGGTAAGGTGAGAGTCTGAAGATCCCCAGTGCTCAGTGCAGCTCTTGCGATGGTGAGTGGTGGTAAGGTGGGGTCCCAGATGCTCCCAAACTTTCTTGCATTCAGTTGGCTCCCAGGCATGTGTGGGAAGGACAAGGGAGGCTCCACAGTGTTCCTGAGACTGTCTGGGGTTCACCCCAGCTTCCTCAAGAGTAGGGGGGATGCAGATCATGTTCACCAAGGCTTCAGATATCACCTAGGACAGAGCCTGCTCTTCACACTAGAAGGGGAGGGGTGAGGGTGGACTCCCTGAGGCCACTGACTCTGTTGAGGTTTCAGCTGAGCTCCCAGGGGGTGGTGTGAGTTGTTTTGGCAGTGACCACCAAGGTCCCAGAAGTTGTCCAGGGACCCATGTGCCTCACACCTTAATGGGGGAGGCACCAGAGTGGCTCACTGGGGTTTCTAAAGTGTCTGATATTCGGCCCGGCTCTGGCAGACACACTATGGGTGTGGCAAGTAGCCACCGAGGCCCTTGAGGATGCCTGGGGTTCTGCCTGCCTTGCACTCTGGTCAGAGAGGCACTGCTGTGACTCACCGGACTTTCTGAAGATGTCTGGGATTCAGCCCAGCCTCAGCAGACACATTATGGGTGTGGCCGGTAACCACCGAGGCCCCAGAGGGTGCCCAAGGTTCTGCCTGCCTTGCACACTGGTCAGGGAAGCACTGCCAAGACTCCTGTTTTCCTTCTTTTATTCTTAAAATAAATTTTTAAAAAATATATATATATATGTATATATATCCCTTTTTTCTTTCTTTCTTTCCCTCATTCCAGTTGTTCTCTCCTGTTAAGAAGTTTCTTTCCCTTATAATCTATGACCTCTCCATTGCTCACCAGCTAAATTTGTAGCAGTGGGAACACACTTGACAGCAATACATTATCTGCTCAAATTAGGAAGAAATTGTTGGAATTGTCTTTAGTTTAGTGATAAGGATTCCCAGCATGTATAACAGAAGTTTAGGTGTAGTATAATTATTTGTTATTTTGCTAATTGTTTATATATATAATGTACATATGTATATATATACTTGTCATATACATATATATGTATATTTGGAAAGTCATTTAAATTTATGATTGATCTATACTTAAAAGTGATATGAATATTGATGGGTTTATTTCCAGTTATTTGTATTGAATGTTTGAAATATGCTTGTGCATAAGTCAACTACGTAGGGAAATATATACCTATAGTTAGTTACCCATAGGGAAAAAATTTCCCTGTCAATTTCAGATGCAGTTATATTTTTGCTGAACAATTGATATATTTCTGTCTCACTTTGTAACTTATTACTTCCCTTCCTCCTGTTGGGATGCACCTCTTTTACTCATTTTATTCATTCATTTATTAGATACTATACCTATGATGTACCAGGCTCTGTGAAAGCTGTTTAGGGATCTGTGCACAAACAAGACGGGCAAGGTTAGTGTACATGCTCTCCAGAAAGCTGCACTGGAGCACATCATCATGCATGGGGTAGAAGGGCCTCGATGCATACATTTATGATCTAACGTCTCAGGCTTCCTCTGACTTCCATACCCTTATCTCCTGTTGCCTGACTTTTATCATCTATTTTACTTTCTTTTTATCTTGCAATGTTTTATTTAAATTTAAAAACTACCTAAATCCTTTTTGGAAGCAGGCAGAATATAAATGAGCTAACAGTTTTCATTTTATAGTGTGACTTCAGCTATTTTAGTCAATGTATTTTGTTTACCCATTAAACCTTTGAACCTTTTTAAAGCATGTTATAGGTAGGTACACCAACTGAGTCAAGCCTACATGACTTGAGCAGCCCACTTAAAGGGCTAGTTTTCAAATTTAAATAAAAGTATCTCTTTTATTTTTAATTATTTCTTTGTTTTATTAAAAATTTTTTCTAGGGATTTGTGTTTAAAAGAAAATAATTACCATAAACCATTATTTAATTGTTTTTATTATAATGTTACTGGAATATGTAAAATCATTAAATGATATATAAACTCCTTAGGCTTATAATGATTTCATAACTATAAAGCCAAAACAAATTTCCAAATTAAATATAAATAAAGCTATAAAATTATTCAGATCAACTATTTTAATGTGACAAAAAGGCCATTTTGTTGAATTTCAAGTGCAGCCTCACATCTGATTTTATACATTTTTTTGGTTTTGCTTGTGATTTCAATCACAAGTATTGAATGTGAGCAGGGCATGGTGGTGCGTGCCTGTAATCCCAGCACTTGGGAGGCTGAGGCAGGATGATTGTTGCAAGTCTGAGACCAGCCTGGGCTACAAAATGAGCTCAAAGTCAGCTTGAACTGCATAGGGAGACCCTGTCTCAAAAAGACCCCCCCCCAAAAAAAAATTACTGATGTGACTTCAATAATACTAATAACCTATTCATCTAAGAATGCTTTTTAAGACAATATTAACATTTGCATGACTTTGTTTTTTAGTTCAGAACATTTCACCTCATACATAAACAAAGCTGTCAGTAAGATATTCATGAATGTCAAATTTAGAATTGGCTCAATAAAACTGTCCTATTTTTTTAAGATAAAGTTAACATCACAGTGTTATTGGGATATGCATTAAATGGATAATAAATCCAATTACTTCTTCAGTAAGAAACAGAAAAAAAAAACAACTTCATTATATATTTGCTATTATGCTTGCTGCTAATGAATTTTTTCAAGTGGGTGCACGTAACGATGGGATCCGCTTACAAGAGGAATACGTATCAACTGCCATGGAGCAGATTATTTTGAATGTAAAACTGACTATGGGATTGGGGAATCAACCTTTCAGCAGTTTCCTCTTTTCAAATTCTTGAAAAATTTCTGTCCATATAGCATCCTCTTGGGAAGTACACATCATATGGATGCACTTAGAGTTCCGTGTAATTCTGATAATACTAATTTTTTAAAAATTATCACTGAAATTAAAATATAACTGCCACAAAAAGAAGGGAAAACATATGCAGCCCATAGTTTGCAAAATAATATTTCCCAGAATGTTTCCATGTCGGGCAGAGCCCTGAGAGACAGGCTTGCAGCAACACAGATTGGGATAGACAGGCTACCTCCAAGCCCCAAGTCCAGTCATCCCCACTCTTCTCTTCGGCACCACTTTCATGACCGCCACCATCTGTGGATATTTCAAGCCATAGCCAATCTGCTCCTGCCCTGGAAATAGAGGAATTATTGTCTATCTTTAGCAGAAGGTGGTGAAGAAGAGAAAGCTGAGGGAATACTAGGGTAATATTTCTCTCACTTTATTGTGCACACAATTCCCTTATAGCTCTTCCTCAAATGCAGATTCCGACCTAGTAGGTAGGTGGGGCCTAAGACCCTGCATTTCTAATAAACTCCCAGGTAACCTATCTGATTCCTCTGGTTTACAGTTCACATTTTGAGAAGCATGAATTTAAGGCTGCTAGACTCTCTTCTCTAGTGAGCCTGAGATGAGGCAAATTTTCCATATTTTACTTGGGACTCAGATATTTTGGTTCCTATGAAATGGAACAGGGGTGTATTAAGTAAATTAACCAGATTGTAAGATTCTTATTTCACATGAGAAAAAGCACAGTTTCACCAGCCCCAAAGGATATTTATTTATAGAACAGAATTTTTCATATCAGTTGTTGAAGTGGTATGAAGTTTCCATAAGGTTAACAACCAAAAAATCAATACCAAACTCTAGAATCTCTGAATTAATTATAAGTATACTTGATGGTAAATCAATAAATCAATCACATAATTTAGAAGTGAATTGAGTGATTTTATTTTCCTTTTGTGGTTGGCTTTCAGTGACTGCCAGATGTTTTAAGGCATTGTTATATCAGCTATTCCCATGCTGATATTCATGGCTAGGTCTGTTTTTGATTTGTAATTAAATACTGTATATTATTGGAAAAACTCAAAAGTTATCTCCTTCACATAAAGTCTGTGAAAATCTAGTAGTAACATAATGTGTATGGCTATGAGTGTTAGAGAATTTAGCTCACTATAATTTTCGCAAATGGAGAGTTGTTTTCCTCGTATAGAAAGAAGTTTGGAGCTCGGTGGCCCAGTATCAATGGCCCAGTGATGTTATGGTCACTATCATGGTAATTCTCCTGGTCTTTTTCTCAGCATTGCAAGATGGAGTCAAGTTCGCCTTTAAGGCAAGAAGAAAGGATAAGACAGTATCAGCCTTCTCCATCAGTTTAACTTGGAAAACCAAATATTCCATCCCCAGGATAGGTCATTGGTCAAAAACGATGTCCAATGACTACCCTCATCCAACCCCAGTAATGGGGGCAAGTGAGAAGTTAGGGAATAGATGGATTATCACTCAATTGACTTTATATCTCAACTCCTGTCTAATGAAAAGGAAGAATACTGTTTAAGTCTTTTTTTGTGCTACCTCTGTCTTAGCACAGATTGTGGTGGTTTAAAAAAGTTTAAGAGATAAATGAAATTCCTCAAAGCAACCAACCTCAGGGGATCTAGAGATTTATGATTAAAAAGTGGAAGATAAAATAATTATATTATCCAAAGCGCCTCCTAAGAATATGTGAAGTTGTCCTAAATTTGTTTATTTTTTAAAATTTTATTTATTTATTTATTTATTTATTTTGAGACAGAGTCTCATTATGTAGTGCAGGCTGGCCTTGAACTCACTTATGTAGCCCAGGCTGGCCTCAGACTTATGGTAATCCTCCTGCCTCAGCCTCCTGAGTGCTGGGACTACAGGCATGGACCAAGCCTGGCAGTTGTCCTAAGTTTAAAAGGTCATATGGTCATCAACTGAGGCAATTAAGGCTTTCCTACGGCTTTTACTCACCTAAGTTGTCTACCAAGATTGCAGAATTTAGCAGGGAAGTTTACTTTTCTCTTCTTCTGAGGAGGTTTAGAGCTTTTAGAGAGACTTCATAAATGCACTGTAATGCAACATGACAGAGCTTCCTTCTCCCAGTGTCCTGTCTTCCTGGATGTTACCACAGCAGGCCACTATTCCCAGTGAACCTATAGAGTGTGGAGATCTGCATCTCTTGGGTATAATCATATCACTAAAGAACTCAGAAAGACTGTATGTTAGCTTATCATGACTATAACAAAATACCTGAGATAACTTATAAAGAGGAAAGATTTCTTTTGGCTCATGGTTTCAGAAGGTTTGGTCCATGGTTGATGGCTTCATTGCCTTTGGGTGGCAGAACACTATGAATGGAGTATGTGGTAGAGCAAAACTGCTCACTTCATTGCTGTGAGGAAATGAAAGAGAAAGGAAGAAAGTGTAGGGGTCTACTATCCCTTTCAAAGGAATGTCCCCAATGACCTAACTTCCTTCCATTAGTCATACATTCTAAAGATTATACCACTTCCCAGTGGTACCAAAGGCTGAGGGCCAACCCATCAACACATGGTCCTTTGGGAGATATTCCCATCCAAACTATGGCAGAATGTTACAAAGATTTCGGCACTTTTTCAGTTTTTGATTCTTTGACCTCTTGTTAATCTCTGATGCTTTTATATGATACTATAGTTCTTGGTATTAAACTTAGGATATTTGGCATTTTTATTTTAAACTTGCCATGGATTCTTGGCTTTAACTACCCTTAACTTCAATTCTTTTTATAAGCATCACGGTTTTGTGACTATTCTAAGAAAGAACTCCTTTGGCCCCCATACATTTGCCTGTGGAGAGAATTCTGTCTTCCAGATTTATAAGGAGTTCTGTATTTCTTATCTTCTTGCAGAGCTAAGAAGTTGGATGGCTTCTGTTATGATATTATGTTAATCTATTAATATATTTTTTTAGTTCATTAGTACTTATAGGTTAGCTAAAAGAGATGTTAGGGTTTTGGATCACAGTTCATGGCCTGGTGCCTACCACTTCCAGATGTCAGTCTTAATCAGGGTAGCAAACATTTATCCACTTTAACACTTGTACATTTGTTTTGGACTGTAATCACACAAAACTGTAATTTCAATAGATAAAGAAAGTCTAGTAATACATACTTAAGTATATAACATCTTTTTTGAGACATAGGTTAATGAATTATTTCTCCAAAATTATCTATGTTTAAAGAATGTAGGGGAAATAATTCAGAAGAACATAGGGGAAATAATGGGGCACCTGGATGAGAGACATTCAAGCAGTGAGTTTTATCCGGGCCCCTTAAATCAACCTATACAGATGCAGCTAATCCTGACTATTTTACTAGTCCTTATAAGGACTAGCCCCCAGCCATGAAGTATGATCAAAAATAGTTGCCATGAGGGAAACTACTGCGGCAGAGTGTGAGGTATATATAGCCGAGTGTCTAGGGTAAAGGCATTAAATCATTGAAGGAGGAGGTGAGAAGCTCTGAAGAGAAATTGGATCTGCTCTTCAGCTCTCTGGGGGTAGCTCCCATTGTTTTCTGCTAAATATTTTCTAAGAGTGAAGATTGTAATTTCTGCAGAGGGGAAGAAAAATTATGCACTAACAGTCAGATGTTATTTCAAAGCTCTCACACGGTGTGTTAGGAAAAGCACAAGTGCCTATCTTGTTTTTCCTCTGCTCTCACAACACAACCAACACAGAAAACTTCTGTGACCTCAAAAGGTTTTGGGATTCTCGCCACAAGTAAGCAAGGAATTCTGAAGTGGGTACTAGTTAGATATCTCTAATGAGATTCGTTTCTGATAGTACTTATCTTGAGACAGGGTCAGATCCCACAAGTTCAGGGCTCGGTTCTCAATCCTGCCTCTACACCCCACCAAATGCTAATGATAGTTGCAAGTCCCAGGTTGTTTTACCTCTCCTTCTGGCCATCAGACTATAAATTAAGGTTCCTATAACTACTTTGATTAATCTTTTGGAGCCACTCACAAAACTCTGGGAAACATTTACATTACTGTTTTGTTGTAAAGGATAGTATAAAGGCTCCAGAAAAGTGATGCACATGGGAAGATATGGGAGAAGGCACACAGAGTTCCCGCAGCCTCTCCAGAAGCAGCATTTTCCAGGGACTTCCTCGTGTTCAGCTGTCTGAGAGTTCGCCAAACGCCATCCTTTTGGGGTTTATGGAGACCTAATTGCACAGATGTGACTGCTAATAGGCTGCGGGGCTGGGGGATCCAGCAAGACCTGTGTGTTCAGATTCTTCTCGGCCTCTCTGTGCAACATTCCTCTCCCCGGGGCATAGGGCAAAGACCCTCTGGAATGAAGAGGGTTTTTAACCTAATCTCAGACTAGGTAAATCAGAGTTATGAGGCAGAAACTACGGAAGAAAAAAATATATATTTACATATTGTGATATATATATCACATAATAAACAAGGAAGACACTTTGGGGAACTTGATTTTCCTGATTTATTTGGATAAAACAAAATGCCCCCACATAATGAATGTTTATAATGATAATGGTGGTAATGGTGATAAAAATAGAAGCACTATTTTTTTTAAACCAGAAGCATTTCATCCACAAATGAGTTACAAAACAGATAACCCAGATATTTAAAAGTTGAAAGAAACTTAGAAGGGGTAGTATCAAGGTATTTGGAAATGACAAAAATGGGATGACTGCTTAAATATCTACAGTGGCAAAAATGTACCGTTGCTGTTGGGAGCGACAGAGACGCATCAGCTTGTGGAAGAGGAAATGACGGGGCTCTGAGCGCCGCTCTGATGAGGTACAGCTGTAAGTCTGCTCCGCAGGTGGCCTTTCACAGCATTTTTACGCCTGTGCTTCCGCTAACAGGCCAAGAGTTGGATGTGTACCAACTGCTGGGGATTGAAGTGGATTTCTTTTTCCCAAAAGCACTTGGGACCCTCTGAGATTCTACCACTTAGCTAATTTGCTCCCATTTCCTTAGGCCACACAGACAAATGCAGTGCCTCTTCCGCATGACAGCCCTTGGAAAACCAGACAGTGCTTCCACCCTCGGAGCAGTCTGGTCCCACTGAGTTTTATGGATTAGTGTTATTTTGAAATTTTTAACTTTTATTATTTGAAAGCATTGTAAGGACAATACTCCGAATCCAGTCCTCCTCCCCTTTTCTCCCATCTTCTTTAACCCATTCGGTTCACCCATTGTCACCTTTCCTTTGTTCTGGACTGCAGGGCACTATGCCAGAAAGACAGCAATTCAAGGCTTGTTGCCTGAGGGTGGTGAATAAGATTTTTGTTTTCTTGTAACTCAGAACAAGAATTAAAAGAAGATGGCCCCCACCCCCACCCCCTCATTGCAATTTCCAACCTCATTTATGTGATTTTGCACATGTGGTGAGGCACACAGCAGGACCAAGGGGTCTGGGGCTGGCAGATCTGAGGCTGAGTCCAAGTGCTGCCACCGTAACCTTGGGGCAGGCCCATGACTCCTCTGAATCTATCTCACCGCCTGTAACAATTAGCAGAGGAGCTCGGACACCACTGATACGTACAATGCTTTGCAGTTTCCCCACCCGTCTCTCGCTGAATGCACGACCCTCCTCCCTGAGTTCCAGAAAGAACTCAGAAAGGCTTAGAAAAACCTTGGTGAGAAGCGGGGAGATTAAACCATACTTAGCCACCTGACTCTCACTTTCCCACCTGGCTGGGTCTGCAGTGTCATGTTCTATTGCCATCCAACTTGTTTTTGCAGCCCTGATGCGCTGGCTTGTATTTGTATCATTTTCTTTCAATTTTACGTTTCACTGATTACCTGGCAGAAACAGTATGTCCTCCTTCTTCAACAAGAAAACCGAAGCTGTATGGTCTAAATTTTTTCAATTTCCTTCCCCTCCACCATCAAAATTAATAGTGCCTTTGCCCAGCCTTGTCGTCTTCCCATCTCAAAGAAAGTTTCATCCTTTTCTTCCCCAGCGCTAATCCATCCCCGTCTAGCCTCAATCCTTGATTTATCACACAGATCTTCTAGCTTTTTTCGCTGGCATTTCTTACCAGCATTTCCTCATCGAGTGAGGAAATGCATATATATATTTGAAATACCTCGTCCCCAGTATAATTTAGATCTAAAAACTTTTCCTAAAGTCTTGTGTTTGGAAGATGACCGGACAGAGCGGGCACATTGATGAGTCTAGCAGCTGAGTGTGCCGTTAGGTGGGGTCCAGCCTGAGGTGGTCACCGGAGCGTGACTGGACGAAGGTGTCCTTGTCTTGGGCCCTTTCTTTGTTTTCTGCTTCCTGACTGTCACAGGATGAGCAGCTGTCCTTTGCCAAGACTTTTACCATGCCTTTTCTGCCTCGGAGCCGGCCAGCTTCAGACTGGGCCTACTGGGAACTGGGAATCATTAAACCTCTCCTCCTCTAAGTTGAGAGTGTCAGGTATTTTGTCCCAGAAATGGGAAAGTGACTAATATAATCCCCAATGACACACATCACCTTTTAATAACTGTTTCCAACCTGCACCCGTACCTGTTGATCACACCGAGTCCCTGGGAGATGGGGGCAGCCCTTACCTCCCCTCCTTTTAGCTTGTTAAAGCCCTGCAGCTTGTGCTTTTACCCTGGGTGCTGACCTGTTCCCCTTCTTCACACCACAATCCCCTACAGAATATGAACTCTTCACTGGCTGGGAGCCCTGGGGCTTTTCTTGTCCCAGATTCGTCTTTCCCCATGCCCTTGGAGCCTGCTCCTGTTTCAGCCCTGCTTTGCCTTGGTGTGTCCCCTGGAACACAGGTGGTGGAAATTTTACCACAAAGTTCATGTTAATGGTATTTGAGAGGTGAGAACTTCGGAAGGTCATGAGAGCTCAACCCTCATGAACAGATTAACCCATTCATAAAGTAGTGGTTTATTGCAAAAGTATCTTTATTAAAAAGAAAAAAGTGAGCTTTTTATGGACGTGTGCTCTGTCTCGCCACATGATGCCCTAAGCCATGTTACAATGCAACAAGAAGGACCTCCATCTTAATGAGGAAATGCTGGGGCTCTGCTGGCACCATGCTTTTGGGCTTCCCAGATTCCTAAACTATAAGAAATAAATTATTAATTATTTAATCATAGACATTTTGTTATACAATAGAAAATAGACTAAGAAAAGAGCATTGATCATGACCTGCTAAATATCTGGTTATCTGCATAACCACTTTAAGATGACAATATGTAATATAATAATCATTGTTGATTTCCTATCACCTTGTTTTGAGATTCTGTATCATTTTTATTGTTTTTATGTTGTTTTGTTTATGCCTTTGTTTTTGTTATTTTCTTTGTAAAAATAAAAAAAGAAAAAAATATATATATACAAGGATAGCTGGGATAGGTGAATTGCTGATGTCTATTGGTTTACTGAAAGCAACAGCTGGGCCTGGGGATTTAGCTCAGCGGCAAAGCGCCTGCCTGGCAAGCACAAGGTCGTGAGTTCGGTTCCTGGTACCAGAGAAAAACCAAAAAAAAAAAAAAAAAAAAAAAGAAAGCAACAGTTAATGCTTAATTTTTTTTCTTGACCAATTTTGCATGCTTATATGTGGTAATTGGAATAATTAATTTGAAGACAACAATATGCAATATAACAAGCACTATTGAATTCCTACCATCTTGTTTAATGAAGCTCTGTATCATTTCTAATGTTTTTTTTTTTTTTATTACTTGTTACTGTCTTTAATTGTTTGATCAACCTTGCATTCTTACATCTGGTAATCTGAGCAACTTTGTTGAAAATAGCAATATATAATATAACAACCATTGTTATTCCTATCATCTTGTTTTGAAATCTTGTTTCATTTCTACTGTTTTTGTAGAATGTTTTTGTCTTCATTGCTGTTATGTTTTTCTCTTTAAAATAAAGAAAAAAAGACTTGCTGAGGCAGGGCAGAAGATGATGGAGGAAGGAGCAAGGGCACTGAGATTCCACAAACACGGGTTCAAATCCTGTTTTGTCATTCTGCTGGGTTTGGATAGGCACTTTGTTCTCACTTTCCTTATTTTTAAATTGTACCTTGCAAAGTCATTTTGAAATTCAAAGGAAATAATGGATGTAAAGCCACATAAAAAGTACTTTACAAAATTAAAGATCTCATGAGAGCTAACTTCTCCCTTCTGTAGAAAATTGACTCCAACGCCTCCACCACTGCCATCTGTCTATCAGTCAGACTATTGCTAAAACTGAGCCTGCCCCATTGTGCTCTCATTTACAGAGGTATGGCTGGTCTGTGCAAAGGGGTTTAAAGAGACAGTTTCCTCTTCACCTGTACCCTCCATTCCCACACAACTTGAATCAATGAGGTCTAAGTTTAGTTTTAATTTTATCTGAATAGACAACTCTAGCCTCAGCTCTGTGACATAACCTCTCAAACCTTAGCTATCGATTATAATTTCTTAACTCTTAAAATCTAAATAGTTCTCTCCAAGATCAAAATTCATCCTTTCAGGAGCTCCGCCTGTTTCAGATCAGTCTGGAGACTGACTCTTAAAATCTTCACCCTTATTGTTGTGACTTTTCCTCAAACTCCTTTCTTGATCTTGTTTTTCTTTTCCCCACTTCCCCGCTAGCTCCTCTATTTTTTATACTGCTTTGCCTCTTGAGCAATGATATAGATTAGATCTTGCATGTTCCTCAAAAGCCCACATGTTACAGGCTTGGTCACCAGGCTGTGTTCTTCCTGGGAGGTACTGAAATCTTTAAGAGATAGTCTCTAGTGGAAAGAAATAAGGTCACTGGGTCATGCCCTTGAAGGGGATGGGAGAACCCTGGACCCTCCTCTGCTGCTCTCTTTTTTCCCTGGCTATCATGAAGCAAAAAGATCTCTGCTGTCATGTACTCCTGCCACTGGACCAAGTGACCATGGACTAAATCCTCCAAAACTGAATCAAAATCAACCTTTCCTCCTTTTAAGTTATCTCAAGTATTTATTTCAGAGGCAGAAGGCTGACTATAACAAGCATTCTCATGCATGTCAACAAACTTTAGCCATTATCTCCATGCTAAATTCCCCAATCACTATAACCTGGTCTAGGCTCTCCTGAACTCCAGACCGGAGTTTGTCTATCTGTCCTACATGCACATATCCAGCAACATCTCATTCCTTTCCTTTTTCCTGTGTTCTCTAACTCTGTGAATAGAACCATCACTCACCCACTATACTCAAAGCAGAAATCAAGTTACTATTGACTACACCCGCTTATCTACTGCCTCAACTCCCATCCATCTCTATACTTCATCAATTTTACTTATTTTCCATCTTGTTTTGTTTTTATTCTTGCTTTGAAACAGGGTCTTGGTATGTAGTTCAGACAGGCCTTGAGCTCAGTATGAAGCCCAGCCCAGGCAGTGATCCTCCAGCCTCAGCCTCAGAAGTGCTGGGATTATAGGCCACCCCATCTTTTCATCGTGCTTCATTCAAACTCTCACAGTGCTTTGCCCAGCCAAACCGCTCTACTTTGTAGCTACTCTCACACTGGGGTCAGAGCTATCTTTTAAAAATGAACTTTCATTGTCACTTTGCCTAAATGTCTTTGACATGTTCTCTTTTCCAAAATCACCCATGGGACATTTCACAATTGGGTTCCAGTTTGCCCTTAATGCTCACCCCTTGCAGAAAGTCCCCTGGATCCAGGAAGAGTGCCATGTGGCCTCTGTTTAGTTTGCAATTTCAGTTCATTAACCAATTATTTTCCCTTACAGGCTCTTTCCTCTGCCAAATAGCCCAGATCCTTTTGAATTGCTTAGTATATGTAGGTGATCCAATCTCAGAAAAATTCTTCTGATGGATATTTTTAGTCATCAAATGACAAACACTCTACACATCTATCATAGAGTTTATAAAACTTTAGAGAAAACCTATAACTGTCTGATGGCATCTAAGAAATGAATCATAGCAAAATGACATTAGCAGAGTGATTCTCAAAGCTTTTTCCACTGAACACTGAACTCCTATTCATCCAAGCTAAAAGAAAAAACTAGCATGGATCGCTCACAGCAGAAAGCACAGAAATACTCGTGTTTTGTTGTATAATATATGATTTTTCCCATCACATTGAATGACTTTTCCAAAGAAGCTTTTATTAGAGTGATAAAATTAATTCCCAACCCCAAACACTAGATTTAAGGATAATGCAAAAGTATGGATAATTTTAGGCATCAGAGTAGCTAGAAAACCGCATTTGTTACAGCTAATATGAATTTACAACTACAATTTGGACTGAGAATGTGTTTTTCTGTCTTTCTTGATATGTTTATGTTCTGTGCAGCCTTGTCTTTCATCTTAGCTTAAGACTGTCATTCATGCTACAACAGTAGGATGTGCCCTGTCATATATTCTATATTCCTGGGCATGCAGAAAGTTGATGACTTTTTGTTTCTTTGTCATTATATATGGGTCAGCTGTAAAGCACATTCCTATACCAGAGTCTACAAAATACAGCCATTATGGAAATGAGAGATCATTCTATTTTTACTCACTTTCACTTTAATTGCAAATTGTTAGTGCAGGAATTTCCACAAAAGGGTTATGCAAGCATGCCAAATTGCTTGAAACATTTTCCACTTCTCTGACTTCCCATGGGAAAAGCCACTAGGTTGCATTTGTGGCATCTCAGCTGGTTCGAGCAGCCTAATTGGGATTTAGAAGCTTTAAGCTGCCCTGGTTTACAGAGGTGCATCCATGGACATCTAGGAACTCCTGTCTCTACAGCCTTGCCAGAATTTGGAAATGTGCAAAGTATTCATGTAAAATGCAGCCTGAGGGATGGTAGCAAATGTTATCCTTTGTTTATTTATTCAATACCCTGATTTTATATTTTTTCCTTTTAACAATTTTTTGAACTGAGACAGTAATTTCATTAGAAAGCCAGTATACTCCAGGTTCTTTAAAGGGGGTGGGTCTCCACCTCTCATGTGAGAAAGAGACTCTCGGGTATAGGTAACTTTTCTGCCCCTTGGGCAGAAGCACCTGATCACCTCGCCCCATCTGTCAGAGTCGATTAATTGCAAACATAGGCCCTTTGTGATGCACTGTACTAACACAAAACAATTAATGAAATCTCAGTGGAAAACACTTATTTAAGGTATTTCCTGGGCTCAAGAAGTAAAACTCTCCTTGTGATCTTGCTTTGATCTCCAGTAGTCATTCTTACACTCCCATCCCAGCACCTCTATGGATTTTATTTGTCATAGTTTTCAAATTCTAACACTGATTGTAATTTAAACCAGATAGGGAAAAAAGGCAAGGCTTTGTTTGCCCCTGAAATTTTAGAATGCATATTAATCACAAGGGGATCTTGCTGGAGTGCAAATTCTGATTCAGTGGATCTGACGGGGCCAAGGAGCTGCATCTCATGTGCTCCCAAGTTCTCTAATGCTTAAATTCTGGACCATAGTTTGCATAGCAAAGATATAGACTATTAGATATTCTCCCTTCATTTTTTCAGGATCCCTATACAATTCTGTCACCATTATACTTGCTTGTAACCAATACAATCGACACACCCTAGATATATCTTGGCGACTTTATTTCCTCTTAAATTTGTTCTTCCCTTTGCCCTTGCTATTCCCTTTGGAATCTTTCAGGAAGCACCCCAGTGTCTAGGACTCTGATAGATCACATATGACAATTTTAGAAACAAAATGTCACATCCTTTCTTTCTATTTATAAATGAACTGTTCAGGGAAATGCACTGGGCGGGCAGGAATGTATTAAAAACTCCTTGTGGGTCTTAAGCTGATGTACTTTTGTTTCTTAGTTAAAAATGACAAAGCTGAATTTGACTCTCTCTGAAAGCCCCTTTCTTCTCCAATCCTTTAAGCCTCTGAGAGCTGATCATTTAGAATACATGATACATTCTTACCTACTTGAACCGAGGGTACCTCTTTAAGAAGGTGGTTCTGTTTCCCCACTTCTGGGGAAGAGCACCTTACTCAAGCTGTGAGAATGGCACGATGGCACTGCATCTTTATTAGTTTGTCACAGAATTTATCATAGAATTATTTGATCACATGATGTATCCACGGCCCTCATGCACATTCAAAGTGCTTCTGTCATGGGCTCTAGATGTCTGTTTGAGTGGAGCGAAGGAAGGCAGTCATGAAGGCTCCTCCCTAGTTCCACACCACAGAGCTTGGCCAGACTAGGTGAGAATTTGCCCCAAGCACCTAAAAGCAGCTTGCACCCCAACAGGAAGTAGAAAGTGAACCTAAGGATTGAAGCCAGAGATGAGCGCTAGAGTATGGCTAAGGGAGGGAGGCGGAACCACTGGCCAGAAAATAAGATGTGATCAGAAAGTTGAAGGTTTGGAACCAGGGCAGAAAGCTGATTTTGAAAGGGTGGGAGGTGAATGGTTCTGAATGAAGGCCCTGAACACTTTCAGGACATGGGGATAAATTAAGTTGCTAGACCAAAGGAGTTATTCAGAGCTGGTTAGAGAACTTTGTGAGGATAGAAACCCTATTCATTTTATTGCGAGGTGCCTAAAACAAGCGTCTGATGTAATGAGATGAATTATGAAGAAAGAAAGAATAAATGAATGAATGAACGCATGAATGAAACAAATTACACTCAGATCACACAATTTATCCATGTTCTCCCCATACACATTGTTATGGTTGATACATTGTGTCAACTTGGGGAGTCTAGAGGTTTGGCTAAGTAACTCAGCAGGAAGCCAGGGTGCTTACTTTGTATACATCCTGAGCCTGTGGAAGAGGAGGGCAAAGATTATGTGAGAGCTACACGCCCCTTAGGTGGGGGTAGCCTGTTTACAAAGTAAGGCAGGGAAAGAAGCTGCTTGCCGCCATTCCTCCAGTTTTGCTCTGGCTGTTTGCTGTTTGGCTGCCATTCCTCTTTGCTCTTGTTGCTTTGCTATCTTCTGCCTCAGACCCAGCCAAGTATGGACTGAAACCTCCACAAACTGTAAGCTAAATAAGCCTTTCCTTCCTTCATTTTGGACGTTGGGTATTTTGTCTCAGCAACGAGAGAAAAGTAACCAAGACACACATTTTCTCCAATTCATTTTGCCACCATGAAAGTTCATATTCTTACTGTTTTTAAAGCAAATTAGATGGTCTCTCCAATTCTCCAATCTCTTCCAGTTTCAGTGCATAGTATGGACTGCAGTCGGATTAATCCTCTTGTTTGTAATTATTTATATATTCTGTTCCATCAAAGTAAGTTCCTTGAGGCCAGAGAAAGCATCCTGCCAAGTTTTATATGCCCGGTGTAGCTGGCACTGAAGAAATAATTGTAGAAGTAAATCATCTAATGGACATATGTTAAGTCATTTTAAGGACTCAATAGCTTAAACATTTAAAGTCATCTCCCTATAAAGTCTTCAATAACCAGATACTTGAGAATCACACTTGACTAAAATATTCTTATAAAACCCACTCCTGTTAATTTTTTATACTGACTATTACTTTAGGGTTTTAAATTTGTGGTATTTTTTAAAGTACGAAACCCTTTTATGAAGCAGTAGTCCTTCACTTTTTCTCAAGTACCAGAACCTTGAGAGCTATGGGCCGTCTTCCCCACAAACACACCTATGTGAAACACACCTATGTGATAAGAGCAGTTGTGAACATGATTTCAAGGGGCCCAGGAATCCCCTAAACTGTGAGCAACCCCCGAAGTGGATGGAAGTCAAGCCTGGAACTTCTGCTTCTGCTGGGGAAGAGTACAGGTTTTCTATAACTAAAGACCCGCTCCTCCTTCCAGACAGCCCTTCCCCCACCCTCTCACCTAGCATTCAGGAATGCAGAGTCCGTTTATCAATACTGACTCTGAGATGGAAAACACGCTGGGGTACAATATACATCAGGGCGCAGTTCATTTTGTAGCCTTGTCAACAATGGTCTTTATCATGGGTTTATGGAAAACAAGAAGGGATTGGCTCATGTAGTTACTCTTGAAGCCTGGAAAAACAGGCAGGTGCTTTTGAAATTGCCAGCTGATGAAAGAAAGTACACAGAATTATCTTCTATCCTGTTGGCCCCTGGGAGGTTTTGGCTGTCCTTGGAGGAGATGTTGGTAGCAAAGGTTGATCCTCTGCTTCAGGAGCCTCCCCTGACATTTCCTTTTTCTTTAAAGATTTCTTTCTTCTAACTTCAAAATAGAACGTGGATCTGATATGTAGGAAAGTTTGCTGGAGGAAGGGGATTATGTCTGCAAAAAAAAAAAAAAAAAAACCATTAAAAATAAAGTTAACCTGTTGAATGTTGATTCTAATTTAATATCCTCACAGCTTTATCTCAGAAGAAAGGGCTTCCAAGTTTCTGTTTCAAGAGGAGATATTTTAATATCCTTTGCAATTTTGAAAAAAGAAATTTCTCTGAGGCAAGTTATTGTGGCATGATGAAAGAGAACAGAAAAATCTGGTAAGATCTCAAAATTTAATTACCATTTCACACTCTCTTCATTGTTCTGGTTGGGTAACCTTCCACCTTCAAGTGACAGGTACATGGGGTCCACCTAGAACTTGAAACAGGGTCTTCGCCCTCTCTATAGAGTGCTAATAACCTTTCCCAGGCTTATTTGTTCAACTCATGATTGATTTCCCAATATGTTGAGAGACAGCTACACTGATAAACAGCATGTTGATGCATTAAAAGCATGACAATTGGTTACTAATTATAGAAGGAAATCATAGCTTAATTGCCATCACCAATTTTAATGTATGTCATCAGAATAAGCATAATTATGGGGAAGGAATGTATCCATTTCATCTGATTAACCTATGAATAAACCAACCATTCTGCAACAGGCTTCAGATGAAAGGGAAACAAGTTGCAACCTGAAGGATGAGTTTTTGGGAGATGTACATAAAGTGAAGACCCTGCATTTGGGAGGAAAATGGGTTCAAAATTAATCTAAGCATCATTTGATAACAGTTGTACATAGAGTGTGCATACAAAATCATATTCTATAAGCCTATTTTTATAAGTTTTGTTCATTAATTAATGCTCTTATATTATATAAATATGGTATATAATTCATATCATGCTTAAGCAAAGGAATCTAATTCGGTACAAAAAAAGAAAGGATAGTTTACTTTAAAATTTGACTTATCTCAGTTGCTTATGGATGGAAAAAAACACAGAAGTCCCACTCCTCCAATTCAAGTCTTCAGCTGCAGCATAGCAGTAAGCAAAAGCAAACAAACAAACAAACAAACAAAAACCCATACAAAGTGGAGCCAATTAATGCTACCATACTAATTATTCTTTTCAGAAATTAAAGATAAGACATGGTACATATAGAAGCTGATGCCTATCAATCTGGAGTGAGTTTCCTGTTTTTTCTCCCTCAAGCTTGTTTTTATTGAACTGTGTGTGCTTAGGTATTTTGCATACCTAGGTCCCAGTTCCCCATTTGTAAAATAAGAGGATTAGAACTACAAGGTCTAGCATTTATTGAACATTTTAATTGTGTCAGGCACTGTGCCTAGCATTTTAATGTATTTCTTTAATTCTTAAAACAACATTCCAAAGTAGATATCATCTCCACATTACAGAAGTAAAAGTTGAGGCTAAGAGAAGTGGATTAACTTGCCAGTTGTGTCATAAGAAACAAGTGATAGATCTACAATTGGAATTCTATATTAAGAGGCTTCAAAACGCAGTGCTTGTCCTCAAGGTGCTTGTACTAGTTTGCTAGGGCTCATGACAAAAGGCCATGTGTTGGGTGCCTGAACAACAGTGCCTGATCATCTCACAGTTCCAGAAGCCAAGATCAAGATGTCAGCAAATTTGGTTTGACCTGAGGCTGTGAAGGAGGATATGCTCCGTGGCTCTCACCTCGCTTCTGGTGGCTTGCTGACAGTCTTTGGTGTTTCCTGACTTGTGGCAGCACCATCGCAGTCTTCACATGATGTTCTCCCTGTATAGCACGTCTATGTCCAAAGTCTCCTTTTCATGATACTAATCATATTGGAGTAGGAGGTGGCACTACTCCAATATGACCTCATATTAACTAATGTCTTCTGCAATAATCCCATTTTGAAATAAGGTCACCTGTAAGGCGCCAGATATTTGGACATAATTCAACACAAAATAGTGTTTACAAGGTAAAGCTCTAAGTGAAAAGTGCACAGTGTCAACTAGTACTAGGACGTAAGCAGTAGTTCCAGATAACACTACATGTTGGGGTACATGAGCGTTTGCTTGGGTTGGTAATCAAAGGCAGCTCTTCAGAAGTCTGAGAAATTCTACTTGTATGGGAAGATCTGGAAATGCCTTCTACTGGGATGGGGTTTGAACTTGAGTACGAAAGAATACCCTAGTCTGAGTCCATAGAGAGACAAAAGAGGGTTATTCTCCTTGTGTAGAACAACATGCATTTGATAGGAATTGTGAGATACAAAAGATGTGGGGACCTTGTTCCTCTCATCAAGGAGCTCACAATGTAGCTCAAGAGAAGAGATCAAACTTGATAGATAGTTATCCTGGCAAAAGTTTAAAACATGCCCTTAATCCACATGCCTGTGGGTGAACTGAATTGGCCACAGGAATGATAGGGGGCCAGGACAAGCTCCCGCACTTTAAGTATGTTCAGTGGGGCTTAGCAATACACACTCAGCTTTCTCAAAAGTGTGGGATTAGGATAGGAAAAAAGCAGGAAGAGAGGCTCCCAGGGCAGAAAGGCAATGTGGTGAAACTGGGGCCTGAGAGGCAGCAGACACAGCAGTCCATGAAAGACCAGGGGCTTGCAGAGAGATGTTCTAGAGAAGAGATAGAAGCATTGTCCAGCTACCCCACCTGCACCTTTCCAGATCCTTGTGCCAAAGCCATTGATCTCTCAAGACATTTTCCAAAGTTTGTGGTCAAACTTGTGTTCTGTGGCACACTGACAGGTGTACCTCAATCTTAAAAATAAATCACAAGTTTAAGAAATAATAGATTAATTAGCAATACAAATTTAGTCAGATCCTAGCAGGACATAGCACACTTAAAGTGCGTAATGTCAAGACAGCTTAGGAAATTGCAGGGTATGAAGAAACCACAAAGGAAAGTAGAGTGGCCCAGAACTGGTACCAGCAAGGAGTCATCAACCACTTAAAGGGTCAGGGAGAGAAAGAGTACGATACTTGCAGAGGAACACCTAGAAAGACGTGTGCCCTAGAGCCAAGGGACACAGCCAGCCCATGGCAACAGGGAAGGGCAGAGCCAGCAGAATAAATATGTCCACTGCACTGTCTCCCCTCTCCCTGACTTCTAGTTGCCTTCTGCTAATGGCCAAATGCAGTTAAGGCCAAAGACAAGGTGTCCATTGATACAGTGCATCAAGTTAGCCTCCCAGGGCGTAGAGCAGGACGAGGACATTGCGTGGTAGATGTAGAAGGACAAACGAAAGGTTTCAGCATGAAGTTATTTCACAGGAGAGACTGCTTAGAACAGCACATTAATATGTTAATGTGCTACTATATCTACAAAGGAGACTTCAGAGGGCAACATTCCTATACTACTTTTACCATGAAACTTCTGTTTTGAAGAATCCCTAGAACCAGTCATCAAAGGAAACACCTTTGGGAAGCTTTGATTTTGGGATGAAGTCTCAGCCTATAGGTGGGGATTCTGGGAGGTGATTGGATCATGGGAACAGTGATACTAGTCCATAGGTTAGTCCACTGCTGATGAGTCAAGATCTAAGCCTGGTTGGAGGAGGTGGGTCACTGAGGGTGTGGCCTGGAAGGGTCTCTATCCTTCCTTCTTCTTGGCCTCACTCTGCTTCCTCCTACCATGCCATGAGCAATTCTCCTCTGCCATCCCAACCTGCCTTGGAGCTAGCTAGTGAAGTTCTGCAACCTCTACAAACTGAGCCAAGATAAATTTCTCCCTTAATTTGTGGATATCATGTATTGTGTCCCAACAACAAGAAAGTACATAACTAAGACATCAGTCAACCTTCTTTTAGGTGAAAGTGTCAAAAACCAGTCTCAAGCCAGCTGAAACAGAAGTGAGTTTGCTGGTTTGTTAAGAACTGACAAGTCCTGGGGGGACCACTAATTCGGGCACAAGTGAACCCAGAAGCTCTAATGGTAAGTGGAACCCTCTGGCTCAGTCCTCAGGCATCCTACCGTGCCCGGCTCAGTTAAGCTTCTGCATGTGGGTTCCCACTACAAGGTGAACAGTGCCAGTACTGCCTGTCCTACACCCACCTTCTCCCAGCCCAGCAATCCCAGTAAGGAGAGGCTTCCCTCCCCCATGTCCATATATACACACCCCCAGGTGCTTCTGAGTGTTCTTGTTTAGATGGAGTGTTTGTCTCCGAACAGTAACAGTTATTGTGCATCACACTTTGTGGGTAGCAAGAGTGACTGACTTTATTTTCACAGACTGACCAGGACCATATGAAGTCGACAAGGACCACTAGAAAGAAACAGAAATGATGATTATGGTAACGTATGCAAACTTTAATGCAAACTAAAGCTAGTGCTACCATAATCTACTATATTTTTTTTCAGAGCATGTATGGCTCCCTCAAATTTAGCCTCCAACTGTAAGTTCCAATTCCTCTTGCTCTTCCTTATAAACTCCCTGCTCCAGCAAGGTTCATTTGCTTACTGTTCCTCAGTTGCACTGTATCTCCCTTGTCCCGTAGGCCCTCTTCATTTTGTTTGTTCTTATTTTCAGACAAGGTCTTGCTACATTGCTCAGGCTGGTCTCATATTTGATATCCTCTTCCCTTAGCCTTCCGAGTAGTAGAGATTACAGGGTTGCGCCATTATGTCTGGCTTTCAGGCCCTCTTCTGGTTTGAATCCTGCCTCATCAGAACCAAATCTCAAACCTACAATAGAATCTGTCCTCTGTGTTCCTGTCCCCCACTCCAAACTGCAGTGTTTTCTCTTCCTTGTAACTCCTATTATATTAACGCTTCTTTACCCATTTGGTATTTTATTACATGCTGTCCTTTTTTATTACCAAGTGTGTGTGCATGTGTGTACAAGTGTGTGCATTCTCTATCCCTGTAGACATGATTAGACTGTGAACTTGAGCTCTATGATATGATCCATACCCTCTGCACCTATCTTGATTGGCATGTTGTAGATGCTGACCAAATGTGCTTTGGCTGCTATTTCAAGAATTTCAAGGTTAGCTTCCCTCCTTTTTTGCTTGTCTGCATATTTACCAACCTACTATGTCCTCCATGCTGACTTGTAGAGTAGCCTTGAAAAATGAATGTTTTCATTTTATTTCAGGCTCAGTTTCCTGTCAAATGAGTGACAATGCTGATCATGGAAAGGAATAACTTGTTTGCTCACCGACTCCTTCATTTACGCAGCACCTATGAAATAACTTCTGTGAACAATACGCTGCTAGGTTCTATGATGCCAAAAGGATAAATGACAATTAGACAGTGATCCTCAAAAACTTGCGGGGAAGGCAAATTTTCTAAAAGATAAGGTAGAATATTGCATGTCAAAACATTTTGCCAATCTCCCATAGAAGGGAAATTGGAACATTTTTTAAAAGTGCATATATGTTTACCTCATGATCCAACATTCCCACTTATATAAATTTTTCCTAAAATAGGTCTCCAAATATATGATTATGTTCTGAAACCTCTACAGACTGAACCAAAATAAACCTCTCCTCTTTTAATTTGTGGGTATTGGGTATTGTGTTCCAGCAATTTTGTAATAGAAAAATTATGAAATAATGTTAATGTCCATACTTAGCAGATTAGAACAATTTAGTGTCATGCAATAATCATATTTTGGAATTTTATTTATAATTTTATTTTAATTAATTTAATTAAGTTTTTAATAATTACATTGGTAATATAATGATAATAAATTATGCCAACTAATAGAATACTATGCAAGCCTTAAAAAGATTGAGGGAGATTATGGAGTGAATGGAGTTATTTCCAATATATAGTGTTGAGAAAAAAACATAAGAAAAGGTGGGTATATAATGTGCTAGCTAGAAAATATCTGTACTAAAAATGTGACTCTAATCCTGAGAAAAACCAGACAATTCCAGAATGTCCTACACTCTACAAAACCACTGGCAGGCTGGTCATCATGCTGCATTCCTGCAATCCCAGTATTTGGGAGGCTAAGGTGGATTGCCTAGAGTTCGAGACCAGCCTGGACTACGTAGTGAGTTGGAGGCCAGCCTGGACTACATGGTGAGACCCTGTCTCAAAAAAATAAATAAATAAATAAAAGAGGGCCAGGGATATAGCTCAGTGGTGTAGTGCTTGGCTAGCAAACACAAGGTCCTGAGTTTGATTCCTGGTACCAAAAAAAAAAAAAAAAAAAAAACCCAAGACTACTGGTCTAGGTTCTAAAAAATAAAATAGAAGACAATGTCCTTGGAAAAAAATAACAACACAATCAAGAGTACCATTCTAAATTTTATCAGCTAGAACTAAGTACAGTACATGAAACTTGATTGATGGTTTCTGAGTAGTAAAATAAAATGAAAAGGCATTTTAAGGACAATTGAAAAATGTAAATATGGTCCTATTACTATTGAATTGATCTTAATTTTCTCAGTGTGATAATATTATTGGTGTTATATAGCAGCAAAACGAACATCAAAGCTAGATAGAGATATGTTAATGTGTCAAACTACTAACAACTGGTGAACTGAGGCCAGGAGTATGCAGATATTCATTTCACCATTCTTCTTTGGTTTAAGTCTGAAAATTATATAAACATAAATAATTAAGGGAGGAAAAAATGCTAAGAATAGTACATATTAGCCAGAACACTTTCAATTCCAGGTAGCAGAAAGCAAACTCAAACAGGCTCCCACACAAAGGGGGATTTCTTAAGGTGCTCAGATGATGTCATGGTTTTCTCTCTTTCAGGTGATGAAGTCATGGCATCAAAACAGTAAATAGTTTATATTCTATCAGCTAGAAACCACTGTTCCTGCCCCTGGCTGTCCCTTTCTAACTTCAGGATTGTTCTTGAACCAATCCTGGGGCCAGAAGGATTTTGAATTCTGACTGTCTAGGACTAGATCTCTTTCGCTTGTCTGGATATAACAACTCACATGAATGTACCTCCATTCTCCAGGTAAGGGAAGAGTGGTTCCTCAAAAGAAACTTCAATTTCGTTTTCAGCATGTGGTGAGCCAGTTTTTTTTCCAGCACGATTTATTAAAGAGGCTTTCTTTCTTCCAGTAAACATGTTTGGCCCCTTATCTTTGTCAAAGATAAGGTGTCTGAGTGTTTTTGAAGTTGTTTTTGCCTCTTCTTATCTGTTCCATTGATCCTCAATTCTTGTTTTTTTTTTTTTTTTTTTTTTGGCCAGTATCATACTGTTTTTATCATAGTAGCTCTGCAGTATAATTTGAAGTCAGGGATTGCGATGCCCTTTGCTTTGCCTTTGTTGTACAGAATTGCCTTTGCTCTTCTAGGTCTCTTCTGGTTTTGAATGAATTTTAGGATTGTTTTCTCTAGTTCTGTGAGGCATGCTAATGGTATTTTGGTAAGAATTGCATCAAACCTGTATAACAGTTTTGGAGGTATGGCCATTTTCACCATATTGGTTCTTTTTTTTTGTTTGTTTGTTTGTTTGTTTTTTGTTTTTCTCCGGTACCGGGAACTGAACTCACGACCTTGCACTTGCCAGGCAGGCGCTTTTGCCGCTGAGCTAAATCCCCAGCCCCTCCATATTGGTTCTTCCTACCCAAGAGCAAGGGCTATCATTTCATTTTCTGATATCCTCTTTGACCATTTTTTCAGAGTACTATAGTTTTCAATGTGGAGGTCTTTTACTTCCTTTGTTAGATTGATTCCTAAGTACTTCATTTTTTTTATGCTATCGTGAAAGGTGTGGTTTCCATAATTTTTCTCTCAGTGAGTTTGCTATGTGTGTGCAGGAATACTATTGATTTTTGAGTGTTGACTTTGCATCCAGTTATGTGACTGAATGTGGTTATTAAACTTAGAAGTCTTTTGGTGGAATTTTTGGGGTCTTGTATGTAGAGTACCATGTCATCTGTGTATAAAGATAATTTAACTTTTTCCTTTCCTATCTTCATTCCTTTTATTTCTTTCTTTTGTCTAATTGTGCTAGCTAATGTTGCCAGAACTATACTGAATAAGAATGGTGACAGTGGACATCCTTGTCTTGTTCCTGATTTTACAGAGAAAGCTTTCAGTTTTTTGACCATTTAGTATGATGTTGGCTGTTGGCTTGTCAGATTGAGAGAAAGACCATCTATTCCAATTTTCTGTAGGGCTTTTATCACTGGGTTTTGAAGTTTGTCAAATGTATTTTCTGTATCTACTGAGATGATCATATGGTTTTTTCCTTAGTTTTATTAATATGATGTACTACATTTATTGATTTGCATATGTTGAACCATACCTGCATGTATACTATCATGCACTAAATGCAAATAAAAATGCATAAAAAATCTAAATGTTAAAACAGAAATACTAAATCTGCTGGAAGAGAGAATAGGTAGAACTCTTGACATAGGTGCAGGCAAAGACTTTGTGAACAAAACCTCAACTGCTTGGGAAATACTACAAAGAATCAACAACTGGGATCTTATTAAAAAGCTTTTGCACAGCAAAAGAAATCATCGTCAGAATGAAATGAAACCCACAGGCTGGGAAAAAATGTTATCCAGTTGTTCTTCGAGCAAAGGACTAATATCTAGAACATCCAAAGAACTGAAAAAAATCAGACCTCCCAAATTTAAAGACTCAATCCAAAAATGGGCATCTGAAATGAATAGACACTTCTCAGAAGTACAAATGGCAAATAAATCCATAAAAAATGTCCAATAAATGTGTAGCCTCCTGTTATCACAGAGGTTTCTGGAGCACTTGGCTGTGTGGAGAACTCATCTCATCAGCTATCTGGGATGCTGTAGATAAGATTCAAACCCTTGCAAGGCAGAGTTCGTGGTGTTCATATGTGATTGAAGTGCCTGTCCATTATTGCTGTTACCCAGCAAAATGGTCAGAGGTACAAAGCCACTCTTCTGGGGTCTGTAGAGGCCAGCATATGTGTGGACTTGTAACAGTAGAAGATAATGTTGCCAAATTCAAGGTCTGACACTCTCAATCAGCACAGGACCTTGCTTTAACAACAAGTCAAGCAATGCAGTGTCTTCTAGTGGCTGGTGCCCCTAGAAGAACTGTGACCAAGGCCACTGCAATAGGTTATAACCTTTGGGTAATATTCTCTAAGCTCTGTCATGGCAGTGGGGAGTCATCCATCCAGGGCCTTTCTAGATCTTTCTTACAGGAATGTGGGCATTTTCACCTCTGTGGATCTTTTTCCTCCCTGGAAAAATACAGGCTTGGATGGCACAATCTGTAGAGTGTGGCTTCTGCCCTTCGTCCTTCATCACCTTCATTACTCTCTCAAATCACACAGTCCTCTTTCTTTCTGATCGCTTCTTGAGTACAGCATAAAATCTAACCCTTAGAGTTTATCTTATTTGAAGGCTCTGGAGAAGCTTTCTACTTAAAGAAAGCTATGCTAAATCCTACAAAAATGTGAATATTTACTGCATAATTGATTTATTCTACCAGCTTGAATCTTGCTTCACTTAACTTTAAATATGGAGGGACTGATGTGCTGTTTTTTTCATGTATCTTTTAAAAGCAAAGACTAGTTTACTCTTTCCAAGGGGACAAGTTCACGATCCAATCACAATCATTCCAGTCAGAGAGCCCAGCTTTCTCCTCACTGCCCTCTGTTTCTAGTGCATCTTCCCCTTTGGGTTTGGGGCAACCATCTGCAGTTTCCTTATCTTTTCCCCCCTGACTGCACTCCAGTGACTGAGCAGCCCCAAGAACCAATTTGGGAGGAGTTGAGGGAGTTCATCTATGGCTTTGTATTTGTGATTCATTACCATTTGCCTTACAGAAATGATGGATGATACTGAAAAATACATCTGATTTTTAAAGGTCTGATATTTGCTAACTGTATCACCAGGCCCCTTTCGCTCTCACTGTAGGGGAAACTTAAGTACTAACTCAGATTATGTGATTCATTTTGAGGTCAAACAGAAGGTTAGGGATAGAATGAGAATTAGAATCACAGCTCCAAAGAGCTGTGAAAACAAAGACTTGAAGAGGGAAAAAATGATACAATTGAGGAAAAACAGTTACTCTCTCTTCACACAGTGGCAGACAATCCTGACGGTGGATTATTCTCAGGGATTAATGATTCATTTTGAACTGCAGTAATGAATTAGAGAGTTCATGCATGGAGCAAACTTCTATAGTCTGCTATAGAAGCAAGAAGCAGCAGGTTCAAATGGTGTACTGGCCTAAGCCATCCACACCTTTGATGCAGTTCAACTTCATTCAGTAAGAACTTATTTAGCACACATTGTGCACCAAATATTGGGTCAGCCTTCCAAAATGAATACTGGAAATGTAAAGAAGATCTGCTCTCTACCCACAAGGAACTTGGAAGCTAATACCTTATTCATTTGTTACCAGAAATTTTATTATTTGCACCATTCTCTTTTTGACTGGTAGAATTATAAGAAGAACAAAAATTAGATTTTCACTTAAAGGTAATAAGAATACACAGTGTTCTTGAAAACATACTTGGTCGTGCTTCATTCATCCAGAGGAACTAGTAATTGTCAGTGCACACAGAGAAGTCAGGTGCTGCCCTTCAGCTGCAGACGTGGAGAGTATATTCTAAATTCCTCGATAAAATGTTTTGGAAGGCCTTTTCACTCAGATATTATTAACAACAAAACTAAAACAATCTACACATCAATTGTAACTCTCAGGGAGGTCTCTGCAGAAATGTTAAAGACTAGAGCTTCAAGCACTTTTGTCCACCTAAATGTCATTTCTCAATTAGTCATAATCTAAGTAGCTTTTCTGTTTGAAGTAAACAAAATAGCCCTAGCATTTCCTTGTCCAGTCACTTTTTTGTGTTTTGTGACATTTTGGGAAGTCATGGCAGATCCACAATTTAACTATGTAAGCGTACAATCAATAGAAAAAGAACACTGTTGGAAAAAGCATTACACAAGAAAATGGCCAATTACAGACATGATCTATGTTATTTATTCATTTGACAATATTTATTGAGCATTCTTCTAGAACTTGTACATCTCAGACCCCCATAGTACATCTCAATCCCCATTGGGAAGGCACTTGTAGCAGAAAATGCTGTCCTTCCCACCAGTACACTTCAGTTTGTTAATTGCATAGGTAATAGGTCCTGTTCCAGATCCAGTTGCTCCTGTCTGTTAGAAACAGCTGATCACAGTGATGCATAGCTGGTCACTATGATGCACATTGTATAAACCAATCCTCAATAGACAAGCCATTCTGCCTCTGTATTTCCTGCTTGCTAATCTTATAAAAGCCCTAAACCACCAGAGATTGGGGCCTGATATTTTGGGAATGATCCCAATTATGGCCTGTCAACATAAAATAAACCTCCCTCCAAATCCTAGGCATCATTTTGATGTTTCTGCTTGCTGTTGCATCTGGTACATTGGATAGGAACACCAACCATGTGGACCTCTTTAGCCAATGGCCATGGCCCTCATGCACAGGAGCAAGGACCTCTCCAGGTCCTAGTGGGAAGGCATGCCCTCAAGATTTCTTGAGTTCCCTTAGAGAGCTGGAGGAAGATTCCTGGCTCCCCACTTGAGCAGCTCACATAGGATCCCAAAGGGAGGAGAACACAATCTGTCTGTCTGTCTGTCTGTCTGTTTGTGTGTCTGCCTGCCTGATTCCAGTAAGACCCCTGGAAGAACCCCAGTTAGCCTGTCTGTCAGTCCTGCTCAGTTTGAGCAGAAGAGCTTGATCACCTCTTGTTAGTTAAGACCACCCTCAAGGGAAGGAGGGTTGGAATGTTTAGCCTCTGAGTGCCTGCTGAATGACTGTGTGAGTGAGTGGAATGGACAGTGTAAGCAATAGACTGCTCCGCCTGTGCACCAAGATTGGGAAGCACTGGTCACTGCGGCTCATTGGGCCCTCACCTGCAGTTCCGTGGCAATCAACATATAGCACAACACAGCCCTGCTACTCCTTGGCTAAGTCACACCTCAGTCCCTGCAAACGACGTGGCCAGGCAGGCATCTGAGTGGTCTCTCTGAGAGATGACTGTCCACAATTCCTTCTGAGTTCCACATTTTGACTGAGGAAAAATTGGACTGTCACCCCTGACAAATGAGTTGTACCCTGTCAGGCCAGAATCGATAGGACAGACCAAACTCTATAAAATTGGGGCCCTGAGAGCCTGCAGTCATTGAAAAAATTGGGGGCAAACTTGGGACTTTCCCAGTAGATAATGAAACAGAACTCTTTGCCTTCAAAAGTTACCTCTGTCAAAAGTTACCATCACCAGGGCAACTGGGACTCTGGCCTCTCACTCTTTCTGCCAGGCACAAACTTGCAACCTGGGAAGACATCTTCTTCAAACCAAGCCAGTCAGCCTCCCTCTCATTTAACCCTGCACTTTCAAATTTGACTGTCCCCCAAGAAAAAGATGATGCCTGCATTAGCCTGAGACAGATAACCATAATCCTGAAGTTCTGAACTCTCCTCCCAGAGATATGAACTAAAAACTCACCCCTGGGCCTGGCCATCAATCATGCCACCTCACCACAACCCCCATTGCTGTCAGATGTCATGGGAAGCACAAATAGGCATCCAGCCACACATCAGCCTGATAGACTATTCATCACCTTGGGCAAGATCTCTGTATCCTGATCCATATACCCTTTTTTACTGTTCTAGATTTAAAGATGCCTTCCTCTGCTTGCAAACTGCTCCCATAAGCCCCTTCAACTGGGAAGATCCTGAGACAAAAGACCAGCCTACTTGGACTCAATTGCCACAAGGGCTTAAAAACTCTCCCACCTTGGCTCTGCACCTGTGACCTGCACAATAAGAAAGCCATCCTAGTTGTCAAAACAAACCCACATGGCCATCTGAGAGGCTCTCAGATTCAGCCTAAGCCAGAAAAACTTTATTTTGTCCTGCCCAAGGACCCCAAGGCCAACCTGCCTCTTCCTTACATTCATCAACCCCAAGCTGCTCAGCCAGCCTTGATGCCACTACTGCCAATTCTGTCTCCTGCACCACAGCCTCTTGCTCTACTCTACTGTCAGCAACTCCTTCTGACTCTATTTAACACTGAAGAATGCCACTGTAGTTTAGATGGGGCCCAAGGCTGGTTAAAGTCAAAAGTCCCCACCACTGTGGTTGATCCTGATACTGGGGTGAACACAACCCTCCCCCGAGTACATCCAAACTGGGGCTGTAATGCGACAGAGGGTGATGAAGCCCTCGATCAGCACCACAATGCTCTCAAGGTGGACCTCAAAGAGGGAGGCAAGAAGCCAATAAACATATATAAAGTTACTGAAGTCCCCACTAGAGCCCACACTGAAAAAAAATTCTGCCAAAGCAGATCCTGTGAGATTGATCAACAGTTTATCAAACATAAATTTTTGTACATACCTCTGATGGGACCAGCCTCCCTCACACTGGGGTCCACTGTCCCAGACTTGATACTAACTGCTCCCCAGGAGGAAGAATAGTGCCTGTATCAGCCTGAAATGCCTGACAATCATAACCCTGAAATTTTGACAGACTCACTTCCAGAAGTATAGATAAAAGACTCATTCCTGGGGCTTCCTATCAGTCATGCCTCTTTGATGATCAAGCTCTGTCCCAAGGCAACCCCAACCTGCATAGTACATCTCTCCTGCTTGTAAAGCCAATTCAAGATCTCCAAGCTGCCAATGTCATGGTGATTGCCCTCTGTATATGTTTCCTCAGTCTTCTGCCACCCACAGCCAACTGGTACACCTACATAGACCTAATAAATGCCTTCTACTGCCTTCAATTGTCTCCTGTTAGCTAGCCCCTCTTTGCTTTTAAATGGAAAGACCTCATTTCTAGACTCAAAAGCCAACTGACCTAAACTCAACCTCCCAGAGGTTCAGTGATGCTTACTTAGACTGCTAGCCCCTGGGAGCACCCAATTAGACTCTAAGAGCTACCTCCACCTTTGCCTCCATGCTCTAACAGCCACTGCCCTTCTGATAAAGAAAGCACACTAGCTTACTTTAGACCAAGACAGAAATGTCCATGTATAACGTGCTGTACTGGGATGAACTGTTCTAAAAAAGGACCCCCTGACAGATGCTGAGTACATCCCATATATGGATGGAAGTAGCTCTGTTAGGAATGAAGTCTGACAGGCTTGATATGCTGTGGTCACCTTGGACAAAACTATTTTGGCCAAAAGTTTCCTGCAGGGGTGATCCACATAGCAAACTATTGCTTGGAAACCTGCTACCAACAATGCAAAATAATTTGGTCCAGAGACCTAAGCCCCCTCTGGGAACCAATTGACTGAAATATCAACCGTAGCTAGAAAAACTTTACCCAGTATTCCTGGAATATCAGAGCCAGACCTACCCCACCATTTGTTCTGCAAGCTCAAGCCACAGTGCTATTACACATATCCTTGCAGCCAGCTCAGGTTTCAGCATCTGTGTCACTGGCCCTGAACTCATACATTAGAGTGGCCTCTGTATAGATAGATTATACAAAAATAAACCCTAACCCTACAGAAATAGCTTGTAACCAGTTAAAAGACCAGCCTTGACGTTCCTGAACAGACATGTAACCCAGCTACATATTAACTACTTCTACAAGTTTCAAAAATTCAGCCTTAGGTCCACTAAAAAATTTACCTGGAAAGTTCCTCCAAAGCTCACTCTGAAGAGACAACATATGGATGACTGAAGCCTGAGGACATTGGTCATAGGGTTGCTTCATACATGTTCCCCTTGATTTTTGTGTCTTTTCAGGCTGCTTACCCTAGTCCTTGCTTCCCCACTCCATGCTGTTTTTTTTTTCTCCTGAAACTATATGAATGTTTGCCCCAAGAGAATAAAAGAATCAATGAAACACTTGACTAAGATTTGATGAGCATCTAAGGTACAATGGACACTCTCCTAGATCAGATTAACTACCTCCCCACCTTGCCAGAGTAATGTTGCAGAACAGACAAGCCTAAATTATGTCTCTTCCTAAAAAGCAACTTAGGGGAAAAATCTACAATATGACAATCTTGTAATAAGACAACCTTAGCTAGAGCTCATCCTAGGATCACTGACAACCTTAAATTCTAGTTGGACCTTGTCTCAGAAGATCACATGTAATATGCCCAGCAAAAATTTGATGGGGAAACTAAAAGAAGGGGGAAATGTAGCAGAAAATGCCCCCCACCAGCCAGTATACTTCAGTTTATTAGTTGCACAGGTAATAGTTCCTGTTCCAAATCCAGTTGTTCCTGTCTCTTCAAAAGGGCTGGTCACTGTGATGCATAGCTGGTCACTATGATGCACACTGTATAAACCAATCCCCAACTGATAAGCCATTCTGCTTCTGTATTTCCTGCTTGCTTATCCAATAGAAACCTTAGACCATCAGAGATCAGGGCCTGATATTTTGGGAGTGATCCTAATCAGTGCCAGTCAACATACAATAACTCTGCCTCCAAATCCTTGGTGTTATTTTGGTGTTTCTGCTTGCCATTGCAAACTCAGTAAGAATGTACTAGGGCAGGCCAGGTGTGCTGGTGCACACCTGTAATTCCAGCACTTGAGAGGCTGAGGTAGGAAGATCACCACAAGTTTGAGGTCAGCCTTGGCTACACAGTGAGTTTAAGACCAGGCTGGACTACATCTCGAGACCATCTCAAAAAAAAAGGACAGAGATTTCAATGAAATGTATTTTTTCTCACTTTCTTCAAGTTGCCTTCCCTATCTCTGCCCTCTGTAACAAGTGCAACCTTGGTGACTTTTTTGGAGAGTAAAATAAAGGTCACCACTCGGGCACATCTTTATACTTACATCTTCTTAATAGGCAGCTTTGTTAGGTAGAACTTAGTATATAATCATAGAAGGGCCCTCAAGGAGATCAGGACAAAAAGACATCAGAATTGTGACTAGAGGCAAATGTGAAGAGAGCCATGCCTCAGGTTGGAAAAGCAATAGACAGGCCTGCATGTCTCCATGGCAGCAATTTGTGACTATATTGTAATTAGCACCATCTGGACCACGGGCCCAGATAGGCATCAGACTCATAGGTGGGTGACCAGAACACCTGGATCCATACTCCTTTCCCTTTCCAAGAATTCCTTTGATCTTTCCACATATCTTTGCTACATGACTTGATTCTCTATTGGATCAATGTTAGCATCTGTGTCACTGGCCCTGACCTCATACATTAGAGTAGACTCTGTATAGATAAGTACGCTTATAACTCTGTATAGATAAGTGGTTATGCTTATAACTCCCTAAGTTGATTATAGTTTGACCCACGTTAAACTGCATTGGGATTTTGCTGTATAATTTACCCCTGACAAAGACCCTCAGTTGGCCACCACTTTCAGGACCCCTTCTACCTCTCAGGAGCTTTCTCTTAATAAACCTTTCCTACTCTTAACCTCCTTTGTCTCTTGGAATTCATTCTCCAATATTTGGGGGACATGAACTCATCACATCTGACATCTGGCAGGCCAGAGTTATATTTTTCCTGTATCATTCTGACCTCTCTCTGCTCTCTTCCTTGCCTCAGCACCCATCCTTCCCGCTGGCCAGGTTAACTCCTCCTTCTCTGCTCTAGAGCTCACTCCTTCATGGTCCCTAAGGCCTCCTGCATGCAGAGCCTTATTTTCCTTCTGTCGTGGAATACTTTATCTCTTATATACAATGAGGTTCAAGTCCCCTGGGCTTGGGGATGATCATGACCCTTTCCCCCTTACCCTCTCTCTTACTTCAAAGCCAAGCTTCTAGAAACGGTGGAAATTGCTCCCTCTCTCCACTTTTTCACCCACCAGTCACTCCTTGAACCACTGTTCTCTGCTTCCATCTTTTTCATGCCACTAAAATGGCTCTTGCCAAAGTCATCATTCATTCTCAAGCCTGTTAGATGTTATTTTGCCTTATTACTGATTGTCTTTGACTTTTGAAACCACTGCCTTTCTAGAAACTTCTGCTTCCTTCACTTTGTGGTACTGCTACCTGGGTCCTCCTTTTCCATCCTGGCCCCATCTGACTACTTCAGTGGCTCTTTATCCATTGCACCTGCTGATAGAAACCAACTTTCATTCACACCTTAATATGTGCAGGTGTTTTCCTAAGTATTTTATATATATTATGTCATTTTAATATACACACCACAAACTGGTCAGCATTATTATCCCCTTACCACCACCACTAACAAGGAAAGAGGATTAGAAAGGCCAAGCAATCAGCTTAGACAGCTCTGATTCAAGCAAGGCCATTCTAGCCCCAGAAGCCCCTCTTGTCACTACTAGTTTCTTTCTCCTCAATGCCTAGTATTAATTCCAATGTTTTGATCATTTTTTTCTCCTCAGTCTGCATCTTGCAGGGATATCCAGTTTACTCTCATTCTTTCACTTAGCACCTCCCTATATAGCCATGACTCTTGGTTAGTTTAGACTCTCCCAGAAACAAATAACATGGAAGGAGATGTGTAAGTGTGGGAGAAATGCCTATCAGGGACCAAAGAGAGAAGCAAGAGTAGGGAGGACAGCCTTCAAACCACTGAGCCAACTAGACATTTTCAAAAGGAGTTGCAGAAGGAAGGCAGGTTTGTTATGTAGGAAAAGCCACAGGTTGCTGTGCACACCTGAGAAAGTCTGTATCCAAGAAATCCATGGGGCAAGGCCATGCTCAGGCTCTGGGTAGAAGCTGGAAGGGACGGCAAGGCCTGAACTAATGCTGCAGAGGAGAGGATGACAGTTCCATTTTCTCCACAGGAGGTGTGAGCTGCACATAAAGCCCAAATAAGCACCAGAAAGCCCAAATCTGAATTTCAGCCCTAACCTCTTTGACTCCAGTCTTATGCTCAATTGCTTACTCCCTATCTGCATAGAACCTCCAACTCAGTCTGCCCAACACTGAACTCATTATCTTCTCCTGCCTCCCTCCTTAGAGTTCCATATACTCTACGATCCCTACCTTGGTATGTGGTGTCATCATCTATCCACCATGTAAAGTCACCCCTCCCTTCGCCTCAGGTCTGCATAAACAGTCAGAGCCAAGTTCTGTGGACTTCACGCCTGCAGAGTCTGCTGAATTAGTCTTCATCTCCTTTCCCTACATAACTACAACTGCCTTTGTTTGGACTCTCATCATTTCCTTTCTGTGAGGGGTTATATCTGGTCTCCCACTCTCTGCTCTCACCCCAGTGTTCACAAACTGATACAGTGAGTGCTATATGACAGGGCAAATGCTTAGCAGTGAGACTCAAGTGTGGAAAGAATTTAGAGGGGACACTTGTTCTTGATAGAGTGCAAGGAAATCACTTCCTAGAGGAGGACTCCTTAGAAAGCACCAAGGGGATGACCAGCCCCTGTTTAAACAGATTCACTCAGACATGGCTTTTGTGATCAAGCAAGGTTTAGTCAGAACAAAACTTCATGCTATTAAAACAGTGAATTTCTAAAGGCAAACAGGAAGGTGCTTCGGTTTTCCTGAAATTTGAGGATGTTCAGGCTGAGGGTTTCTCTTTGAAGCACAGTCCACACTGACCCATATCTGCTGGATGGGTTTCAAATTCAGCCCCTGACTTTGCCAGAGTGCTCCCTGACCTCACCTCACACTTCCCAACTCCTTTTTACTTGACAGACAAGCTCACTCTCACCACTTTTAAGGGAGGGATTGTCTATTGTCTCTGGGAAGAGAAACTTGAGAAGGCCAGCAGTGTGGGCCTCTCCTGCAAGGACAATGATCACTTGAAGGGCCTGAGAAACAGGCCTAACAGAGTCGACTTTGGTTTTCAAGGATACCGAAGATCTTCAGAAAATCACCCATGTACGTTTTGAGTAGTTTGAGTTTAATTTTTAGGACATGTCAACAGAGATTTGACTACACCATGTTATAATATTAGACACTTAGATATTTTTCTCACAGAACTGACTTATGAAAATTTGATCAGCTCACTTTTTCTCCTTCATCTCAACGCATCCAGAATTCTGAAATAAACATTTTCCTTCTTTCAGCAGTAATTTTATTCTATATTCTCTGTGAAACAGTGAATAGATACTAGATTAAATCAGATAATAATATCTGTGAAGATGTTATAAAATGTAAGTACAACCAAAGATAATCCTCATAATTGTGATATCTAAACATAACTTCCTTCAAGAATTTTATTTAAATAACACATAATTTAAAAACTTGCTTTTTATTCTGGTTTTCTTTCCAAAAAATGATCCTATTATCTTTTCCTTGACCACAGGGAGAAAAAAGAGACAGGAGGAAGACACCCGGAGAGAAGGTCATGGACATCGATCTGATTGCTCAGGCAGATGATTAACTGCCTCCACAGAGGCAGCTCCAAGGGCCATGAAACCATTGCTCAATTTAGAATTTCTCATGTTTTCTTCTTTATTACTGAAATTGGATCTTTTGATGTATGTTCAAGCATACATAGGTAACTTAATAATTTTACTGGACTGTAATTTGTTCTCTACATTCAAAACTAGCAAAGTAGATAATAGTTCTCTGCAATATTGATGCCCTCCCATGCTGGTGCTTTTCATGTTATGGTGGAGAGGAAGAAGAGCTATGGGAAGATTCCCAGAGAAGCCAGATCTAAGATCTGAGGGGGGAGACAGTGGCTGCCACCCACTATGGCCATCTCTTCTTTCTGGCCTTAGATAGACATAGTACAGAGAGGCCAAGTGACTGACTCCAGGTGGAGGTAAAGGTCATGCATATATTACTAATAATAAAGCTGTAGAGGCTTTATTAATAGGAGTTGTCATTGTAATTAAATAAATGTGACCAGATTAAGGATTCTTAAAATAATATTTCTCACACTCAAGTCCATTCCCATTCATATTCTGGGGGAGAGGCTGCTGAGGAATTGCACATAAAATCCTTACTTGTGTTGGGTGTCAAGATCAGGAAAAAGCTGAGGACAACCTCTCAAGGGATCTCTGGACCTCTAAGTAGGTGCAAGACCACATCTATAGGTGCATGATGATCTCTTTTTCCCTTTTCTTTCTCTCTGTGGTGACTGACCACAGATACTATGGTACACAGATACACAATGTTTAGTTGGCTTTTGCCCTTGTATGAACTCTCTCTCTCTGAAACCACCATTTAGAACCAAGCTGCTGACTCCAATTTGTACTGCAGCTGTCGCCTAGCTCCAAACATCCAAGGGAAAGGTGAAGTAAAGTTAATACCTGGCTATGCCAGGACACTGGCATTTTAAGTGTTCAAACCCCTTCTGTGCTATTTAACTACTCTGTGACCTTGGGAAATGCCCCTGACTTCCCAAGACTCATTTTCCTTGCCCAGGAACTAGGATTACCATAGGGCTGTCGTGAGGGATGAGATGATACTGCTAGACGAAAAGCCTTTACTTTTCCAACTTGGATTCATTGGTGAGGGCCCATGAATTTAACTGACCATAGACGGAGTAGCAGAAGAAAAGCTCATTTACATTTTGATAAAATGTCTCCTCAAGCAACTAGAGAAAGGGGTCTACATATTTAGTACATAGTGGGAAAGTAGGCAGGAGAAAGAACTTTTATACAAGAGAAGTGATTTTATACATAGTTGAAGCAACTACTCAGTCCAGTGCTAATGGTTAGTCTCCCTTCTGGCGGTAAACCTCTTGTAGAGGAGATTCACACAGTTGTATTTTTTTGGAAGGTCACGATTAAATCGGAAGAATAATTTTTTAAAAGGTTTCTTTTTTTGCTGCTGTTACTGTTTCAGAAGTTTTTAGCTAAAAATCTTTGGGCTACTGAGATGTATTTAGGATTCCTTTACGATAAAACACCAAGTGCTAACTAGGTATTGGCTGTGCTGTAATTGTTACTGTATTGTTGTTGTCATTGTCCTAATCATTGCTGTTACAGGATAGGTAAAGCTTTCATATTTTAGAATCATTACCAAAAAGTGGTACCATCACCCTCAGGGCCAATAGCTTCCTTCCAGCACTGAGAAAGAGGATTATCATGGGAAGGACTGCAGTTTGGGCAGCCAAGGAAGGAGGTGCGCTGCTCTTCTTAAGAGGAAAATTTTCAGGCTGGGCATCGTAGCGTATGCCTGTAATCCCAGCACTTAGGAGGCTGAGGCAGGAGGATTGTTTTGAGTTCAAGACCAGCCTAGGGGCTGGGGATTTAGCTCAGTAGCACAGCCCCTGCCTGGCAAGCATGAGGTCGTGAGTTTGATTCCTGGTACCAGGGAGGAGGGGTAAGACCAGCGTAGGCTATAAAGTGAGCTCAAGGGCAGCCAAAAATGGCATAGTGAGACCCTGTCTCAAAAAGACAAAAAAAAAAAGGAAAATTTTCCACCCTCCACTCTTCACCATTAGCACAAATGAAGGGTTTCTGCCCTTGTAACAGCACAGGAAAAAAAAAAAAAACAAAAACATAAGCTGGATTTTAAAAAAAAAATCATATTTATTGGCAGGTTGCGATGGCGCATGCCTATAATCCCAGAACTCAGGAGGCTGAGGCAGGAGGATCACTCCAAGTTCAAGGCCTTATCTCAACAACAACAATAAAAAAACCCAAAAGTCATTTTATTCAATAAATATTTACTCCAAATGTTTGTAGAGATACTCACAATAAGGCAAGGCAGATAGCTGAAGAATTCTAGAATTATCATCACCTAAAAGGACTGGATGAAATTTACATCTGAAGTTTGTGTATTTTAAAATCTTGGGACAAAAAGAGACTCTGAAAATGAGTAGCTTTATATAAAGATGTTATCTGGTTTGAAATGATCTTAAACTTATCAGGAAAATCTTTAAAAGTAAGGGATAAATCTTTATTTGTACATTTGAGAAAATAATAGCAGAATGAACGACCTATGCTTTGTAGATTTCCATGTTACAATTCCACTTTTCTGGAAGTCACAATCCCTATTCTATTTGTGGTACACAGTGAGTAGCTGAGGGTGAGGGTACATTAGAAAATTCTTGTAATATATAATTATATTGAGTAGAAATATTGTACCCAAACAGGCTGACTCCCAATAAGAAATTTTATTATTTATAATGTTATCAAGGATTTATTAATCACATGCAGTGCAAAAAAGGCATTGCTCCAAATGTATAAATGTTATTCTATTCTTAGACCAAAAAAAAAAGTATTTCAAAACGGATAAATTTGAAATGTTAACAGGGCAAGAATAAAGATTTAATGAATATTTTCCTAAGGAAAGTGTATTCTCCCCTTTCTCCCTGGACAACTGCTCAATAGGAAGAAAATGAGAATAATGTACATTGATGGCTGGGAAGTGAAACTGGTTGCTTGCTCATTTGTTTTAATATAACAGATCACCGGACTCTTTTTTAGAGTGACTTTGTTGCTGATGTCAAAGTTTAGCAGGCAGTCCAGTTCTAAAGTTGTATGTGCTAAGAACATGGAAAATATATTAACAGATAGGCATTTCTGGAATTATCTGAGAAGAGGTGACATTTTTCTTGTTCTAAGAGGCACCCTATATTTACCCATTTTTTTCTTTCCCATACGGCTGGCTTATGACGAGTAAATAATAGACTTGCTAATTCATTTTTTAAAAGGATCTTGTTTTCTATGTGTTGGCACCATTTTCATCTGTGTAATTAATTCTTATTCCTGTAATCTCAGCACTCAGGAGGCTGAGGCGGGAGGATCCGTTGTGAGTTCAAGGCCAGCCTGGGCTACAAAGTGAGCTCAAGGCCAGCCTGAACTGCATAGCAAGACTCTGTCTCAAAAAGGCAAAAAAAAAAAAAAAAAGTTCTTTTGGATTGTAAATTCCTAAAATAATAGCAGAGCTCACAGCAGCCCTATTGCTGGGCTTAAACTCATAAAGCATTTTGGGCCCTGGAATTGGGTCTTCCCGTAAATGTTCCTTACCAGGAGTGTCCCTGTGAAAAGTGTTGGGGGCCATGGCACTGAAAACGTGAGGTAATTTCGATTCAGATGATTCTGTCATCATGCACTGCATGGTGAGCGTTTCATAAAAGCCACCTGACGCTGAGGGCGACAGTTCTGGTGACCACAGAAGTGGAGTGGGGGACACTGCACCTTCACCCTTAGGCAGTGCCTGACTTCCTTTCTTCATCTCTTTCTGTGGTGTGGCTTCGGTCTGAGTTTCTCCCAAAATTCATGAGCTGGAATTTAGTCACCACAGTGAGGTACTAAAGGTGTAGGAAATCTATGTTGCTTAGAGGTGGTTCTTTGGAAAGTGATTAGAATAAGATGAAGTCATCAAAGTGGAGCCTCTGTGATTGAATCCTGATGGCTTTCTATGAAGAGGGACAGAGCCAGACACAGTGGTGCAAGCCTGAAATTCCAGCTACTCTGGAGGCTGAAACAGGGGGATTTCAAGTTTGAGGCCAGCCTGGCAATTTAGTGAGACCCTGTCTCAAAATAAAAAGGACTGGGGGTGTAATTCAGTGGTACAGCAGCACTAGGTTCAATCTCCAGTACCGAAAAAAAATACAAAAAAGAGGAAGATAAATAGGAGACATAAGCTGTGCATAGTGGCACATGCCTGTATTAGCACTCAGAAGACTGGGGCAGGAAGATCACTGTGAGTATGAGGCTAGCCTAGGTTACCTAGTGAGTTCAAGGCCAGCCTGAACTGCATAGTGAAACTGTCTCAAAAGAAAAACAAACACTGGGTATGCTGGTGCATGCCTATAATCCCAGCACTTGGGAGGCTGAGGCAGGAGGATCATTGTGAGTTTGAGACCAGCCTGGGCTACAAAGTGAGCTCAAGGCCAGTCCGAACTGCATAGTGAGACTCTGTCTCAAAAAGACAAAAAACAAACAAACAAACAAACCAAACAAACAAAATAAACCCAGAAGACATAGACAGATGGGCAGACCACACACACACACACACACTCCCTGTCTCTTGGTGTATGATACTCCAAACAGCCTTAAGACTGCCAGCAAGGAGCTTATCACTAGATATGGTCTTTTGACCTTGAACCTCCAGAAAATGAGCTAAACAAATCTCTTTTCTTACAAAATTACCCAGCTTCAAGTATTTCATTATAGTAACGAAAATGGGACAAATGCATCTCTTTTTAGTCTAGCTCCCCAAAAATTGCACAATGGGTATCTAAAGCTAAAGACTACCTATCTACAAGAAGTCTGATGAACAAAAAGATTTCTCCACTCCTCTCTCCAAATTGTTACATTTATAGACCTGGATAAAGGTAAATAAAGGAACCCTCTAGCACCTCATTGGTATGCAGTTCAAGCTCAGTACAGGTAGAAAAAAGAAAGACTGTTCACTGAATACCTGAGAGCTGGCCTCAAGCCTACCCTTTTTGGTGTTATGCTGTGTCCATGTGCTCAGAAAGACAACCAACAGCCAAGCAATCACGGCAGGCTCCTGCTCTTTGCCAGTGACTGGGTTAGCCACTGTAAGTTAACTAAGTCCTCACTGAGGGTGTGACTGCTGGAGCTACTTTGGGAAAGCCTTTCCTCATTGATTCAAAACAAAAAAGATAAACAAGAGAACACCCTTCTCTTCCTTCCTGGGAATCTTTATACTTGTGATACCTGGAATTGCTACAACCTTAGGAGCCCAAGAAAGCAGCACCTGGCTTCAAACTAGGGATGCTGAGCTGCTGAACCTGGAGCAACGAACACATGCAGGTCCTTGATGGCATCTGGTATCACTGTAGGAAGCAAACCTGGAACCTCTCTCCCTATAGTCTAGTTATATGAGATAGTAAGCCCATTACTACTGAAATGATGTCAAAGGCAGTAGGTCTGTTGCTCATAGACAAAGAATATTCTAATGGAGATATCTTTCACTGGATTATCCAGACTTGCATGTGACAGTCGTGATCTAGAGCTCTGGCATTGATAAAGGAACAACAGCACCATCAATTATCCAGGATACCTTGGTTCAGTTGCTGGTTTAAAAAAATCATTGAAAGGCTGGGGATGTAGTTCAGTGGTATAGCATTTGCTAACGTGTGAAACCCTGCATTCTTTCTCTAAGCCACACACACATACACACACACACACACACACACACACACACACACACACAATCACTGAAAACTATAAAGATGCTTCCCATTGTAAAGTGGGGTTTTTAGCCAATAAACTAATAGAAAGTTGAAATATTAGTTGGACTTACTACACCTAGCCTACTGAACACCATAGTTTAGTAACATGGTACACTGTGGATCATTTGTTTCTCTGTGCACCATCTTCAGGACAGTATCCTAGCACATATCAATAGCCTGTGAAAAAATCAAAATTTGAAGTTCAAAGTAAAGTTTCTACTGAATATGAATTTTTTTTGCATCATAGTAAAATTTTAAAAATTCTAAATTGAAAGTTGAACAAGTGTGGTGTGGTGTCATATGTCTGTAATCCCAGCATTTGGGAGGCTGAGGCAGGAGGATCATTGTGAGTTCGAGGCCAGCCTGGGCTACAAAGTGAGTTCAAGACCAGCCTGAACTGCATAGTGAGATCCTGTCTCAAAAAAACTAAAAAAAAGGAAAGTTGAACAAACTAATTGAACTATCTGAAAAAAAAAAAAAAAAGAATGTTTAAAGATAGCTGGAATATGTGTTCAAGAACTGTAATGCTGAAAATCAACAGAATCAGATTTGGGGCAACTCCTTCTCTTCCACGTGTAAGTTAGAACTTTTCAGGACAAGGCTTCAGAGAGTAAATCTGGAGGGTAGTGCAATGAAACCAGGGGACTGAGAAAATCCTACACCTTCCAAGTATCCACAGAGCCACAGGCTCTCTGTGTCACAGTGATATTGGCTCACGTGTCTTTGGGGTTGGAAAGTCTGAAATCCATAGGGCTGACCAGGAAGCCAAAAACTAAGGTAAGAGTGATGTAGCAGTCTTTTTTTTTTTTTTTTTCTGGTATCAGGAATTGAACTCATGACATTGCCAGGCAGGCGCTGTGCCACTGAGCTATAAATTCCCAGCCCCGATGTAGCAGTCGTAAGCCTGAAATCTGTAGGGCAGACCAGCGGGCAGAATTTCCTTGTCCCAGCCTTAAAGTAGAATCCCCTTTTTCTGGAAAGGCTTGCTTTAAAAATTTTTTATTTTATGAAAAAATAAAACAGAATTTTATAATCAGATAATAAAAGAATAACAATAGTTGTTACACTGTGTATCATTATCTTCAAAGTAGTTATTCAGAGTTTAAGACATAAAACAAAAAGTCTTACAACAAAGAACAGATAATAACATAAATCTTTCTTTTCAATGAGCTAAGATAAACTAGTAGTATAAATGAAACCAATTAGCATATATGTTGAAATATTTTTAAATAACGGAATTTGTAATTTGGGGAAGTATTTGAACTTCCCTTATTTCCTATTTTATTTTGTTCTTTGTGCTTCTCATATAAGAGAAAACATGATTTTTGAGCTTGTGTGTCTGATTTATTTCACTTAACATTATGTTCTCAAGTTGCATCCATTTCACTATGAATGGCTCAAGTTTGTCGTTATGGAGGGGAGTACTCCATTGTGTATAAATAAATACCATATTTTCCTTCTCCATTCATCAATTGATGGACATATATGGTGTTTCTGAGACCTAACTATAATAAATCATGCTGCTATTAACCTGGGTATACATATATTCCTGTAATATGATGATTTTTAACTCTTTTGGGAAGACATCTAGAAGGTGAATAGCTGAGTCAAATGAAATTTCTATTTTTAGAATTTTGAGGAATCTCCACACTAATTTCCATAGTGGTTGTACCACTTTACATTCCCACCATGTAGTAGAGAGTTCCTTTCCCCCCACATCATCAGCTTTTGTTATTATTAGATTTTTTGATGATAACCATTCTTTCTGAGGGAAGATGGTATCTCATTGTAGCTTTAATTTGCATTTCTCTGATAGCCAATGATAATGAGCACTTTTTCATTTCTGTATTGGCCATTTGTCCTTCTTCTAAGAAGTGTCTATTCATTTTAGTTGCACATATTTGGATGGTTCTTTCATGTTGAGGGGGTCTAATTTTTTTAAATTCTTTGTATATTATGTTAGTCCTTTGTCCAAGGAATAGCTGGAAAAAATTCTTTCCCCAATCTGTAGATCTCTCTTCACCCTATTGGTTGTTTCCTTTGCTGTGAAGAAGCTTTTTAATTTGATGTGATCCCATTTGTTGATTCTCAGTATTATTTCATGTCATTGGGGTTCTGTTCAGAAAGTCCCTGCCTACATTTATGTCTTTGAAAGTTGTAATTATTTTATCTTCTAGTAATTGTTTCTGTTTTTGAAATTTAGATTTTTGACACATTTGGATTTTAGTTTAATATATAATGAAATATATGGGTCTAAACTCAATCTTCTGTATGTGGACATCCAATTTTCCCAGAACCATTTATTAAAGAAGCTATCTTTCCTAAGTGCATATTTTTTGTTCTCTTGTCTAAGATCAAACAGCTGTATGTCTTTGGCACTGTTTTCTGCTTTTCCTATACTGTCCCATTGACCCACATGCCTGTTTTTGCACTAATACCATACTGTTTTAATCACTATAGCTTTATAATATAACTTCAAATCCGGGATTGTGATGCCACTTGCTTTGCTTTTGTTACCCAGGATTGCTTTTTCCATTCAAGGTCTCTTCAGATTCTATGTAAATTTTAGCATTATTTCTCTATCTCTGTAAAAAGTGATGTTAATATTTTGATTGGGGTTGTATTAAATCTATCAGTTTTGAGAGTATAAGCATTTTGATTATGTTGGCTCTGCCTATCCAGGAACAGAAGGTATTTTTCCATTTTTTATATCCTCAACTTCTTTTTTCAGGATGATGTAATTTTCACTGAAGAGGTCTTTCACTTTCTTAGGTTAACACATAATTAATTTTTTGATGCTATTGTGAATGGTATTATTTTCCTAATGTCCTTTTCAGTGAGTTCATTATTTGTGTATAGGAATGCTATTGATTTTTGTGTATTTATTTTCTATCCTGATATACTACTGAATTTGGTTATCAATTCTCAGAATCAGTTGGTGGAGTTCTTTGGGTCTGTTATGGTTTATGTCTGGATGTTCCCCCAAAGCCTCATGCAGTCATGGGAGAGGTTTCTAGAGTTTTTGATTGATCCATGGTTCAATGCTGGGATTATGGGTGTGAGTGCTACACCGGCCCTTGGGTGTAGCTTGCATACAATATAAGGCAGGGAAAGAGCTTACTCTTTACCACTCCCCGCTTTTTGCTCTTGCTACTTTTGCTGTCTTCTGTTCTGCCACCATGAATTGTTGTCCTCTGCCATGTGCCACTCTGCCCTGGAGCCAGCTGAATATGGACTGAATCCTCCACAAACTGTGAGCTAAACAAACCTTTCCTTCCTTAACTTTGGGAGTCAGGTATTTTGTCCCAACAATGAGAAAAAAAAAAAACCAAGACAGGGTCTTATAAGGAAAGGATCATGTCATCTACAAATAGTGATATTTTTACTTCATCCTTAAGTTTTTTTCTCTTGCTTGATTGCTCTGGCTAATGTTTCAAGGACCATATAGAACAGATGTGGTGATAGTGGGCATCTTTGTCTTGTTTCTGATTTTAGACAAAAGACTTTTTCCCATCTAATATGATGTTGGCTATATGTTGGTCATAAATGGCTTTTCTCATGTTGAGACAAGGTCTTTCTGTACCCATTTTCTTCAGGGTTTTTATCATGAATGGATGTTGAATTTTGTCAAGTGCTTTGAATTTTGTCAAGTGTCTATGAAGATGTTCATGGGATTTTTGTCCTACCTTCTGTTTATGTGATGAACTCCATTTACTGATTTGTGTATGTTGAACCATCCTTGCATCCCTGGGATAAAGCTTACTTGGTCATAGTGTATGATCTTTTTGATGATTTGTTGCATTCTGTTTGCCAGTATCTTGTTAAGGACTTTCGCATTTATGTTCATTAGAGAAATTGGCTTACAGTTTTCCTTTTTGATTGGATCCTTGTCTGGATTTTGGTTGTTTTTTTTGTTTGTTTGTTTGTTTTGTGTTTTGTCTTTTTGAGACAGGGTCTCACTATGCAGTTCAGGCTAGCCTTGAGCTCACTTTGTAGCCCAGGCTGGTCTCGAACTTGCAATGATCCTCTTGCCTCAGCCTTCCAAGTGCTGGGATTACAGGACTATGCCACCACACCTGGCCCTTGTCTGGTTTTTGAGATCAGGATAATGTTAGCTTCTGAGAATGATTTTGGAGGTACTCCTGACCTCTCAATTTCATTAAAAGGTTTGAGGAGTATTAATGTTAGATCTTTCTTTGGGAAGCCTTATCTTTTAAACTGTATTTATTTATTTTTGTTCTTAAGGCCTCCAATTGATTGGATGAGGCCTTCCACATTATTGACGGTGCTGTGGTTTATATCTAAATATCTCCTCAAAGCCTCATGCAACCATGGGGGCCTTGGGGAGGTGATTGGATTAAGAAGGCTTTATAGCTGTTAAGAAGTGGGGTCTGGTAGAAAGAGGTAGGTCACTGGGGCATGACCTGAAAAGGTTTATTTCCTACCACAGCTCCTCACTTCTCTCTCTGCTTCCTGACCACTAAGCCATGAGCAGCTTTTCCTTCACCATGGCCCTCTGTCATGCCGTTCTGCCTTGGAGCAAGGCAACTATGGACTGAAACTTGAGCCAAGATAGACCTTTCCTCCTTTAAATTACAAATGTCAGCTACTGTGTTTCGTTGACAAAGAAAGAGACTAAAACAGAGGGTTATCTCCTTTATTAAGTGAACAGATTGCAGATGGTACATCCATAAAAATACCTTTGTGGCAATGTCTAGACTGGCATTTGACTGAACAACTGGGCTCAACAGTCTAGTCAAATTGACACAAAAACTTATTTTTCACACTCCCCAATGAAACTGCCCCACCAGTTATCCTCCCAACACCAAGGTCTATCATCAATTAACAAGGTCCAGCCAAGGCCCATCCTTTCAAATGTTCTACACTAAAGAACAGATAACCAAATATAAATAGACGTCTGAGGAAAGACACTTAAAAGAAACAAAAACAATTGAGACATAAGGAAATGACCACTCCTGCTCCCACCCCACCCCCCGTAAAACCAACAAAAACAAACAAGTACCATCACTAGCCTCTGGAAGATAGAAGAAGATAAATCAATCATGAAACTATAAAAAACCTACTGAGAAAAAAAGATTTCAAAGAATAAAAAAGAACTGTTGGGAATTATTAATAGGGTAACAAATGAAAAACTTGGTACCAGGATTATAAGATGAAGAGAAGGAAATTTCCAAGAAAGCAAAATGAAATGATAAAGACATGGAAAAGAGACAAGAGGGTAAGAGGGAGAGAGGGAAAGATAGAGAGTAGGAGAGGAGAGGCAGAGGGAGAGGGAGAGGGAGAGGGAGAGGGAGAGGGAGATCAGCTCAGGAAAACAGTATCTAACTAAGATTTTTCAGAAAGAGAACAGGGAAAATTGAGAATTATCAAAGAAATAAGTAAAGCACTAAAAAGTATGAGCTTCCAACCCAGTAGATATTTATCTATACCAAATCACTTTATCATTTAAGAAATTAGGGACCTTAAGGTAAGTTTTTGTTTTATGGTACTGGTGGTTGAGCTCAGGGCCTCATGTATGCCAGCAAGTCCTCTACCCCTAAGCTACATCTCCAGCCTGGACAAAAAGTGGGTAGCAGAGATAGATTACAGTTATCCCTTTCTATATGCAGGGAATTGGGTCCAAGAGCCCCAAGGATACCAAAATCTGAGGAAGTTCTTTGTACAAATGATACTATTTGCATATAACCTATGCATATTCTTTTAAAAAATCATTTCTAGATTGCTTATAACAGGTAATATAATGTAAATGCTATATAATAACATACATATACTGTTTGTTTGTTTGTTTATTTATTTATTTATTTATTTACTCTTTTTGAGACAGGGTCTCGCTATGCAGTTCAGGCTGGCCTTGAGCTCACTTTGTAGCCCAGGCTGGTCTCAAACTCGCAATGATCCTCCTGCCCCGGCCTCCTGAGTGCTGGGATTACAGGTGTGTGCCACCACACCAGGCATACTGTATTATTTAGAGAATAATGACAAGAATAAAGTCTATACATGTTTAGCATAGGCACATTTTTTTCTGAATGCTTTCAATCCAAGGTTGGCTGCACGTGGAGATACAGAATTCCAGGATATAGAGCCTGTAGGTATAGAACCCTCACTTAGAGGGCTGACTGTACATGCAAATGACCAAGAAGCATACATCAGTAGAGGGGAATGGAACAATGCCTTAAAAATCTGAGGAGAAATGGTATTTTAACCCAGAATTCTATCCCCAAACAAACCTGGAAAATGTAAGGGTAGAGGATGATCATTTTAGAAGTAAAGTTCTTCAAAATTTACTTCCCAAGTACTTTTCTTCAATAAATAATGGAAGAAGTATTCCTCCAAACACAGGATTAAAGAAAGAAGAGGACAGAAAATGCAAGAATTAATGGATCTCAGAGGAGAGAGAGGCAAAGGAAGAGTGAGCAGGATGCTCAACGGGGTCCCAGGACACAGCTGTGCTAGAAAGAGAGAGCAGTTGGTCTAAGCTCAATGAGGCTGGGGGATTCTGGGAGTGCTGCTTCCAGAGTGTGTATTTCCAGTATCACATGACATTTGGTGTGCTTGACTATGATGAGAGATGTGTACTTTGGGGAGGATAGAAAATAAGGCATTTTTTTCTAAAAACCAAGAAAAATTATTAAAGCCAAGAAAAGTAAAAGTTTATTCCACAGAGGAAATTAATGTAATTAGTACTACTTGGCTCAGTAATGAATACTTACCTAGTCAAAATAATGCAAATAGTGAATTTTGATGAAATTATATTTATATTTGTATTTATATTTGATGAAATTATATTTATGTGGTACAGACAAGGAATGAGAAAAAGAGAGATAAGCCATTATCTTACTAGGGAATATCAGATAGCATGTGATACTGGAAGATCAAGAGATTGTGGTTACGTGAAGCTTGCTGTATAAAGGAACGTTGTATAAAGATTTAGAGGTAAATAATAATAATAATTTAAAAGATAAAGAGCTTATTTCTGGGAAGAAGAAAAGGTAGACACAAGGAGAAGACTATTGCTTTTATTGTTTTTTCTTTTTTTCCTTTTTTTGCTCATGATACTGAGGACTGAACCCAGACTGTTGCAGTGAGCTACATTCCTCTTTGTAAAATTTTTTTTATTTTAGACAGGGTCTCATTAAGTCACTAAATTCCCTGGCTGGGTTAAATCTTGTAATCCTCCTGCCTCAACCTCTCAGAATGCTGGGATTTCAGGGACTACCACGCCCAGTGAGGGTTATTGTTCACAGTAAACTTTATACGAAGCTGTTTGGCCCTTCTTGCACACAAAAGTTTGATAAATAGAAACTTCAAACACACAACTTCCTGACCCTGCAGGACAAGACCCAGACTCCTGGCAGCCTAAATCCTCAGTTTATGGATTCAAAGTGACCTGGACTCTAAGGCTAGCTCTGCCATTTGGCAACTATGTAATCTTGGGCAAATTATCTAAATTCTCCAAAACCTGAAAATAGGATGATAATTCTCATGGTAACTGATTAGAGCCCTGGTTATGAAGACTTAATAAAGTAAGTCTAAGCGTTATGCCAGACACATACAAGTACTTGTATCAACTTTCATTTAGTGTTTTTGCTATTATCAGGCTGACATTCAAAGCTCTTTGTAATCTCTCTCCAATCTGCTTTTCTAACCTATTTTATAGCTTACCCAGATAAACTCTAAGCTTGGGCCAGTCAGTTCTTAAACCTTCTCAAATATTCTGGGCTTTTGCAAACTGCCTCCCACTACTGCTTTGGGACTGTTTGGTTTCTTATTTACAAACCTGTTTGGATGGAAATAACAAACGAAGGTAAGTGGGTTATCCTGTAAATAACTGGACAATATTTGCATTTATAGGATTGAAATCCAAGATGCAAATATTTGCTCTAGGGGCTAAAACCTGAAAAGAGGAGTTTCATTTTTGTTCAAGACATGTTAATCTTGTCATTGCTCAGGGTCGCCATGGTTCCTGTTTGAAATATTTTCTCAGTGCTTTCAAAATTTAAGTTTCTAGGCTGGGGATATAGTTCAGTGGCATGAGCGCCTGCCTGGGAAGTACAAGGTCATGAGTTCAATCCCCAGTACTGGAAAAAAAAAAAAAAATTAAGTTTCTACATATGAACAAGAGGAAATAATCTCTTTGATTTAAACAAGGAGGGCAAGATTCTTGAGCAATAGATAGTGGCAGAACTAGAAATACAAGCCAGAATTTTTGTGTTTTAGTTGCAAACTAATCTCTGCTCACCCCAACATTGCATATGTCAATCTTCATGTTCCCTGATCAAGGGAGCCATTTATCTTATAAATCAGAGATTCTTTTCCCTCTTTTCTGAGCACAATTGAAATGAAAAAAAATGTAACCATTTCTTTGCAGTTTTATAAAATAAAGGCTTTGATTTTATGAATAAATTATTAGAGGCCAATTATTTTGTTAAAGAGGGAGAAACATTGTTAAAATATATACATAAGCAAATTCTAGCCCTAAAATAAAGATTGACCCAATGAAAATTAAGCTAATTAATTCTGATAATTCATCATATTCTGTCAGCTTTACCATTATTGAACAAAAATGAAAATTGTATGTTTGGGAGTCTCACTAACCTACATGTCAGATGACATCTGTGGCCCATGGTATTCTGAGTTTTTGACTACCTCTTAAAGACCTAGACTCTTACACAAACTTCCTAGGAGCTCATCATTTATTATCCTTGCTGTTAGTATTCTGTTATTCTTTGATACTTTGGGAACATTCCTAAGGTGTATGACAGTAAATCAACTGCTATAAGGTGAACATTTATATTATCTAGGAATATTCTTTCTTCATAGGGTAAATAATTTGTGAAGAGTTGTTTCATATGAGCTGCATTAATTTTTTAGATATCAAAAATAAAGTAAGAGATGAGGGCAAGACCTCACATATGCTAGACAAGTGTCTACAACTGAGCTACACTCACAGCCCTGCTCAGGTTAGATTTTAAAAACCCTTATTCCCTTGGTGGAAAGGAAGATTAAAGTGAAATGTATTTAAGTAAGCAAGGGGCATCTAAAATCATAGGCTCCAATTCTATTTGCTCAGTCCTATTTCTGTGCTCTCACCAAATCACGTACTATTGCTTACAATGCATTTGCTGGAAGAATTAGAGTACAGTTCAATCTCTAGTTTAGGCAATTTCTTCTAAACTTAGTATTAATCCACAGCTAACCTTTATTTCTAGTTACTTTCCTTCATACTGATGTCTCTGTTAATTTAAACGTAGTTGCCTGCTTAAGCCTCATCGTACCAAAGTCTTGTATAGTAGACAAGGACCTGTTGTCAATGAAATTTGCCAATTAGGTTGAGGATATTCTTCAAATAAGAAGGTCAGATCCAAAACAGAACCTATGAACCAAGTTCCTAGGACCTTCTAGTATGCACTGTATACCAATGATTACATGTAAAAGTGTAACTGTTATTTTCTACACCACAGTGCTGTGCACTTGACTCCATTCCCTGCCATGTCTTCTCACAAGACTTTGAGGATCAAGTATTTCCTGGCCAAGAAACAAAAGCAAAATTATCCCACTTTTCAGTTGAGAACTGGCAATAAAATCAGGTCCAATTTCAAAGGAGAAACTCCAGAAGAAGCCAGCTGGGTCTATAAGGAATTTACATGAGATGGCACACATATTTATTCTGTATCACAGTTACTGTCATCTTACCATATCAAGCTGAAAAATGTCACCACTGTCTGACAGTTGGGCATGTGTAACTAGGAATCTGATTTTTCTTTTTCTATGATCTGGACTAGTGGGTTGGTTAGTAACAAATGTATGAAATCTTTTCTAAAAATAATTATACTAAATATCAATCTCTATAATTCAAATATTTTATCTGATAATGTACCTGCTGTGGTTCAATACTATAATGGCTTCAAGTGCAATTATTGCCAACTCTTCAATTAGCAGATTATGTGATGGACGTAATGAAAAATTGGGAGGTTCTCAAGTGGTAATCCCACTAATGGATATTATTCCTGCTGAATTAATTCTAAGCTCTTAAATTCTATGCACAGTGGAAAACAATTAGAAAATAAAAAAAGAAAGCAAAAGTCAAAGAATAAGAACACAATACACATTTTTCAAATGAATAGCCTGTAGCCTCTCATACAGCAGAGGACAAGGAGAAATAGGCATGGCTGGAGACATAGCACATATAGATGTCCCACCTCATCAGCTGACCTCAGGTGGCTCAGTAGCACAAAATGCTGCCTTGCAGTGGATTGCACACATGATGTGAGGCCAAAAGTTTTTTGTTCCAGATGGGGGAAAAACACTTCACAAATTATTTTTGGCTTAATAATCCTCATTTTTAAATGTGCTTTTCAGACTTTAATTAAACCTGGTTTTCCTGGGGGCCAACAAGGAACCACTATATTTTTCTGCTCGCAAGAAGGGGACAATAAAAATAGAATAATGACTATAGACAGTAAAAGTTGAAGGGGACAATATAAAAGCTCTCCTGAAAATCTGAATTTAGAAAGCTTTCTGCCTTTCTTCAGACCTAAATTCACACTATTAAGCATTTTGGAAAAATCTAATACCTTGAGTAGGTGAAGGGACATTTTATTTCATTTGAAAATAAAAGAAAAAAATCAATCATTCCTTACAAATATAATGTTATATATAAATTAAAACACATGTAAGAAAAATGTTCTTTTTTGCTTAGATAAAAATATTTATTTTAAATTAATTTCTAATTTTTAGACAAAATTCATTGTAATTAGAAAAAATGACTTGATCAAGTGCCCTTATGTCACACAATGCAATAAGTTCACAGAATTTTAATTTTGAGACAATTTAAAGTATAATTGCTTTGTCTTTAATACCCACATATAAGTGAATCTAAAAGAGTTAAATAACAAAATTTCAGTGAGACAGCCACTGACAAGTTTGAACCAGCTGAGGCCAAACAGCGTCTTTGCTCATTGTACACATGAAATAATCGTAGAAAGCATTTTTGAATGGGGTAATAAAGTTTTTAGGGTTTTTTTTTTCTAGTACCGGGAATCAAACTCACAACCTTGCATTTGCCAGACAGGCGCTGTGCTGCTGAGCTAAATTCCCAGCCCCTAATGAAGTTGATCCTGGAGGTAACACTGATCCTTTCTTCCAACTTTCAGAGCAGCGCAAAGAGAATCTTATTTCTGAAGGCAGATGCCATGGGTCTGTCTTTGCAAAGAAGACATGAAAATAGAGTTTTCTTTTGCTGAGGTTAGTGCTGCACAAAGCTTTTTAACAGCTAATAGGCACTGAAGCAACTAGATACAGAAATAAAGTTGCCAAAACAGTCTCAGCTAAAATGTGTGTTTTTTTTTTTTTTTTTTTTTTTTTTTGGTTTTTCTCCGGTACCGGGAACCAAACTCACGACCTTGCGCTTGCCAGGCAGGTGCTTTGCCGCTGAGCTAAATCCCCAGCCCCTAAAATGTGTGTTTTTAAAAACAGACAGAGAAAGGAAAACAAGAAGGATACTCTGCAGATACTACCTGAGAAAAAAACATTTCTGTCTGAGCTAACTGGAAATGCATGAAAGTCTATGAGTGATACAAAAGTAAGGGGCCGAGGAAGAAAAGCGTATGAGAGACCGGGTGAGAAAGTTTCCCTGTAGCGGTTTCCTGGTACAGTAATCATTATGGGTGACTCTCCATGGTTCCTCCCACTCACCAGAGGACCAGTCCAGGTTGCTGTGGCAATCCCATAAGCATGGCTAGTGGTGGTGCAGGAATGGTCTGCTGCAGGGCTTTGGAGCAAAGTTTCCTCAGGACTCTGAAAGAGACAGAAAGAGGGAACTTCTTCTTTTACTGGGTATGTACTAAACCAAACCCACATACAGGAGTGGGCAGAGTGCATGAATGGAAAGAGCTTCAGTATTTGATAACATCATTGAATTACTGACCCACTCAATCTTGAATCTTGCCCTGTCTTTGGAGTTCCCTATATGTAAAATAATGTTCTCTCTGTTTAAGTCAGTTTATCAGGGCAGGTCAGTGTTGGTACAAAAGCAGCAAGTATTAGGAACCCAGGCCCTTTCTATCCTATTGTTATATGACACATCACTTCCACTCCAAGGTCATTTATGGTGAAAGCTAAAATTTCCATTAGGTAATAGTAAGGCGGAGAAAGGAAGTAAAATGGCATTTTTCCATTTTAGAAGACTTTTCAGAAATATTCTTAGTGCAATTTGTTGAGATAATTAATGGGGAAAATTATATATTTTACCAAAAATCTTGCATGGCTGTATTTTAATTATTGTTTCCATATTATATATTTATGTTAATTGAGCCTAGTTTATCCTACATTTGTGCTCTTTTCTCAAATCTTAGCTCTTTTATAAGCCCTATTATAAAAATCCCTTCATATACTGTTTAGTAGAAAGGTCCCTGACTAACTTTAAGTGTCTTTGCAAGCTGGGCGTGGTGGCGCGTGCCTGAAATCCCAGCACTCAGGAGGCTGAGGCCGGAGTATCTTTGTGATTTTGAGACCAGCCTGGGCTACAAAGTGAGCTCAAGGCAAGCCTGAACTGCATAGTGAGACCTTGTCTCAAAAAGACAAAAAAAAAAAAAAAAAAAGTGTCTTTGTAGACAAGATTTTGTTCTGGAAAAGGTATTGATAGTCCAGTCTTATTTGGAACTTGTTATGTAACCCAGGCTTATCTTAAAATCAGTCACTCTGTACCTATCTGTCTGTCTGTCTATCTTTCTATCTATCTATCTGAGACACTATGCTATGTAGTTCAGACTGACCTTGAAAGAGCACTATGTAGTGCTCACTATGTAGTTCAGACTGACTTTGAAATCACTATGCAGCCTAAGCTGGCTTTGAACTCATGACATTTCTCCCACCTCAGCCCTCTGAGTGTTGGAATTACATGTGTGTCACTATGCGCAGCCAAGATCTTTGCATTTAGCATTCAAAGATAAGCAAGCATCATCACTTACATAAATGCTTGGAGCACTAATGAACATGATACATGGAATCCCTTCAACTTTTTAAAATTAATGAGCTAATAAAAATTTCATGAGCTGGCAAGTTCAATATACCTAATAATGTGATTACAAAAATAAGTAAAATTTACACAGAATTTCCTTATTCTTCCTCTTCTCCAGTCTGATGACTTCTTCAAAGTTTACTATGTTGTTCATTCTATGCTGGCAAGCAGGACCCAAACATTCACCATGGATGTTCATATTCATGTTGCTGGGATTAGGGATAATTAGTATTAATGAAGACTTCTGGGATGGGGGCACGTATCTCATTGGCAAAGCACTTACCTAGCATTTGTAAGACCCTGAATTGGATTTTTAGCATTAAAAAAGAGTCCTATAATTTTAGAGATCTGCAAACTATTGTTTCTGAAACTGGAAAAAAAAATGACTGGTATTTCAAAGGGATATCCTTGGGCTAAAATTTGGCCTTTTAGAGTAGCAGGATAAGGGCACCACTACAATGTGTAGAGCCTGTGGAAGGTTTGACTAGTAAAATGAACTGAGATGCCTTGCACTATTTTACATCCTATGGGGCCTCTAAGAGTCTAGGAACCCACTTTTTAAGCCAGGGCCATTTTTTCCACTCATTTAATCCCAATAATGGCACACAGAAAATAATCAAAGGGGAAATATATAGGAGACTTCCAAGAAAATGGCAGAATGGTAAATGAGAACTCACCCTCTCCAAGAATCGAAAACCAGACTCTGGAAAATAACTGAGGAACAACTTGGGGAGAAGAAAAGAGATGTAGATCCCCAGGAACAAGGAAATACCTGACAGGAAAATGAAAACCTCAGCTCTGGATTTGAAAGTCATGGCATGGCACCCTCACCCCAATTACACTGCCTGCATCCAGCACAGGTCAGGGGTCTGACTGCCCTCTTTGTCTATTACCGTGAGCAGGGACATGTCTTGATGTGGACTCTGCCCCAAAATTGTAAATGCTGAAAGAAAACCACACATTAAAAATAAGAGCAATTCTTTTCCTTTCTTGTGTGTGTGTGTGTCTGTGCTGCTGTTGTTTTTGCTTATTTTTCTTCTACTTTTCTTTCTTCCTCTACTCTTCACCAATTTATTGTGGTTTGGGAAAATTTTTCTTTTTACTTTTTCCTGGCTTCTTATATCTTTTTCTTATTTGTTTTTTCTTTCTTTCTTTAGTTTTTTCTCTTCTCCCTTTTAATTTTTCTCCTTTTAATTTTTTGTTTCTTATTTTTACTCCCCATATAATTTTTCCTCCCTTTTTTATCTTCTGTTACTTGTTAGTTTTTTATTATACTTTTACATAACTGTACAAACATTCTTCTATTCCCCAATAGAATCCTTTGTGCCACTTCTCTCTTCTCCTTTTCATATCATGTAGCTTCAGGTTTCAAATTTTTCCTCTTGCACTCCCCTGCTCCCAACCCCCTATATCTTTAGTGGTCACAAAGCTTTATTAATCTTTCAATAATTAACTCTATAAAATTACTGTTGCATTCTTTTCTACCATTAGCAGAGATATAGCTGTCATATTTAGTACATAATAGTCAACAGCTGTGTTTTCTTGATGTTTATACTATAATTGTGAATTTTTTCCTCTAGGGTTAAGGGTGTTACATAATTGGTTCTTATACTATGTAATATCAAATTTATCCTGGACAATACTATAGCTCATTTGTTTGACATGAACAGTGTGACATATTATTGCTATTAATTGGTTTTTACTTTAATCCAACACTCATATTACATTTGTGACATTAAAAGTACTAGAGTACACTCGCAGAGAACTTGGTGTTGGCCCAATTGCACTGCATCCTCCCCTCTCAAATTAATCAAGGTGGTGGGAACGTGGCCGAGGCAAAAACTGTAATTAACCACACCCAAAGTACATCACTGAAAAGCAACTAACTAAAGAAATCTCTGTACTAGAAACAAAGTCTTTACATTACAAGAATCCACAAACCTCAACACAAAACAAAACAAGAGATCATAATGTCAAATGAAGTAACATAAACACACAAACTTAAATATTGCATACCTCTTTTATATGAATATATATATATATATATTATAAAAGACAGATAATAGGAAGAGAGACAGAGAGAAGGTATCTTAATCCAGTGTGAGCAATATATCTAAAAGTGTATTTTAACTTAGCACAGTTGTCTTGCATGTTTTATAAGTTCTTTGGCCTACTAGCCTAGTTTTCAAACTTTGTAAGATGTTATAAGATAAAAAAATGACTCTGATGCTGGAAAAAGGAGGTGGAGGAAAGGGGAAAAAAGAATTTAAATGTATTATGTACATGTACCAATTCCCTACAGTGAATGTATTATTATGCACTGCAAATATGTACTAATAAAAGTCAACAAAACAAAACAAAATAAACAAAAAATAGAAACATGAGAAGACAAGGTAACAAAATGTCTCTCAAAACTCCCAACTCCCCCAAGCCAATCTAGGAGGCATCAACGAAGAGAACAGTATAAACCACATGTTCAAATTCCTCGGAAGGACAACAGAGGAGATTAGAAAACAGAACAAAGATGCACTGAGCTGGACCACAGAAGTCATAACTAAACAGATAATGGAAACACTAACCAAAATGATCTAGGAGCTTTCAGAAGACACTAATAAAAAGCTAGCTGAGCTAAACAAAGCTATACAAAACATGAATGACAAATCTAGCAAAGAACAAGAGCCCATAAAAAGGACTCAATTAGAAATCCAGGAGAATAAAAATTATATAGACAGTATGGGTAGTAGAAGTGACCAATGTGAGTACAGAGTTTCAGAACTATAAGGCTATGATGATTTCAAGACCAACTATTCAGACACTTTAAAAGCAAAAAAGAATATGAAAAATGAATTCAACAATTGCTAGATGATGCAAAGAAGACTAATCTAAGAGTAAGCGGAATAACTGAAAAATCAGAGGACAATATAAATGGCATAAAAAATCATTCATTGAAATAATGGCAGAAGAACCCCCAAATATAGGGAAAGATAAACATACAGATAAATGAGGCATATATAACTCCAAGTCATCACGACCAAACGAGAACCTCTCCATGCCACATTATACTCAAAGTATCAAAAGTTGATTGACCACAGGGAAAAAAATCTTAAAAACTGTTAGAGAAAAGCAATGAATCACACACAAAGATAAACCAATTAGAATTACAGAAGACTTCCCAACAAAAATCTCAAAGCTTGATATGAAGTGTTTCAAGCCCTAAGAGATAACAACTTCCAATCCCAACTTATGAATCCTGTAAAAATTGATGGAGAAATGTAGAGGACCACCTAGGTGACTCTCCTTGAAAGAAGAACAAATGTCTCCATTTTGGCTGAGCCTGACCCTATTTCCATGTATTGATATGTACAAAGCTGGCCAGGAATTTTCCTTATCACTTCAATTGGTTTTAAACAATGCAAATCAGACAGTGTAGGTGCTGATGATAATCTTCAGAGATGGCAGGCATGTTTCCCTGTTGTTCCCACAAGTGAGGCAGGATGAGGAGGGATGTGTGAGCCAATGCTCCACACTGTTGGCTGGGATTGAGCCTTGAAATAGAGGCTATGACTTCCTGGGGCTTGAAAGATTACACATGAGAGCAGAACCAGCAACCCTGAAACACTACATACTGTGTTATGCGATTTCTCTTTCTGCATATCCTTCTCTGCATATGGCACAAGTGTTCTCAGGCCTCCTGGCTTATGGCACTCACTGTACTTCCCACTACTCTTACAGTCACTCATCCACAAGCCACTCCCTTCACAAATGAATAAAATCTAAGTTTGGTCCTGGGTAAAGGCCTTTGTTCCAGGTAGCCATCACTGTGGCTGGACTCAGGACCCCCTTGACTCCCCACCATTTTGAACATATTATTGTGTCTTTATGTACACTGTGGGTTGCACTGGAAGTGATAGATTGGAATTAACTCATTACAATTTTAATAACTTTTCCATGGGACTACAAATATAAACTTTCTGGGCTGTGACAAGGATTGGGAAGGGCTCTCTGTAGAGAAATAAGGTATTTCCATTATAAGGAGCACGTCAAGAAATTTATTACCACCAAACCAGCATTACAAGAAATTCTCAAAAAAAAAAGAAATTCTCAAGGGTATGGTAGAAAGATACAATAAAGCCAACAATGCAACAAGTCAAAAAGAATGAATACATGACATGGTATATTTTACAGCTAAGCAAAAGTAAAAAAATAAGGAAATCAACAACAGGAAAATAATGCAATGGCAGGAGTAAGTCAATACTTTTCAGTAATAACTTTCAATGTGAATGGTCTCAATTTCCCAATCAAAAGACACAAGTTGGCAGGATGGATCAAGAAACAAAGCCCAACAATGTGCAGTTATACAAGAAATAAATTTAATTCAGAAATAATTTCACAGATTAAAAATATAAGGATGGAAAACAATATTCCATGCAATAGAAACTAATAAAAAGCAGGAGTAGCTGACCCAGCTTTAGATAGAGTAATTTCAAACCAAAAGTGATCAGAAGAGACAAAGACAGTCACTGCATTTTGGTTAAGGAAACAGTTCAACAGGAAAAGATAACAATTATAAACACATATGCACTAAATACCAATATGCCCAACTTATAAAACAAATATTAATGGACATTAAAAATCCAATAAACACCAATACAACTGTAATAGAGAACCTTGATAGCCCACTGTCACAAATGGACAGATCAATTAAACAAAACAATCAACAAAGAAATATCAGAGTTGAACCAAATCTTTAAACAAATGCACTTAATAGATACCCACAGAGTATGCCATCCAACAGCAGAATACACATTCTTCTTGGCAGCACATAAAACTTTCTCCAACACAGAGCACCTACTAGCCAACAAAGCATTTTTTGTTTGTTTGTTTTTTGTTTTTTGGGGTTTTTGTTTTGTTTGGTTTGCTTGCCAGACAGGTGCTGTGCCACTGAGCTAAATACCCAGCCCCCCAGCAAAGCATTTTTAAGTAAATGGAAAAAAATTGAAACTATTTCATACGTATTATCAGATGATAGTGCAAGGAAACTAGAAATGAGTAGCAAAAGAAACCACAAAAACTATGCAAATACATGAAAATTAAACAATATCCTCTTGAACAATTAATGGCTCACAGATAGAACTAAGGAAGAAATTTTTTTTTTTTTTTTTGGTTTTTCTCCGGTACCAGGAACTGAACTCACGACCTTGCGCTTGCCAGGCAGGCGCTTTGCCGCTGAGCTAAATCCCCAGCCCCCTAAGGAAGAAATTAAACAGTTCCTCAAATCAAACAATAAAGCCAGTATGACCTACTCCTGTGGGACTAATGAAAGCAGTCTTAAGACAGAAGTTTATTCAGTGAATTCTCACATCAGAAAAACAGGGAGAACTCTAATAAGTAAATGATATACCTCAAAGTTCTAGAAAAACAAGAATAATCCTAATTCAAAGCTAGGATGAGGAAAGGAATTATAAAAATTGAGAAGAAATTAATGAAATTGAGATTTAAAAAACAAGACAAAGAAGCAATGAATCAAGGTTGGTTCTTTGAAAGAATAATCAAAATAGGCAAATTCTTAGCCAATTTTACCAAAATAAGTAAAGAAAAAAACCCAAATCGATGCAATTAGAAATGAAAAGTGAAACTACAACAAATTCTGCCAAAATACAGATTACTTGTAACTACTTTGAGAACCTATACTCTAATAAAATGGAAAATTCAGAAGAAATGGATAAATTCCTAACATGCATGAACTAGCACAGCTGAACCAAGAAGATATACAAACCCTTAATAATCCAATATCAGTCAATGAAATTGAAGAAGTAATTTCAAAAACTACCAATTAAGAAGCCCAGTTTCTGTGGGATTCACTGTTGAATTCTACAAGAACTTTAGAAAAAAAATCTTCAAACTAATAAAATTGAAAGGGAAGCAGTACTCCCAAACTCATTCCTAGGAGCAAATATTACCCTGATTCCAAAACCAGAAAAGGACCCAGCCAAAAAAGGGAACTACAGGCCAATCTAGTGAACATGGATGCAAAAATCTTCAATAAGATACCGGCAAACTGAATGCAGCAAATCATCAAGAAAAAAATCACAAATCAGGACCGAATAGGATTCATTACAGGGATGCAGGTATGGTTCAACATATGCAAATCAATAAATATAATACACCACATAAACAGAAGCAAAGACAAAAATCACATGACCATCTCAATAGATGGAGATAAAGCATTTGACAAAATCCAACATCCATTCATGATAAAAAAACGTCCTGAAGAAATAGGTATGGAAGGTCTTTATCTCAATCAAGCCATCTACAACAAACAAATAGCCAACATCATATTAAATGGAGACAAGCTGAAAGCTTTCCCTCTAAAATCAGGATAAGACTAGGATGCCCCATCACCATTTGTGTTCAATATAGTTCTTGAAACATAGAACATCACCACTGCCTCCACCTACACCACTGCTTTTGCCACCCCCAACTCCCGCACCTCTGATACTGCCAATACCTCTGTGGGGCCCTCTACCTCCTCTGCATAGCAGTGTAGACCCTCTGCCTTGGAGAAGAAGCTGTATTGAGTTTATCTAGTGTGCCTAGGATGCAGGCATGGTAGATGGTGGTGGGGGCGGGGGCACAGATGCAGTGGGTGGTGGAGAAGCCAGCCAAGCCGTGGTGGAGATAGTCACAGGTGGGACTGGGGCTAGTGGGGGCACTGGCTGTATCAACCTAGCCTCACTTCCTCCCAGCAACCCCCAGTTCATCGCTCTCATTGTGGAGCAGCTCAAGAGCCAGGGCCTGTTTGACAGCTTCCACTAGCACTGCCTGACCAACATGGATACCAAGTCAGCTTGCCAAAACCTAAGGCAGAAAGTGGATAATTTTGTGTTGACACATCTGGACAAGCAGGAATGGAATTCCACAGTGAACAAGAACCGATTGAGAAATGGTTTGAGACACAGTGTGGTTCAGTCAGGGATGTTGGAAGCAGGAGTGGACAGGATTATATTTCAGGTACTGAATCCAAAGCTAAACCACATCTTCAGGCCACAAATAGAATGAGCAATTCATGAGTTCCTGGCAATCCAGAAAAAAAGAAGTTTTGCTGGTTGCCCCTTCAGGGCCTGAAAGCCAGGACCCTCCAATTCTGTCCAAAAACACTTTCTAAGGTAAGTCTGTCAGTCATCTTTGGCACGCTCCATTTAATTAATGGTGAAGAAATGGATTCCTGTTACTTATGAGTACCACGTCAGTCAGCCAGGGTCACTATTGATTTCAAGATCTCTGCTTTGGTGCACTGTCCAGATTGAACTGGGAGCAAGTCTGGCAGTGAGAAAGTTGTCATGTGTCCCTCTTTGTGTCATTACTTGAACAGCCGGTCCAAGAGTGTGACACCGAGTACATACCACAGAATTATAAACACTACAGTAACCTGAGGTGATCCTCAAACTTTTTTATTTGAACAAGACTGCACCTGACTGACAGGTGTGATGGTGCACACCTATAATCCCAGCATGTGGGAGGCTGAGCAGGAGGATCATTGCAAGTTCGAGACGAGCCTGGGCTAAAAAGTGAGCTCAAGGCCAGCCTGAACTGCATAGCAAGACCCTGTCTCAAAAAAAAGACAAAAAACAATACAAAAAAAAGACTGCACGTGGGTTGTAGAATTTGTGCTCAGAAATAAACAGAAGCTATAATGAAAGAACATAATCAATCCCAAAGGTAACATCAAAAAAAAAAAGGACAGTACTGTTAGTTTGGAGTAGAAATTTGACAGTGCTTACTTGATAGTATGTCTCAGAGTTACAGACTAGAACCTAGAAGCCTTTAGCATTGGATAGCCTTAAAGTTATTCTCATGTTTTTGTACATGAATCTTCTAGCCAGTTTCCTTTCCTTTGTCAGAGGTGACAAAACATGCAGCCATAGAATAATGAGGAAGCTCAGCTATAGGTATAAAGAAAAATACTTTCAGGCTTTCTGTCTAGTCTATCATTCTGGTCTGCAAGAGCTAGTAAGTCTTAGAAGTGTTTTGTTCTCATGGTTGCATTTTGTAGAAAAGTGAATGATCAATGAATAGCATTTTACAATAAAAAAGAAACATTAGCCAGAGCAATTAGACAAGAGAGAGAAAGGAAAGGGATATGTAAAAAGAGAGGAAGAAGTTTAAATTGTCTATTTGCAGATGACATGATCCTCTACATAGAAGACCCCAAAAACTCCGCCCAAAGGCCCCAAGAATTAATGACCAAGTTCAGTAGCATAGCAAGATACAAAGTCAACATTTGAAAATCAAAAACATTTCTGTAAGTCAATAATAAACTCACCAAGCAGAAATTAGGAAAATAATGCCTTTTATAATACCATCAGGAAAAATAAAATGGTTAGGAATTAACCTAACCAAGGAAGTGAAAGACATCTGCAATGAAAATTACAGTACTATGAAGAAAGAAATTAAAGAAGAGATCAGAAAATGGAAAAAAGCTGGGTGTGGTGGCACAGGCCTGTAATCCCAGCACTCAGGAGGCTGAAGCAGGAGGATCATTGTGAGTTTAAGGCCAGCCTGGGCTACAAAGTGAGCTCAAGCCCAGCCTGAACTGCACAGCAAGACTCTGTCTCAAAAAAACCCCAAAACAAACAAATAAATAAATAAATGAAGAAAAAGCAATTCTGGCCAAAAAGGGCAAGGCACAGGGCATCATAATTCTGGACTTCAAGTTATACTACAAAGTCACCATGATAAAAACAACATGGCATTGGCAAAAAACAGCCTTGTGGATCAGTGGAACAGAATACAGGATGAAGAAAGAACTCCAGGTACAACTTATTTTTGACAAAGGGGCCAAATGATTTCTCTGGAAGAAAGACAGCCTCTTTAACAAATGGTACTGGGAAAATGGCTATCCACATGCTAAATATTGAAACTAGACCAGTCACACTCGCCATGCACTAGACTAAATTCAAAATGGATCAAAGATCTAAATATTGAAACAGAAACACTTAATCTTTTGGAAGTCAAATAGGTAAAACTCTTGAAGACAGAGGCAAAGACTTTCTGAACACAACCCTGGTTGCATAAGAAACAATATCAAAAATTAATAAATGGGGTCACATCAGCTTAAAAAGCTAAGGAAACCACTAACAGCTTAAAGAGACAATCTTCAGAATGAAAAAAAATGTTTGGCAGCTACTTCTCAAAGACTAATATCAAAAATACATAAAGAACTAAAAGAAATAGATCTCTCAAATTTAAATGCCCAATCAAAGGATGGGTATCTGAAAGGAATAGACATTTCGCAGATAAGAAGTACAAATGGCCAATAAATACATGAAAAAAATGTTTGACACTGCTGGCCATTCCAGAAATACAAATTAAAACTACATTAAGATTCTCATTCCAAAATGAATGATTATCTTCAAAAAATCAAACAATAACAAATGCTGGAGATGCTGAGGAGAAAAAGGAACCCTTTTTCATTGTTGGTGGGAGTTTAAACTGGTATAACCACTATGGAAATCAGTATGAAGATTCCTCAGAAAAACTAAAAATAGAAATTCCATTTGGCCCAGTTATTCTCCTTCTAGGTATCTTCCTGAAATAGTTAAAGATATCATATTACAGTGACACTTGCATATCCATGTTTATAGCAGCACAATTAATAATAGCTAAATCTTGGAAGCAGCTTATAGGTCCATCAACAAACAAATGGACAAAGAAAGTGTGGTATTTATACATAGTGCAGTACTACTCTCCCATAAATGAGTCATTGGTAGGAAAATGGGGGACTTGACACCATAATAGTAAGTAGATCAGACACATGAGCTTAAATATTGCCTGATTTCTCTTATATGAGCACAAAGTTAAAGACAATAGGAAAAAAGAGGAGAAAAAAACTTATAATCCAGCTTGGCCAATCTGTCTGAAAATGTACCTTGATTTATACAGGTGTATTATTTTTCTAGGTGGCTAGTCTGGCTGTTCATTTGTATTTATGATAATTAACTTAATAAAGACTTTAAAAATAAATAAGTCTGATGCTGGCAAAAAAGAATTTTAAAATGGGGCTGGAGGTAAAAGGAGAAAATCATTTTTAAAATGTGGGAAAGGATACATTGATTCTTGCATTTAGTATTTTGAAGAACACACTGCTTACTTTTATACTTACATTATTTCTATGATGCTTTAGTCTATGTAAGTATGCTGCATTAGTCCATTTTCTGTTGCTAATAACTGAATACCACAGACTGAACCTTGCAACTAAGTGAAGAAAAGGAGTTTATTCTGGCTCATTGTTCTGGAGGTCTGGCTTTTTCAGTGGCAGAGTCCCACAGTATTTCAAAACATGGCAAGACAAAGAGAGTAGGTATGTGTGTGCATATATATACATGTGCCTTGGTCTCTTTTCTTCTCTTATAAATCCAATTAATCACGGAGGCTCTACCTTAATGACTCTATGACCTCCCAGAAGTCCCACTCTAAACATAGATTATTTTCTGTTTCTATGTTCTCTTGCTTGTTGTCCTGTCCCTCTTTGCTACTTTGAGCGTTATGTGTTTTTGAGAAATCTGCTTCTATAGTCAGCAAGGGATTTTGGCAACACAATTTGATGGTTAAAATAATTTGAAGGTGTGCCTCAGTCCCTGTGAAGGTGAGTTGACTTCCAGCTCAGTCTTAGTACAGTATATAGTGCATTTATCAATCACATATTTCCAGTGAGTTCACTCTGACTGAAAATACTTATCTGAATTTTTCTTTCTTTTTGAGACAGGGTCTCACTCTGCAGTTCAGGCTGGCCTTGAACTTGCTTAGCCCAGGCTGGTCAAATTTGCAATGATCCTCCTGCCTCAGCCTCCTGAGTGCTGGGATTACAGGTGTGTACCACCACATCTGGCTACTCATCTTAGTTAATTTATAAGTATATTTAATTTATGTAATGTGTGTGCCATTGTCTATAGCACTAATTAATATGTCTATGGCACCAAAACTTTCTATATTAGATTTCAATTAACTTGGCTTTCCCACTAGAATGTAATCCTTGCTCTCCCACTGCATTCCTACCATTGTAGGTTGGCACGGAGCCACAGTAGGTGTTCACTAAATATTTGTTTAAAAAAAGGATTGTAACATTTGTTAGTAACCCCAGCACTCAGAAGGCTGAAGCAGGACTGTTACAAGTTCAAAGCCAGCCTGGGCTATGTAGTAAGCTAGCCAACCTGAACTATATAGCGAGACCCTGTCTCAGAAAACAAAACAAAGCAAAACAAAACAAAAACATTTACTGAATACCTGTTATGTGCTAATTAATATAAGTGCTTTATAAATACAACTTTATTGGCTTTTCATAACCAAACGTTATAAGAACTATATCCTCATTTCACAGCTGAAATACACGGAGATTAAAGAAAACAAACCATTTCACCAGTTATTTATTTACACATCAGGAAAGCAGTAAATCAGAGGTCTATCTCCATAATAAATACTAATTTTACTCTGCTACAATTTTGGTGGCCAGCTGGGTTGTTTCACTGCTTTCTCTGATAATACAGATGGGCTGACTTCATAAGATAAAATAATGTATTAACAACTTGCATTGGTAATTTCCTTAGTTGTGAATACTTTAGTCAAAGGAATTAATTTATAATGATTACATTCTAAACATAATGGCACATGGCTGGGTGGGCTGATTGGAAGGGTGTATTCAGGAGTATCTTTTAAAATCACACCACATAGACATTTACTATTCAGCCAACATCAAGTGCCCACCAAAATCAGTTGTTTAGATGGCACAATTTTAACATTAGGGTTTCTAATAAAGAAGAAGGAACAAGGACAAAAATTTTAGCCAAGACAGCAGGTAAAAATCTAAAAGGCAAGGAAAACATGAGGCAAGAAAGAAAACAGAGGGGGAAATATACACAAAAGAAGAATGGGAATGGTACACACTAGGCTTTTTGGTTATTATTTTGTGTTTATTCACTTTAGCTGACCAACTTTCAGCCCACCTTCTTTCAGCTGTAGCATCTTCATTTACTCTTTGGGAATTCTGTTTTCAGATATCCTGCCTTCCCCTAGCCAAAGAAAGAGGAGCTGACTATAGCTAATCCAGTCAAATCTCTCCTCTAGAATCTGAGTCATTTGTTCTAGATGGTGCTGTGTAGACATTCACACTGCAGACACCACACGAGCTGTCTAATCTGTTCTTCCCAAATTAGTTCTTCAGTCTTCTCCCCTCAACTTTCTGAAATTCCACCAATTTGTGCAGATAAGCTTCCTTCTTTCTTAGGTTTATCAGGGATAGTCCTTACGGCTTACAGCAAGAGAACTCTAACTGGGATATGACCAAGTAAGAGTGGGAATAAATAAGGCCTAAAAATGAGATCCATCAGGAAATATATTTTCAGTTCTTAAAAAAAAAAATATCAAGTACAGAAAATTCTAGTTTAAACCTGAATCATAGGGCAAATTAGTGTTTGATCATCTTAGCACATACCTAGGACTGAAAACAATCATCCCAGAAGGTAGAAAGGTTCCCAGAATAATTTTCCTTTTCAAGAATAATCTGTTGTAGGATTGACGTCACAACCCTGAGAACTGAAAAGAAAATGCATTTCTTGCAAGGTAGAAGTTTTCCTCTGTTTTTGCAATTTAAAATTTTTGTTTCTTTGGTAATTTCACAACTTTGGCATGACTAAAGGTATTTTCTTTTGGTTTTTGATTTCATTGTTGCTGGTTTTTTTTTTTTTTTTTTTGAGACAGGATCTTGCTAGGTAGTTCAGGCTGGCTTTGGACTCACTATGTAGCCAGGTTGGCCTGTAACTCACAGCAGTCCTCTTACCTCAGCTTCCCAAGTGCTGGGGTTACAAGTGTGCAGAGCCATGCCCAGCTAAATTTTTCAATTCAAATTAAACTTCAATTTGATTAGTTCTCCCACCACACCCCTAATCCTTTGGGGTTCTTCCTTTTCCCAGGCACAGATTACATTCCCTGTGAAAGCCTTGGAGGACATACATATTTACACTGGAATGAGATACAAAACTATCCAAAAAGAGGGAAGAAATCTACAAGAGAACCCTAAAAGAGGAAATAACTGAACTCTTATCGATACTGGGAAAAAGTCTGGTTTCAAACTGGGTTTCTTACTGACTCTTTTGGTCATAAAAGGAATCATCATTTATGTCTAACAAGAGACTGCTATTCTCCTTTGCCAAAGATGCCAAAGTTTCACATGTTTTAAATACCAAGCAAACATCTCCATAGAGAAAGGCTTGTTGCCAATATCTGGTGTGTCCAGGAAGCCTAAATGATTTCATGTCTACAGCTCATCTTCACACATTAGGCTGTTCATATACTCAAGTAATAAATATGATTAAATCAGAAATCTAAATGTTTTTAAAAGGCAAACCCGGCTGGGCATTGTGGCGCATGCCTGTAATCCCAGCACTTGGGAGGCTGAGGTAGGAGGATCATCACAAGTTTGAGACCAGCCTGGGCTACAAAGGGAGCTCAAGCTGACGCCTGAACTGCACAGGGAGACCCTATCTCAAAAAGACAAAAAAAGAAAAAGAAAAAAAAAAGGACAACCCCTGTGATTTCTCAAATTATGAAGTGGGACAGATGACCTTACACAGGTCACAAAATGAAGTACACTAAGCTAGCCTCACTATGAACAAGACAGCAGTCTTCATATAGAATGCCCCTCATCCATGCTAATTGTTATGACCATTCTCTGCTGCTGGATAAGTGAGTCAAGGTAGGGTGCTGAAGCAGAATTTAGTTCTAAAGCTGTTTCAGCTGCTGGTTTTACTGGGTCATATTTTGGTGGTCAGAGGATAACCCCCTGCTCACCCCTCAAATCACATACATGACTGTTTTGTTAGTGACGTGCAAACACCAGATATAGTCCTTCACTAGCATCTTGTTATTTTACCAGCCATTAATCTCTCTGCTTTCATATATAAAATATTTTGCAATAATTTTATATCCTGAAAACTGGTGGGTGGAGTCTCAAGTGGTACCAAACTGAATTAAGGAGTAGTTTAGACACGATAGGAGTCGCGTGAGAAGGATCATCACTGGAACAGTGTTACCCAACTGCAGTCAGCTGTCCTGTCTATTAATCCAAAAGCTCATAAGGAGCCCGAGATTGGATTTCGAGGACTATGGTTTGATGGACAAGAACTAAACCCTACTTATTAGCTCTTGTAAAGATAGCTCCTTGAAACTATCTTTTCTTTATGTTTATTTGCTATGAAAAATGACATCAATTTTTGCTTGGGGGAAAATCATGTAGGCTGTTCTGTCAGGACTCCCAAATGATTAGGTGAGCCTTCAGTGAGAAAAACCTGAGGGTCCTTTGCTTTTCTAATAGTTACTTGGGCTTCAATTCTACAGAAAAGGGACTGGAAAAGTCATTCTATGAAATAACTCATTAATATCTGATGAATGATTCAGTGTTACGGGCCTACATATGTGACTGATGGTCACGTCAGTCATGCTTCTCAGCTAAGACTGCCTCTGTTCACATGGGATGGTCAGTAAGTAAGCCTTGCAAGATGACAGGAGTTCAGTTCTTTGTCTCATTTCTCAGAAAGAAAAATAATAGATAAAATCTTCAGACTTAAAAGGAAAAGGGAAGGGCATACACAGACACAGACACACACACACACACACACAGAGGCACACATGTGCACGTAGATATTTCTTACCTAGAGGGGCAACATAATTTAATGGCAAGAAGGCATTTAAGTGGCAAAATGACCAGAAGACACTTCTAATTCTTAAGACACTATAATGAGACAGTGGAAGAATATTATTATTAGGTCATTCTCAAGACAGTGGTCGGGGCAGTGTTCCTATGGAAAGACAGCATTTGTGAGCAGCAGGAGTTTTTCAGTGAAATTGTCCCTTTTGCCTCTTATCTGGCTTTCGGCTTGTGGCAAGAGATAATAAATACCCACTGTAGAAAACACGAAAAATACACAAAAATGGTTTTTAAAAACCACCCATAATCTCACTACCCAGTGTGATGACTGTCAATATTCTGGTATAGTACAAAAATTTTTATTATCTAAATAAACATGTAAATATTATCTAAATAAACATGTAAATAACAATAAACATTGCTTCCTTTCCCTTCTTTCTTCCTTTCTCTTTCACCCTTTCTCTCTTTATCTTTCTTTCTTTACCTTCCCAACCCTTCCCTCTTTCCCTCCTGCTCTCCCTCCCTTCCCTCCTTTTTTGAGTTTTTCAGAGACAGGGTCTCACTATATAGTCCAGGCTGCCCATGAACACACTATGTAGTCCAGGCTGGCCTCAAACTCACAGCAATCCTCCTGCCTCAGCCTCCCAAGTGCTGAGATTACAGGCATGTGCCACCATATTCAGTAGGTCCTGCTTTAATTTAACTTTATATCACGTGCATTACTTCAGGTTTAAAAACATTTTTATAATTATCACACACATCTGTACGATAAAAACTGACTAGAGAGAAAAAAAAAACTGACTAGAGAAAACAAGAGGAAAAATGAGCAATCTAAAATACTGAAGAGGGAAGATGATCACCCCAAGTACAGATTACCGATTGTCAGTCCTCAAAGTTACGGGGGAGAACTCTCAGATGAAAAATCAGGAACTAGTCCAACACCAACAACTTGTTACACTTACAATGAAAAGGTAGTTGTTAGCAAAGGTAGAATACATAATGCTAGATACCAAGAAATAACCGTCACTGTGCAACACCAAATGATATTTGTCAGATTAATGTATTTTTAGAGAAAACATGTACAAAGGTGCTGCTGCTTGAAAGTACACTGTTCCTAACGTGCTGTCAAATTTCTGACATCAGGCCCTTTGTCCGCAGACTCAGAGAGGACTGAGAAAAGGAAGTGAGCAGTAGATACTGTAGAACTTTCCACCACTTAGCAACGTCCCCCACCCCAAACGAGTATTATTGTCAAGGACAAGAAAATAAATCAGGTGGTATTCAACCTCTAGAGAAGCACTCTGTGTTTGCAGGCGGTAGATCCCGAAAGGACTGGCCCCTCCCCTTGCCTCCAAGCTAGCTCCCATTTCCCATTACCGCCTGGGGTGGAGATGGGCGGGTGAGGGTCGAACCTGAGCCACAGCCCGCACGAAAGAGCTCAGATAAGGACCCTGAAAGATTGTAGTTTAGTACAAAGATGATGGCTGTGCAGTCAGAAAGAAACCACATTCCAACCCAAAGGTCGCCACCTTTGTGACATTTGGAAAATCATCCAAACTTTCCAGGATTTTCTTTATACAGCGGGGATGATATAACCTATTTCTCATAGTACTAGGTGTTTTATGAAAGCTGGTTATTAACACTTATGATTCATTTTTATCTCATATAGTTCTACCTGTATTTTAAAATTTTATCATGGATTACAACTCATTGTAATGGTGGTCCTGGCTTGTTGCCCTTGTTCATTTCATTTTTATCATTAATCTACTGGACTTATAATATTCCAAATAGATTCCTTCCATCCCAGAACTTGTCATTTGATATTTAATAAAGCATATAGATGGCATTGATTATACTCTTTAAACATTCATTAAACAAAAAAACTCCCTCAATTTTTTTCACTGAGAGCCCTCTATATGCTGAGCATTATGCCAGTCGATATGTCTAGAACTTAGTAAATCTTGGTTGCATAAGAAAATCAAAGGCACAATTGTCTCAATATACTTAGAAGAGGGCTTAGACAAATATTAAAGAAAAAAGTAGAGAGTTAATAAAAATGTGCAATTCTAAATTGCAACATGAGTTAAAAATAATGTTGATTTAATTTTTAAAAAGCTTCCTGCTAGGGAAAGAACATAAATTAAAAAATCATACGTTACAGTAGAACAGTAATTAGAAAATTTTATTTTTAAGCCATAAATTAGATAAATAATTTTGAGTAAAGTGTTCATTTTTTGTGGACTTTAGTTTCTTTGGCTGTAAAACCAAATACAGAGGTCACAAACAAAAAAATTTCTACATAACTTACAGCAGGCGTGGTGGCACATGCCTGTAATCCCAGGACTCAGAAGGCTGTTCAGGGCCAGCCTGGGCTTCATAGTGAGTTCAAAGCCAGCCTGCACTGCAGCAAGACCCTGTCTCAAAAACAAACACAGGAAATCACAATGGGAATTAAAAATTATTTCTATATGTATGACATATTGAAACTAATGAGTAAGTAGAAAGATAATAGTAATTACTGGTAATTAGAATAAAATGCATAAGTAGAAATAAATTTAAAGAGAAGTTGAAAATAATGAGCTATGTATGTAATTCAAAAAGGTAGTAAAGCCAGGTGTGCTGGTGCACGCCTGTAATTCCAGCACTTTGGAGGCTGAAGCAGGAGGATTGCCATGAGCTTGAGATCAGCCTGAACTACACAGCGAGACCCTGTCTCAAAAAAACAAACAAAAATGAAAAACAAAACGCTAGTAAAAAACCAAGCAGAAAAAGAGAAATTGTAGAATTAACAGTGAAAATTAATGAAGTAGGAAAAGTAAAAACATAGATAACCAACAAAACCAAAAGCTGCTTTTGGAAATAATGCACATGAGACAACTTATGGAAAATTACGGGCTAATTTCATGTAAGAATTTAGATGCATGGTTTTTACATTATGCATTAATATCTTATAGATCTGACTACATCTCATTCAAACCGACCACTAGAATATCAGGGTCACGGTCATTAGGAAACTGGTTTAAGCTTCAATGGAAGACAATCGCCACGAGATACTCAGAAGTCCAGGTTCTGCATGCCTAGACTTTTTGTTTGAAGAAGGTCTGTGTCCCAAAGTAATAAATAAAAATTAGAGAACATATGAGAGACAAAGGCCAGTCCTTTAAATTCAAAGACAGTTGTCTATAGTGGATTGCTTATTCTTCTAGAGATCTCTTCTGGCTACTTTCCAACCAACTGCAGGAGTCTGAGAATTGTTAGTGGCTTTTTGGGGGGCAGTACTTTGAGACTGAACTCATAGCCTTCACACCAACCTACATCCCCAGCCCTTTTGTATTTTGAGACCAAATTTCATTAAGCTGCTCAATTGCCCAGGTTGAGCTCCAACTTGCAATCCTCCTGCCTCAGAGTCCCAGAGTGTGGAGATTACAGACCTGTGCTACCATGCTCAGCTTCTGTTCATTCTAAACACAGCCTTTGGGGGCCAGGGATATAGCTCAGTGGCACAAGTGCCTGCCTGGCAAGTGTAAGGTCCTGAGTTCAATGCCTGGTACCAAAAAATACATACATACATACGTACATACAGACTTTGAACACTTCTGGACATTACTTTAGTTTCCTGAATTAAGTTCTTGTTCTCAACTGACCATATTGCCTTGCTTTTGCTATTTACTCATTGATGGCCTAATTATTCCAGATGTACGCTGGCTGTGTAAGTGAAATATATCCTATTGAAACATATGGGAGTAATCACCCTAGAATCATCTGTCACAAGGTATGCAGGCACAGGCTGCCATTTCTATTCCACATGAGAAGTGAGCTACATTTAAGTGAGTCCTTGGTAAAGGCTTGTGTATAGAGAGACCTCATTAAAACAACAGCAATTGATTCTTTGTTCACTTTGATGGATTTTGTTCCAAATAGTGCATAAAGTATAGTGGGATGGTTCTTGTTACTGTAAAAATAATAAATAATTATCCTGTTTTATCCCATTTTTTTGTACCAACACCATTCATGAAATATAACTCTTCATATACTTAGAATGAACAAACTAGTGAACTAGTTGACTACTGTGGCACAATTATTGCCAAGAAGAAAAAATTACTACACTATTTTGGTGTTTCATTAAAGTCAAGGTAGTTGTAATTTCAATGTCTAAGCTGTAGTAAGGGAAATGGTAGCAGAAAAAGGAGTAGGCAGGGTAGTGAAAGGGAAGGACAGTGAAGGGTGGGAACTACTGTCTGTTATAACATCTATTTAGCATACAAGAGACTTCACTTAGAAATGTCCCGGCTAGAGTCTTCAGTGAGCTACTTTTTACAACTAGTAATAAGATGAAAGCCATATTAATGTCTTATGGGAATCACTGAAAACAGTGCCAAAGGCTACTCTCTCTGGCCATTGTAATAATGCAGGTCTGGGAGGCAGTAGTGATTTGCCTTCTCTGAAGATTCAACAGAGCTGAGAGGCTCTGGAGCTAAAATCTTACTATTCTTCCAAAGAAGGGCAGCATAAAGAAGTTCTACTTTCATTCAATTAGTATGTATTCAATGGGAATATATTTCGGCTACCGAATCATTATCACAAAAAGAATTTACAGAGCACTTGTATACTATACTAAACACCATGTACATAATTTTGAAAATATATCCATTATAATCAGCAAGGTAGTTTCTTTCATGTAATCTTAGCTGTATAACAGAAAGTGGTTCTTGGCCGAGTGTGGTGGCTCATGCCCATAATCCCAGCACTCGGGAGGCTGAGGCAGGACAATTCTTACAAGTTCGAAACCAGCCTGGGCTACAAAGTGAGCTCAAGGTCAGCCTGAACTGCATAGCAAGACCCTGTCTCAAAAAGACAAAAAAAAAGAAATTTAGCTTGAAAGTAGCTATAAAGGGATAGACAACTAGGATTTTCACCGTAGCCCATAATTAGCCAACTTTTAAGACCAAAACCTCTCTGTATCTCACTTTTCTCATTTATAAAATGGGGCCAGTACAGCCATACTTTATACAATTGTGAGGATTAAGTGATATAAAAGATGTGTTTATCTACCAGGAGTTTAATAAACAGGGATTGTTATTGGGGAGACTTGAAGGGCTATTTGACTATAGTCTTTAAAAAGTCTAAATTGAATTATTTGATGTCACTTAACAGTTCTGTGGTGAAGTTAGAAATGCTTTGAGTTTTGAGAAAATTCTCTAAGTAAACATTTTCATCAGTCAGCAAAGACTGACTTGGTTCAAATATGGAAAAAGTCTTTTATTTCTATAAAAGAAATGCTGTTTCTTTTATACACCCTGATGGGGCTGGGGATCTAGCTCAGCAGCACCAGTGCCTGCCTGGTAAGTGCAAGGTCCTCAGTTCAATTCCCAATGTGTGTACAGTATAATTTTCATTGGTATTCAAAAACAATCAAAGAACACTTATAAATTTAAATAAATTTTGGGAAAATACCGCCCTTAGCATTTAGAATTTTTCAGAAAAATCCCAGAACATAGAGGAATAGAATTTGAACTCGGACACCCAAGTACCCAGAAGTAGTCATGAACCTTAAGCAAGTTATTTAACCTCAGGGCTGGGGATTTAGCTCAGCGGCAAAAGCGCCTGACTGGCAAGCGCAAGGTCGTGAGTTCGGTTCCCGGTACCGGAGAAAAACCAAAAAACAAACAAACAAACAAACAAACAAGTTATTTAACCTCCTTGTAAGTAGGTACTTCTAAAATGAGAATAATGCACCAGGGATATAGCTCAGTGGCATAAACACTTGCCTGACAAGCTTGAGGTCATGAGTTTGAGTCCTAGTACTGAAAAAAAAAAAAGAAGAAAATAATGCCTCCTTCCTCAAAGGATGTATATCAAGTGTGCCTTGTGGACTATAAATTCAACTTTTTTTTTTTTGTTTTATAAACATTATCTCCTTTGAGGATAAAAAATTGTCTTGCTGAGCAGAAATATGTTAGTAATTTAATATATGCTACAAAAATTAATCAGTTATAAATTAAACTATTCACTAGTATGTGAATGAAGGTATTAATATAAATAGTCTGTGAAATTTACAATAGTCAAATAGCACACATCTCATCTAGAAAATGTACAATTTTTCTGGAGAGCAAACTGATTAATAACATGCTTCAATTTCCTCCTGGAAACATTTCTTCACAGATGAAAATGTGATTTTTCATTTTATAACTTATATTCAAGCACTTGACTTTTTTTTTTTCCTTCCAAATGACATTCAAAAGTCACAAATATGTAGTAGAGTAATTGCTGAAATGAAATACTGGCATATCTTCTGCATACTTTTTTCTTTAATATTTATCTCTGTCACTGAAGAGTTCTGAGTATAGGTATTTCCTTCCTGGTTTTTTATTTTATTTTGTTTGTTAAAACAGACTCTTGCTCTGTTGTTTGGGTTGATCTCAGACTCACCTAGATCCTCCTGCCTCAGCCTCCCAAATGCTGGGATTATAGGCATGTGAAACCATGGCTTCTGGCCTGGCTTCTGGCTTCTTGCCTGTTTTTTCTTTTCTTGTTTTCTTTTCCTGTGTTCTGAGAGCACTACCACTACAGAATTACTTGGTTTTAAATATTGAGCCAACATTTTAAAATGGTTTAGAAAATTCTAGATTACTTTTAATATTCTAAATTTAAATTTCTAAAACAAAAATACATAGGTGAACTCATGCATTTGTACTATTTTTCAAAGATAGCCAGGCGTGGTGGCGCATGCTTGCAATCCCAGCACTCGGGAGGCTGAGGCAGGAGGATCATTTCAAGTTTGAGACCAAGCCGGGGATATAGCTCAGAGGCACAAGCGCCTGCCGTGCAAGTGCAAGGTCCCGAGTTTGATTCTCCGTACAAAAAAAAAAAAAGAGAAGATCAAGTTTGAGGCCAGCCTGGGCTACAAAGTGAGTTCAGGACCACCCTGATGGGGCTGGGGATCTACCTCAGCAGCACAAATCCCTGCCTGGTAAGTGCAAGGTCCGGAGTTCAATTCGCAGCATCCAAAAAAAAAAAAACCAAAAAAACCAAAAAAAACAAAGACCAGCCTGAACTGCATAGCAAGACCCTGTCTCAAAAAAGACAAAAAGAATATTTTTCAAAGGTTTACAGTTTTAAATTGTAATTTTCTTCTAAATATACATACTGCATTTATTTTCTTTAAAGCAGCTATATTCCAGCCTGTGGCTCTGAAGATATACCCATAAAACCAACACAGCAGCAGGTTTACTTAAGCAGCTTTCCCAGAAGTCGCTTCAGATGTGTAAGTTGATATTTTATTGTATTTGTAGAATACAATTTTTGTTTTAAACTGTATTTCCATGTGTTTCACAAAAATGCTTCTCAAAGAGTGAAATATCCCAGAAAACCTGTGTGTTACACTTGACACACAACTGCACAAATGAACAGTGTACAATGTTGGTTGTGCATTAACTTCCACGCACAACTTTTGGAATCTGTGTTCACAAATGCATGTTTCTGCAAGTCACCTTTATTTATAAGTGACAGTAATTTATTTTTTTTTTTTTGTTTTTTTTTTTTTTTGGTTTTTCTCCGGTACCGGGAACCGAACTCACGACCTTGCGCTTGCCAGGCAGGCGCTTTTGCCGCTGAGCTAAATCCCCAGCCCCAAGTGACAGTAATTTAAATTAAGGATACAAAGAAACCTGCATTTGTCACTCAGAGTTTTCGATCAGTCCATAATACAATGTATGGAAATGGGAAAGACAATTTTGTATATTTGTTTGTTACTAACTCAGATCATTGAAACGAAAACAATTTTTTTTTTTTTTTTTGATACAGGGAATTGAACTCATGACCTCTGGCTTTCCAGGCAGGCACTGCACCGATGAGTTATATCCCAGGGCCCCGAAAACAATTTTTTAAACAAAAAGAAAAACACTGAGCCATTTTGGAGTTCTTACAAATAGGCACATTCTGTTCTAACAGTAAATTTTATATTTTATGGTAGAATAAACATTAAACACAGCTAAATATGCAGGCTGACTTGCAATAACTAGAGGATTTAAATAAAGTACAGGGAAATATTAGAGTTAATAGAAAAGTTAATTGAGCAGTACATCTTCGGAATGAAAATAGTTGAAATCGACTCAGTCAAAAGGCAATGACAGAATAAAACATGCGTATTCAGGTGTTTCTCATTGCTTTTTTTTTTTTGGTCTTTTTGAGATAGGGTTTCACTATGCAGTTCAGGCTGGCCTTAGCTCACTTTGTGGCCCAGGCTGGCCTTGAACTCGCAAAGATCTTCCTGCCTCAGCCTCCCGAGTGCTGGGATAACAGGTGTGCATCACCATGACCGGCTCTCATTGCTTCAAGTACATTATTGTACATCACATTTGTGTGCTCCTTCTCTAGATTCAACTGAAAATCAAAAATACTTGGGATAAAATAAGTTGGTATTGAACATGTACAGACTTTTGTTGTCATTAGTCCCTAAATGATACAAGCATTTATAATAGCATTCATAATATACTAGTGTTACAAGTAACACATCATTTTATGTAAGGGACTTACTTGACTATCCTTAGATTTTTTGTATTTGAGGGGGATCCAGGAACCAATTCCTCACAAATACTGAGGGAGACTGCATTTGTGTTCATGCATTAAGGGTCATGCACATTGTGGTGATAAAGGGAAAGGGGCAAGAAAGGGAGACAAACTTCTAAAATTCAGATTTCTGTAATTGCAGGACGTGTTTTTTGGGGGGATGGTATACTGGGGATTGATCCTGGGGCCTTTTCACTTTACATTCTCAGCCCATTTTTATTTTGAGACAGGCACTCAATAAATTATTTAGTATGGACTGCAACTTGTGATCCTCCTGCCTCAGCCTCCCAGAGGGCTGGAATTACAGGCATGCACTACTATGCCTAGCTAGGGTTTTTCTTTATAGCTTAGCAGGATTTGAAGGAACCTAAGCAGGAGTTTGAAAGTGACATGGCAGGCCAGAATTAAATACACTTGATAAGATCATTTAAATACATTTGTTATATATTAATTTTTTTTAAAACCTTCTTTTATAAAAGGATTAACTCCTCAGGGAGCTCTACCATCAAAACAACCAAAACCAACAAAACACTCTTTGCTATCAGTTATGGGAACAAGTACAGTATCTGTTTCTTACAGGGTTATCTCAGCAACTCTTTCATTCTGTCAGTTTTGGGTAAGACCTCAATATATCTGTTTCAACTATACCAGCACAGTCATAGCAAGTATTTATGGAGCCCAGGGGCTGGAAAAGTTGTTTGGGATAATTTACAACTTCAACTTAAGGTAACATTTTGAGAGATCAAGAGCATTTTCTTTCACAGGATAGTTCAAAGAACCAGCGTTTTGCCAGTCTACGTTCCACTGTAGTTTTAATCAGTCAGAAAACTGTTGAAAAAGCAAGTCAGATTCGTATTTCAACAATGGACAGTAGTCATTAATCAAGGGTATCACTTGCAACAAAAGAATAAAAAAGTGACTATTTTTGTAAAATATACACATGGCCATGCTATCTAAAAACAGCCATTCTCAAATTAACAATATCATAAAACAAGTACTCGTTTCACATCTTGATTTTTTACTGCCATTATCACTTTCAGTATTTTTGAGCGTATACTTTATTTACTTAGCAGAGTTCCACACTATCAATTTAAAGACAAAAAATCTTGTTTTCTTAGTTCAGGGAGGACACGACAGATAAAGGAACGTGTATCAGTTTTGAAATAGGATAGACAAGGATGTCAACAGATTATTTCTATTCAATAGTAATTGAACAGTGACATTCTCACCTTTTGGAGGGATGAAATGAGGGGAAAAGCTCTGAAAAAAATCAAAAGTAAGGTGTTTAATAGCCAACCAGAAGTCAGCTAAAAGTCTACAACTTAATGTCCAGAAATAGGATAGATTTCCTTTGTCAGAAGTCTACCCATAAGCAGTCAATATTGCTCATGTATTGAGGGGTCATAGACATTTTGGTGATAAAGGGGGAGTGAGGGAGTGACAAATTTCTGAAAATTCAGATCTCAAATTTAAAAAATAAAAAATATTCTCTGGTTTTTAAACTTACTTTTAAAAAAGTTCCTGGCTGGGAAGTATTTTTGCAGAAACTAGCAAGGGACTGCTTAGAGCTAGGTTCTGACCTGTACAGTCAGGCTAGCATCTTGCAGTAAGTTGCCTCAATCAAATGTAACACTGCTTCCGTAGAACTACGCGCAGAACCGTGAAATGCAGGGTTTCTGTTCGAAACTGCAATTTCAGGTCCTTTTGCGCTGCCACCCCTGAAAGGACACTGCGTTCGCCGCCGCACTGACACGGTCGGGACGCGCAGCTCCCCCGCCTCGTCCCCAAACCCGGGGCTCTGGCTTTGAGACCGGCGTCCCCGTAGGTGAGGACGGCGGGAGCCGCTCCCTTTCGGGCCACGGCCCACCCCGGCGCTCAGAGCTGTCGCCCGACGCCTGGCCCCTGCTCCTCGCGGGGCGAGGGGGCCGCACGGCAGCCACAGCCGCAGAGCACAAAGGCGACGCGACCGCACGCGCCCCGCGCCCTCCGGTAGGGGCGAGCTCGAGGCCGGGCGAGCCCAGGCGCGGGCCGGGAGCGCCACGCAGGGCGCAGCGCCTGACTCCTGCGGCGGCGGCGCCTGGGGACGGGAACTCGTGATGCTGTCGCTGCGGAGAACAGCCTCGGTACCCGCTCCGCAGGCGGGGGACGCCCCCCCAGGGCGCGCGCACCGTCCCGCCCCGCCCCATCCCCGGCCTCGAGCCCTGGAGCCCGCGCCGGCGCGTGAGAAAAGAGCGGACACACCTAACCCCGCGCGGCCGCAGCCCCGCACCCTTCCCCAACCCCCACCGGGCGCAATCCCTCAGCGCGACCCGGATTCGCTTCCTCGGCAAATTCCCCACCCCCACTGCCCCAGGCTTCGGGGCCTCCGTAGCCTTCGGCAATTTCCGTCGAGAGACCCAGCATTCGGCAAGGTCCGAACTCCCGCCGTCTCTTTCCCCGCCAGACCCGACTTTATGTGTGCGGCGCCGAAGCGCATGCGCAGACGCCATCTTCCCTCTTCTCTCTGACCTGCCCCCCCCCCGCTCTCCCCGCCGCCGCCGCCGCCGCCGCCGCCTCCTCTCGCCGGCGGTCGCCCCTCCTCCTTCTGAACCCGCGCGCTGGTCCCTCCTCTCCCGATGCCGCGAGAGCCTGGGGGATACGGCGGAGCCGGAGGAGAGCACTAGTAACAACCACCACAGCCCCTCTCCGCCCGCAGCCCTCCCCCGTACCCACCCACTCCCCCGCCCCGTGCGCCGACAGCGACCGGCCCCACCTCGCGTTCCTCCGAGCGGCGTCGGCTGCAGTCGCCCCGCCAGCCCGTCCGGCCGTCCGCACCGCGAGAGGAGCC
>NW_004955518.1:2338800-2450812 GCF_000276665.1 Chinchilla lanigera | reverse complement strand
CCCTGCCCTGCCCGCCCCTCCCGCCCCTCCCTCCCCCCGTGCCCGCACCCCACGTGAAGCGGAATATAAAGGGGGTGTGAGGCTGGTGGGAAAGTGAATGGCGGAGGACTGAGGGGTCCCCTCTGGCCCCGGCCGCCCAGCTCACGCTCGTTCATCCTCCCTTCCCGAAGCTCGCCCTCGGCGGCAGCAGCGGCCGGCGCCTCGGGCTGAGGAGGAGGAGGAAGACTCTCGCCGGGCGGAGCGTCGGGTCCGGCTCTCCTGTGCGCGTCTCGAGCACAAAGATTACGGTGTAGGAGGAAATTGCCCTCGCCCCTGCGCCGCCGGTACCGACACAATGCACCAGCCGCCTGAGTCCGCCGCCGCGGCCGCCGCCGCTGCAGACTTCAGCGCTAGGAAGATGGCGCACCCGGCCGTGTTCCCTCGAAGGGGCAGCGGCGGGGGCAGCGCCTCTGCGCTCGGTGCAGCAGGTACCGGTGTTGGTAGTACCGCCACGTCTGCTGAGGACTTTCCGCCTCCGTCGCTGCTTCAGCCGGCGCCTGCTGCAGCATCGTCCACGCCGGGACCGCAGCCTCCGCCTCCACAAAGCCTGAACCTCCTTTCGCAGGCTCAGCTGCAGGCACAGCCCCTCGCGCCAGGCGGAACTCAGATGAAAAAGAAAAGTGGCTTTCAGATAACTAGCGTTACTCCGGCGCAGATCTCTGCCAGTATCAGCTCGAACAACAGCATAGCAGAGGACACCGAGAGCTACGACGATCTGGATGAATCTCACACAGAAGATCTCTCTTCTTCGGAGATCCTTGATGTATCGCTTTCCAGGGCTACTGACCTAGGGGAGCCTGAGCGCAGCTCCTCAGAAGAGACTCTGAATAACTTCCAGGAAGCAGAGACTCCTGGAGCAGTCTCTCCTAACCAGCCTCACCTTCCTCAGCCTCATTTGCCTCACCTCCCACAACAAAATGTTGTGATCAATGGGAATGCTCACGCACACCACCATCACCACCATCATCTCCACCACGGGCACCACCTCCACCACGGGCACCATCCAGCCCATGTTGCTGTGGCCAGTGCAGCCGTTCCTGGAGGGCCACCCGCAAGCCCAGTATCCAGAAAACTCTCTACATCTGGAAGCTCTGAGGGTGTTGTGCCAGTGACACCAACTTCTGCTGTATCATCGAGCTGCTCACCTGCATCTGTAATGACTAATATCCGGGCTCCAAGTACTACAGGCAGTGTAGGTATAAATTCTGGTACTGGCGCTAGTAGAGTGAATAATGTTAATGTTGCTTCTGTGGGTAGTTTCAGTCCTAATGTGACAAGCAGCATGCTTGGTAATGCTAATATAAGTACAGGCAATATTCCTAGTGTAAGTGCTGGGCCTGGAGCTACCAGTGGTATTAATGTGAATATCTTGAGTGGTATGGGCAATGGTACTGTTTCTTCCTCTGCTGTTAACAGTGTCCCTAATGCAACTGCGGGAACGAATGTGGGATTAGTTTCAAGTCAGCAGCAACAACCAACAGTTAACACATCAAGGTTCAGAGTTGTGAAGTTAGATTCTACTTCTGAACCGTTTAAAAAAGGCAGATGGACTTGCACTGAGTTCTATGAAAAAGAAAATGCTGTATCTGCTACAGAAGGTGTGACAAATAAAGTGGTGGAGACTGTAAAACAAAACCTGGCAGAATTGACTTCTGAGAGGGAGAGCACTAGTGGGAGTTCAGTGAGCAGTGGTGTCAGCACACTGAGTCACTACACAGAGAGTGTGGGAAGTGGAGAGATGGGAGTTCCTACCTTGGTACCGCAGCAGCCACCAGCTCTTCAAGGTGTGGCCCTCCAGCAGATGGATTTCGGTAGCACTGGTCCACAGAGTATTTCGGCAGTTAGTATACCACAGAGTATTTCTCAGTCACAGATGTCACAAGTACATTTACAGTCTCAAGAACTAGGCTATCAGCAAAAACAAGGTCTTCAACCGGTACCTCTGCAAGCCACTGTCAGTGCTGCAACTGGTATCCAGCCATCACCTATAAACGTGGTTGGTGTAACTTCAGCTTTAGTTCAGCAGCCTTCCATTTCCAGTTTGGCTCAACCCCAGCTGCCATATTCACAGACAGCTCCTCCAGTGCAAACTGCCCTTCCGGGGGCACCACCCCAGCAGTTACAATATGGACAACAGCAACCAATGGTTTCTACACAAATGGCCCCAGGCCATGGTCAGTCAGTGACTCAAAATCCTACTTCAGAATATGTACCACAGCAGTCACTTCTGCAAACAGCAATGTCCTCTGGGCAGCCCAGTTCTGCAGGAGCGGGAACAGGAACAACGGTGATTCCTGTAGCACAGCCACAGGGGATCCAGCTGCCAATGCAGTCCACAGCAGTTCAAGCACAACCTGCAGGCGCATCTGGCCAGCCTGTTGGCCAGGCTCAAACAGCAATGTCTGCTGTACCTATTGGAGGTCAAATTGCAACTATTGGTCAACAAGTAAATGTACCTACTGCAGTGCAGCAGCCTTCTACCCAGTCTACACCTTCAGTTATTCAGCAAGGTGCTCCTCCATCTTCACAAGTAGTTCTACCTGCTCAAACTGGGATTATTCATCAGGGAGTTCAAACTAGCACTTCAAGCCTTCCTCCACAGTTGGTCATTGCACCCCAGAGTACCTTGTTAACTGTGCCTCCCCAGCCACAAGGAGTAGAACAGGTAGTTCAAGGAGTTGTTTCACAGCAGTTGCCCGCAGTTAGTCCTTTACCCTCTGCTAGTAGTATTCCTGTTACAAACCAGGTTAGTTCAGGTGGTCCTGGAATACCTTCTGCCCCAACAAACTTGGTTCCACCACAGAATATAGCACAACCCCCTGCCACTCAAAGTGGTAATTTGGTTCAAAGTGTTAGTCAACCTCCCTTGATAGCAACTAACATAAATTTGCCATTGGCACAACAGTTACCACTAAGTTCTACTCAGTTCTCTGCACAATCATTAGCTCAGGCAATTGGAAGCCACACTGAAGATGCCAGGCGCCCAGTGGAGCCCTCCGTAGTTGGCTTACCTCAGACTACCAGTGGTGACAGTGGGGGAATGTCAGCAGTTTCAGATGGGAGTAGCAGCAGCCTAGCAGCCTCTGCTTCTCTTTTCCCGTTGAAGGTGCTACCGCTGACAACACCCTTGGTGGATGGCGAGGATGAGAGGTAAGATCATGGCATATTTCTGCAGACATTCAGAGTTGGAGTTAATTTATTCAGTAGCAATATATGCACTTACGACTAGGGTAAAGCGTTACATATTGTTTATTTTGTAAGTAAATTCATATTCATGGTAAGTTTTCTAAAGGAAAAGTATTAAGGAATGATTTCAGAGTGGGTAGGAAGTAGTATAATGTATAATAGTCAAGTTATTGAACGTATATTAAAATTAGGTTTGGGGCCACCAAATAGTTTTTGTTCATAAAATGCTGTTTAGAAGATCAGTCATGAAAAGCTTACATTTTTCTAACCCACAAAATAGCTAATCTATTCTCTTGAGTTAACTAAAATCTTTGTGAAGATCTCTTGGAGGGCTGCAGTTGCCAAATTTGTTCTCCTTTGTAGATAATTATTGTTCAGTTATAGTGTATTTCATCTTAGGCTGTGAAAGATGTTACCTGCTTTTCCTATTCAAACACTAGGAAGGATGACCTAATCTGGCCTGTATAGGTTGACCTTATAATGTAGTTCACCAGCTGTTGTAGACTTAATGTAATGATTACTTTATCTTAACAGAGAAAGAGTGGGACTCTTTATTTAAAACATTTTTGTGGGGGGTGGTCAGTCATACACTGTCAGAATAACTACATTTGTCTTTGATAGTAGTATGCTGTATATTTTTTCTGTTGCATAGTACGTCAAGGTGGTAGCCATTTTAGAGTAAAGAAAGACTTGGGAGTGTTGAATTTATACAGGCATGAAAATAAGATTGTGTGCTAATCCACTCCACCTGTTCACTCCCCTCCCCCCAAATAACCCCGTATAGCCTGAAATATATTATTGGAGCAGCATTTTTTTCAGATTGGAAGTGATGCACAAATCATACTTAATGACTCAAATTGCATATTTGAAGATGACTGGCTTGAAAAGTGAAATCTTACGTTTGCTTTCTATGTTGCTTTAGGACTTAGTTGATTTTTTTTTAAAAGGAATTCTTTTCACAAATCTGCCAGTCTGTGACTAACCTTGATAAAAATATCGTAGGAGTTATGAAAAGACTATTCATTTTCACTGAAATTTTGAGTAAGCATGAAAGATATTTAATTATTTTAGTATTAGTTAAAGATTTTTGGGTTTGAACTTTGGTTAAACCAGCTGAAGCATTTATATTCTGTACATTTATTTGTGGATTTTGCTTTGGAAAGCCTGAGTTTACTGGAAAATAATTTTAGAAAAATAAAACAGGCCAAATGTTTACTTGTTTTTTTAAAGCTAAGAGGAAAAGGCATTGTTAATTGAAATATTTGTCTTTGAAGTTTATTATTTTTCTAATGGACATATAATTAAAATCTTAATAACCAGATGTCTATATTTTTCTAACAAAATGTTCTTTAAAGAGACTTCTAAGAGATAGTTTCTTTAATAATTCCCTTATAATTATTATTTGGCTTTTAATTTTATCATTCTGATATTCACCTGTAATTTTAAAGAATTACCGTAGTTTTTATGTTTTGTAAATCAAGAGTGTGAACTGAATGAAGTTTATATAAAAACTAGTATGTTTATATAGGTGCTAAATTTAGAGAGATAAAAGACAAAGTTGACAAACAAATGGAACCCAAGCACTGATTTTGTTTTTTACAGTTTGTAGTCTTCTGGTATACCTTTTTTGTTTTGTTTTGTTTTCTTTCTGTTGATGTAGAAGGTATAGTAGGGCTTTCCACAGCTAGCGGTTTCACACAGTTAAAAGTCAGAAAATTCTACTTACAACTAGGGTTTTAACTGTAGGGATGGAATCCTGGTTAAAGATATTAGCACAAAATTATTTTCCAGGTAGTGATTGAGCTAAAGAATAATTAGGGACAAATTATATAAAAAGGTTTCAAATTTAGAAAGGGAAGAGAAGTTTGATCAAATATTGGTCCAAAGTAACTTGTCTTCAGAATGTACTCATTTTGAATTTCCATATTGGAACCTTTGTTAGTTGGTATCAAATTGAATAATCAAAATCAAAAATTTTTTGTTTGAGCGGTATCCTTCAAATTCTTTAAAATCAAAATGTTTCACTCCTAAAATACCTGTAAGGTCAGAAAGGATCGCTAATGTTATGTATATATTTTGGAAAAAGAAATGTTTTATATGAAGTTGCCTTTGGGAGAAGACCAGAGAAAAAAGTGATAAAATCTCTAAATGCACAATTATTTTTACTTTTCTTCCTTTTTAGCTTCTTCTGTGTCCCTTTGGTCACCGTTAGTCTCTTACTAGAGAAGGGGTACATTATCATTACCATGTTATGATGCAGGAAGTATGTTAACTATAAAGTTTTGGTGGTAGAATGAGTGAGGGTGGTTATTTAATCATCTTTTGTGATGTTTTAGCACTTCAGATTTTCTAACGTTTGTCAGACATGGAAAGTTTTCTGTTGGCTGTTGCAGATGGTAAAGATGAGAAACATGGCTTAAGGGATTAAGGTTATATATTTGCTTTCAAAAAATCATTCTTACTAAAAGATCTTGATGTTTTAATCTTTAATATGAACTTTATAAGAATGGGAAGATTTTGATGTGAAATTATCAAACTTCTATTCATCCTTCAAGACTCAGCTCAGATGTTCCCTCTAAAGGATTTTCTTTCCCCAGGAGATATTTCCTAGTCCTTCTTAATGTTCTTCTTTCTGCCTTAGCACTGCTTAAGCACATTGTATTTGATTATAATTATGTTTACCAGTCTTTCCCACAAGACTAGGAATTCTCTAAGGGTAGGGACTAAATATTTTTAAAACAAATTAATAAGCAGACATTTTTCTACTTTTTCTATCATGGTTTAAAGTTTATGTTGTCTCTCATCTTAACAGCTTTTAGAGAGTGCAGGATTTCATAATTTATGCAGTGGATTAAAAATAAATCAATAAAATGACTTCCTAACCTCTTCATTGTTCCTTGAGACAAATTGATGGCTATCTTTTAAATACAGTGCCTGTTTTATAGTAGGCCAAAGAGGTTTGTGTTTTTTTTGAGATAAGGTCTTGCTATGCAATTCAGGCTGGCCTTGAGCTAACTTTGTAGCCCAGGCTGCGAACTCACAACGATCCTCCTGCCTCAGCCTCCCAAGTGCTAGGATTACAGGCGTGTACTACCACTCTCGGCTTGAGCCAAAGAGTTTTTTGACCTGTACAATAGGAGAAATACTCGTTTTGCCTGCTTCCAAGGATGATAGGATCAGTTAACTGTAAAATAACAAATTATAATTTTAAAAAAGTTTTTATTTTTATTTGAAATGTATCTACAATTTAAAAAGGTAATAGTTTACATGGTTATCCTAGATAACTACATAAATACATAAGCTGCCCTCTTTCCTAGACTTTCTTTCTTGGAAGCACTTTCACCTTTTTCAGATGATTATTGTGATACTTCCCTCTGCTTTAACATGCTTGAGTTGCTCTGAGCTCTGCAACATAGCTTGATGGTTAGGAGCACAGACTCTGGATTAAATTCCTTAGGTTTGATCTTTTCTTAACTTTGGGCTATTTAACCCTCTGTGCCTCAGTTTTCTCATTTTAAGAACTGGGAATAATAGTAAGTCAAAAACTTGTTAGGAGGATTAGTTTGGAATATTCAGAGGATTTAGTCTAATTCATTATGCCCTAAGGGCGGAGGATGTAGCTCAGCAGGCTGAGGCGCCTGCCTGGCAAGTGGGAGGTCCTGAGTTTGACTCCCCCAGTTCCAAAAAAACCCCATTATGCTCCAAGTAAGTGTTCGTTAAATAATTCCTTGTTTTGTTTTTTTGCTTCATTAACTTCTTAGTTAGAAAATGAAGATTTACCTATCTGGTCACCCTTGTTAACAGTACCCCATCCTCTCAATAGTTAATAGTTATATTACTCTTAATTCAGTATTCTTATAGAAGATCATTATTTTTCCTATGCAATACAGTCTCCTGTAGCTGCTTCCCCTCACCCTGTCCTTAGCTATCTAGTATATAGAAATGTTGGTGGGTTCTCTTTTAAGTTTTTGTTTATCAGCATAGTCTGTTTTTCCAGTTGCCTTTTCCCTGTCATAGCTCCTTCCCATTTTTGTATTTTGGGGCCCAACCTTTATGATAAAGCCCTTCCTCAGATGTCTGGTAATTCTTGATTGTGTGTTTGCCCTTAAATGTAAGAGGACTAAAGAGCTGATTAGAAATTTTCAGGTGGAGCGATGTGTTTGAAGTTGCCCTCCTCCCCCTCTCTCCCTTTCCTCTGTTTAGTTTTCCCTATGTTTATCACTAAGTCTTCATTTCATTAGATGTCCAACACTAGCATCGAGGATTGTTACCAATTTTATCTTCCAGAAGTCTTTCTCATATCCCTTTGACTTGCATTCTGGACCAATTGCCATCCAGTCGTGGTACACAACCATTATCCTGGGACTCCCTTCATTTTCTCATGTATTGGATCTCCATTTTCCAGTCACCATTGTTCTCTTCTTTCTTGATTTATTTGGTATTTTAAAATGGCTTTAGTTGACCTTTATACTTGTTTGATTCTCTGGCTAGGTAAAGAATAACAGGTGGGAAAATATGTTCTCTTATAATTTTCTAATATTGATTTCTAGCATCCATACTGCTTTTGAGACATCTGTAGCCATTTTATACAATATGTCATTTCTCATATGTTGGGTGTGACCTGTGTGTGTTATTTTTCCTTCTCTTTGTATGTTCTGAAATTTTACAGTGGTGGGCCTTTTTGTGACTGTTTTCGTTTATGGCACTGAGTATTTGGTGTGTGCCTTTTCAGCTTGAAAACATTTTTTAATTCTGCAACATTTTAGAAAATGAACTTAGGCCTCACTAGCCACATTGAAATCATATAGTACAGCTTTAATTTTTACTTAAGCTTGTGGCAATTAAATCCAGCGCCTTGTGCATGCTAGGAAAGTGTTCCACTGAGCTACTTCCTTAGCCTCTGGTACTTATTCTTACATGAGGTTGTTGTGTAAGTATTTCTGTTTTCTTTCTCAGATTCCCCTTTTTGATAATGGACCTTCTTGGCTGGTCTTTTGATTTTCTGTATTTTCTTAACCATTATCATCTTTTTCTTGTGCTCTATATCTTTTAAATTTTCATTTTTCTTATCGTATATTTAGTTTCCAAGAGTCTTTTTCCTTGTTTTTTGTTCCTTTTTAATCATGTGTCATTCTAGTTTAGTAATGTTAGGATATCCTTTTCTTAGTTCTTTGACTATATAAATGTCTGTTTTTGTTTCTTTTTTCTTTCTTTCTGTTCTTTTTTCCAGTTTTGTTTCTTTCTTTGGTGTGATCTTTATTTTTCATTTTATAGTCTTTCCTCAGATAATTGCTAATCATGTGTAAGAGTAAGGGAATAAAATAGTGATAAGAAATTCATGGTGAGGCTTGTCAGTTGTTAGCTTCACTGTATGGCAACTTGGCTGGGCTGTTTGGTTGGGATACTCCTGATGGCACATCTTCATGTATTTTCTCCTAGCTAAATAGATTCCTGTAAAACGACTGTTGTAATTTCTTGCCTAGAAGTGAAGGCTTGTCTACCAGGTTCTTGAGGAGAGCTGGAGTAGTAAGGGAGATGGAGTGAAAGGTCTTGGGGAGTGTTAGCACCCCAAATACATTTCTTCAGCCTTGTTTTCAGTGTACTCTCCTACCTTTGTGCCTGATTTCCTTTGTTTCCTGAGATGCTATGTGTTACCTCCTTCAGATACCAAACATGGGCAAGGCACTTGGGATCTATGGAGCGGATTACAGTCTTCCCTATTTTAGGGACCCCCCCCATGCCCTGCCTCATACAGTTGCGGTATTGCCAATTCCTGAGCCTTTAGGGGATTTCACAGTTTAAATTGGGTTAGTTCTTGCGTTCTCCACTGTTTGCTAAAGATTTTATTTTGCTCTGTTTGCTAAGTCATTTGTCACTCAACCATCTGCTTTCCAACTTCAAATTCTTGTTGCTGTTGCATTTTTACCTCTCAACTTCTTGTAGGTTTATAGTTTTATATCTTAAAAAAATTCCTTTTCTGTCATTCAGTGGGACTTTCAGGAAAGAAATAAAAATAGATGTGTATTCTAACTATTGTTACACAACTATCTCAACAGTAGAATACTGTACTATTAAATGTAAAGAATGATGCTAATTTTAATAAAGCCATTGCTCCAAGATACCATAAGTACTGAACATAAATTTTAAGAATGGCATTGAAGGGGGCGCGTGGTGGGGCATACCTATAATCCCAGCACTGGGGAGGCTGAGGCAGTAGGATCACTGCAAGTCTGAGAGCAGCCTGGGCTGCAAAGTGAGTTTAAGACCAGCATGAACTGCGTAGCGAGACCCTGTTTCAAAAAGACCAAAAAAAGAAAAAAAAAGAATGGCATTATTTGGCTTATATCTGTTAAAAAGTAGAATAGTATATAACTTCATAGAAATGATGAAAAAAGTTACGAATAGATTTAATCAATATTTTATCACATTTAACCACTCAAGAACCTTGTAAATTAAGTTTTTTTCTATTTTACTTGTGTATAAGCTGAAACTTACTGAATTTATTACAGAGGTTAAATGAGTTGTCAAATAGATGTAGCATGTATGGCAGTAAAGCCAAGCTAGGATTCAAAGCCTTTCCCATTTGAGTATCTATCACCAGTTCTCTGCTTTTTGAGTGGCTGTAAAATCTAAAAAAAGGGAAGGCTTGACTGATTGCTTTCTGTTTCAGTATAAATGATGGAATTTCCATATAATGTAAGAATTCCTTATAAGCTCTTGGATAGAAAAAAGTAGGTAAAGTCATCACAGTGCAGACCTGGAAGACAGTAGACATGTGGATGTTGAGTTAGTTTTGACGTAAGTTTCTTTTGAAATTTGTATGGAAAATTTCTTTTTAGGAAGTCCATTTTAATTTTGTATTAATTTCACTTGAGTCTTTGTACCATTGGGCTTAGAATTACAATGTTATTTCTTGTTTACAAAGTTTACAGTAAAAATATGACACTGGAAAGGATGATCTATGTGTGTACTGCAATATCAGATCCTTGGTTGATTTTTTTTTTTGCTATGTTACTGTAAAGGTTGAATGTGTCATGATAAAATGTACTTGGCTAATTAAAAGAAAGCTGTAGGGTGGCAGAGTTTTTAAAACATCTTTACACTATATAAAAGAATCATTGTACAGTAATTTTAGATTATAGTTCGGGTTGTTTCTTTGTCTCACATGTATTTGAATGCCCTTCTCTCCCATCTCAATTTGTTTTTTACGTCACTTCACCCAAAGAGGTCTTGACTTTCCATCAGTACTTAGGCACAGTTGACCTTAGGGCTCTCCTTGAAACACTTTTTTTCTTTCTCTGGTACTGTTCTTTTTGTTTTCTGCCCACCTTCCTGGGCTTGTCTTTTTTTTCTTTTTTTTGAGACAGGGTTTCACTATACATTTCAAGCTGACCTCAAACTCAGCAATCCTCCTGCCTCAGCCTTCCTCCTGCGTGCTGGGATTATAGGTGTGTGCCACCATCTGGCCTCTTTCAGAGTCTTCTGTCAGACTCTTTTAGTTTCTTTAGATTTCTGAGTCATTTTGTCACGTACTACTTGTTGCGTCTTCCCAAGGCTTCAAAGATGTCTTGGGCTCCTGAATGCATACCTCTAGTCCAGCATTTTCTTCTTAGCTTTACACTTACAAATGTCTCTGCATTCTTAAGTCTTGTCAATCTCAACAAGGAATAAATTTAACCCTGGATTATCTGACCCCTCAAATTTTCTTCTTTCATTGTTCTTTTTTTGAGAAACTTTAATTCTTCTTTTTAGAAACCTGAGTCATTCTTTATAGCTTCTTTTCCTCATCATCAGCATCTGACCATGACTTGAAATTCATCTTGGTTTTATCCCCCCTCACCCCCGCACCCCGCTCTAGTCTAACATAACGGCTCTCGATTATAACAGTGCATGCAGTAGCTTCTTCACTGAGCCTACTGCATAAACTTTGTCTTTCCCAGATATTGTATGTTATGATCAGAATGATATTCTCAAAAGTGGAAATTTGTTTATGTTACTCACTTCTCCAAATCACCTTGAAGGCCTCCCATTTATTTTAGGGTAATGACTCTCTGTCATTCCTTACTCCTGGCCTTTATCGTGCTACTGTCTTATACTTTCTGTGGTCTGATTGAACTTGGCATGTTTCTCACTTGGCCGTCCCTCCCTCAAGGCCTTTGCACATGTTCTTTAGTCCAAACATCCATTCTTCCACCTCCCCCCATTCTTCCTTAAACTGTCTCTTTTGAAAGGTCTCTGATACACCAATCTAAACTTGGGTTCTTTGGTAATAATGACAAAAGTGGCCTTGTTTTCTTTTATAATGCTCACTGCAGTTTGTAAATAGTTTTTTTGTGTGTGTGTCTGTGTGTGTTGTGATTATCTGATGATTTCAAGCTTCATGAGTAAGGATGTTTGGTGTGCTACTGCATATCAAAAGCCTATTTCAGTGCCTAATAGCTAGTATATACTCTGCTTAATGAAGAAAGTATATTGTTAATACTGGTAGAAGAAAAAAAATCCTTTAAAAACTATTTTGATGTATTTGAAAGTTGAGTAAGTTTATATGTGATCATATAACACTTTCTTCTTTATCTTTTTTTTTTTTTTTTTTTGGTTTTTCTCCGGTAACACTTTCTTCTTTAATAATTACTGAGAATTGTTTTACTTTTTGTTGTGTTTTTGAGCCAGAAAAGCAATGCATAGTTAGCTGTATTAAACAAGCATTTTGTTTTATGTTTATTTTGTGTTTACTTATGCCAGTAAAAATTCTCCATCTTGTTTTGTTTTGTTTTGTTTTTGGTATCAGGAATCAAATTCAACCTTGCACTTGCCAGACAAGCGCTGTGCCACTGAGCTATATCCTGGCCCAAATTCTCCAACTTGAATGAAACAAAATTCTCTATTTCAAAACTGGAATTAGCACTATTCTTTTTGCTTTTGATTGGTGTAGACATTGGCAATGATTCTTTTTTTTGTCTTTTTGATACAGCATTTCACTATGTAGTTCAGGCTGGCCTGGAACTCACTTTGTAGCCCAGGCTAGCCTCTAACTAGCAGTGATCCTGCTGCTGGGATTACAGGTATGCATCACCATACCTGGCTTCATACAGTGATTCTTAAATCTCTGAGTATTATCTTGGAAGTCTTTATGCAGTTTTAGCTGTTTACAATGTTAATGTTGAAGTTGTAAAATGTTATTTTTGTTATGAGTTTTTTCTTAACTAAATAATTCAGTAAAAATTGAGTAATTATTCGCTTAAAATTTCTGTGATCTACTTTATGAAGCTAGTAAATTAGGAATTATACAGAGGAACAGGAACCATGGAGAAGGTTTGGAGGGGATCAGAGTTAGCAATAAACTTTATTGATTATGTATAGGTTCTAGGGTAAAAAGGCCTTCAGTTTTTTATTTTTCTTTTTTTGGTGGTACTGGTGATTAAACCTAGGGTCCCATGCATGCTAGACAAGTACTGTACTCCTGAACTACATTTCTGTCCCTTTTGACTTTTTATTTTGGCACAGGCCTTCCCTAAGTTGCCCAAGCTAGTCTTGAACTTGTGATCCTCTCATGTAGCTGGGATTATAGGTGTGTGCCGCCACACTCAGCTAGGCTTTCAGTTTTAAAATTGGAATAATTAAAAGCAGAAGGGAAAATGAATGATGTTGTCATGTAGTGATTATCAGGGGTTCTGAGAATCTCTGAGCCACTCTCTGTGTTCATATTGATGTCAAACCTGATTGCCTCACATAAAATTAAATTTGTGTTGATTGAGATTTACTGTGGCTTGACTTTATTAAGGATTAATTTTAGATCATGGTACATGATCTTACCCTTCCTTACCTATGGAACCCATAAGAATTACTCTAAATTTTGTGTGGGAAAGACAGATAAAATAACCCTTTTACTTTTCTAGGCCGCTCAAATTATTTTTGTAATAACAGCTGACTATTCAGGTTGAGGAACTCCTGATATTCTGTGTGCATGCCTGAGTATTCTTTTTTGAATTACAGATGGATGGATTTATAACATTGTTCATTATTGGTAAGACTTACTTTTTTCCCAGCTCATCTAGTTTTCTAATTTCTTCGGTTGTTAGACTTTCTTAGTGTGTATTTATATTGTAACAAATAGCATATTGATTAGTTAGAAGTGCTTTAGAAATATAAACAGTTGAAATACTGTCTAGCATTAAGTTTTTTGTATTATATAGCTATGGTATATTTTTAATACTGATAGTAATAAAACTACTGTGGTATGAGATTCCATTCAGGTTTCACAGAGGAAGAAATGGAGATTCAGGTTCATCTAGTCTATAATTAAGTGTCACCTACCTACTATGTGTTATGTGTTTTTAGCTTTTCAATGGGCTCTATAACAGTTTAATAATAATAGTGGTAGTGATAAGTGGAAGTAGTTGAAAATGAAAGTACTTATGCTCTTATGTGTTCTAAGCATGTTACCTACATTAACTGATTTAGTTCTCAGAGCATCCTTATGAATTGTGAGTACCATTATTATCCTCATTTTACATGTGAGAAAACAGAACAGACAGATTAAGTGTCTTAGTCTAACATAGCTATTAAGTGGGAACTGGGATTTAAATCTAGGTAGTCTGGTTTGAGAGTTTGTACTGATAGTGACTGCTCTATTGCCTTTCTATAGCATGTGATCAAACCAAGTCAGTGTAAGTGCACTGGAAGGCAATAGGAGCAGCAGTGCCTTAGTCTACTTCCTGTTACTGATAGAATACCTGAGAATGGGTAATTTATGGAGAGAAGAGGTTTATTTTGGCTATGGTGGCTGGGAGATCTAAAATCAGCTGTGTCTAGTGAGGGCCTAGTTCTGCTTCTAACTCAGGGTGAAAAGTAGAAGGCCAAGTAGGTACAAGGGGAAGAGGCAAAGAGCAGGAAGTGCAACTTCCCATTATCAGAACCCAGTCTCAGTATAGCTCATTCCTGAAAGATGCACTAATCCCTTTTAATACTCTAATCACTTCAGAAAGGCCCTACTTCCTACCACTACTACAATGGCAGTTGAATATTTCAGCATGAGTTTCAGAGGAGACAGACCATATTCAAACTGTAGCATGCATATATTTCTTATTTCCTCAAGAAAGAGTCTTGTGAAGATCTTGGAATTTGGATTGGGATTTATATTATATTCAGTAATATAAATTCATGAGAACAATGACCTTGTTTGTCTACTTTACCACCTTATCAGTAGTATGTCTGAAATGTATGTCAGATAGGTGAATTCACATCTATAGCGGAAGGAAACCACACAAACATTCAGGGTAGATGTAGAATCGCAACCAAATGCTTTGCCATCCTGTTGCCATAGTGTACACAATTGTTCTGATGGTACTAAGATTGAAGTCTTTGTAGATATATTACTTTGTTATGTGAAATTCTCTATCCAGCTCATCTGCCTGTCAAATGGTTATATTTATGAAGTACTACCTGTAGGTGTAAATCATTATGTCTAGTATTGGTATAAGCAAAAGTATAATCAAACATGGTTCTTTAATTTTCAGGGTGTGTAAGATTATGTATGTCAGGAAATGGAATGATAACATAAAGGCTAAGTGGCAGTTTATGCAACATGAAAAGTGAAATCAAAGAATCAGAAATTTGAGAAACCTTGTGATTTCATGTACCTTTTGGTTTATATGTGAAAGAGAAATTTAGAGAGGTTAAGTGAATTCTTTCATGTTTTTAGGCTGTAATTGGATCACATAATACAGAATTTACTTTTGGTGGGTCCAAAGAGCAGTGTTAACTGACTCTTCAGAAGTTATGGGGTAAAGGATAATGTTTCAGACAAGAGTATGTTAATAAAAATGGGAAGTGAACATCTGGGCAGCAATAAGGCAATAGTAGAATTTATTAGAATAAGTTTGTTATTATCAGCTAGAAAGTGTTAAGAAATGACTGGAAATTGAATCCAGAGTAATTGGCCCTCAATAGTTGACTGATGCTCAAGGAAGTTAAGTATAAAAGGAATCTGTAATTTGGATTGCAGTGGGAAGCAGGAAAGATAAAATTACATCTTTTTTGTTAATGAAAGAAATAAATGAAGGGGATAATGATTTCCATTGTATTTTTCTTTTCTTTTCTTTTTTTTTTTTTTTTTTTGTGGTACTGGGGATGAACTCAGGACCTTGTGCTTGCCAGGCAGGCACTTGTGCCACTGAGCTAAATCCCCAGCCCCATGATTTCCATTGTAAAATGATTCAGCACAGGATTCCTTTCTTAAAACAGATCAGTCAGTTTTTAAAAGCACCATCTTCACTTCTCTGTCTTTTCTTCCCTCAAAGCAGTGTTTTGTTTCTCATTTGGGGGACGGGGAATCCAGCAATTTAAAAATGTGATTTCCCCCCAAATCTGTTTTCCACAACTTGGTTGTAAAAGTCTAAAGGTACACCAGTGTAATGTTTTCATAGGATTATTTATATCCAATCTAAAACAGATGTGTTCCAAATATGTTTAGTAAGAAAAGAAATCCAAGTGGACTAATTATATTTCAGTGGACTAATTATATTTATATTGATTCTTTACGTTAGTGATTGAAGAAACCTCTGCCTGCTTTTTTTCATGGGTTCTGCATCCTTGGGTTCAACCAACCTTTGATCTGTTTTATAGAGTGGTACAGTGATTGATATTTTTAATGATGATTCCTTCATTCTTAATTGTACTTGTTATTTTCTTAGCTCATTTGAAAAGCATTTTTTATCCCAAACTATTACAATTTTCAAACTTATTGCTAAAGAATAAACTTTTAACTTTGGAAAATTTTCTTCAGTAAGATCCAGTTTCAGAAATACAGAGACTCAGTTTCATGATATGAACATTTCAGTAAATCAGATTAATAACCTTCTATTGGTTCCAGTGAATTTTTACCATAAACTGTTAATATTTAGGATATTTTCTTTAAGCTTAATTCAGATTTCATTAAAATGCCTTTAAAAACAGAAATCTCACTTTAATTGAATTATACTAGTACACTCTGTGATTCACATCTTCAGTTTTGAGTTGTTATAGTTTATATTCACATCATATGTTTGTTATTGGAACAAGCGGATACTAATATAATGATTTAATTTTTAGTTGAAAAATAGGATTTACCTTATTTGCTCATTATCCGGAAGGTAAAATTTATCTTTTTTTCTAAAACAACTACATTAGCTATTCTGTTAATTCATTCTTCCACATTTATTAAGAGATAACAAAAAAATTTCAAAACATCAACAATTACATCTAGCTGGGTGTGATAGCGCACGCCTGTAATCCCAGCGCTTGGGAGGCTGAGGCAGGAGGATTCTTGTGAGTTCGAGACCAACCTGGGCTACAAAGTGAGCTCAAGGCCAGCCTGAACTGCATAGCGAGACCCTGTCTCAAAAAGACAAAAAACAAAACAAAACAGAATAGTTACGTCTAGTAGTACATTATGAGAGTAACACACTAACAGCATCGATTATTTTTAGGACTATGCAGATGATACAACGCTGGGTAATCACTAAATGAATTTCATTACCTTATTGGATCAAAAGACTAAAAATCCAAGATACCTTCCAGAGAAAAGGTCACTCGACTGAGTCCAGTGTGGTTTATGAACAAATGAAGACATGATAAAGCATAAACATATATCAGGCAAGACAGTATTCATTCAGAGTTTTTATAGTGCAGCCACTTTCCTTCATTTTTGTTACTGTTTTCCTAATTTATAAACATTGACACGCTTGAAAGAAGTGATTGAATTTCTTTGAATTGTAGATTTATCTTAAGAGATTTATTATATTGGTTATATGTCTTATTGCATGGTTTATAATTTTCACTTTCACAAACGTGAAATAACTTAAAACTGCTGAAAGCCAATAATTTTACTTCTTATGTGAGTTGATTACATTTCTGGACTGATTGGTTGTGCTTAGTTAGCCTAAAAGTGGTATTCTATTCAATACTCTATACAACCACAGAGAAAAATGTTTTAACTGTTACCTCTTAAAAATGGACAGGCTAAGACTCATTTAGGAGTTTTTTCTCTATTCAGAATTTTAGTTATCTTTCTAATTGTACTCAGATTCTTAGCCCTAATAAGATTAGTTTCTGTAATCTTATTAGAAATTGATCTAATTGTGTAAAAACAGCTTTTAACAAGTGGACACATTGGCCTAACAAAACCAAGTTGTCTTACTTTTGCGATTAGTACCAGTAGTCTGAGTCTCAGTTTATGAGAAGGGGAAAAAAAATGAGAGAAACAGTAAAGGAGTAGATGACCATTAAACAGGGAGAATGGGGTAGAGGAGAAAGAAATGAATCTAGTGATAAATGATAATTTTTTACACAGCTGGTATACTCCACCATCACTGGGCACTATGCTCATTGCCTACATCTGTGAATGTAGCCATGCAAAGTATTTTAGTAAAATAACCCAAGATAGTTGAAGCAGTTGTTAGTCTAGAGGGTTTTTATAATACTTCTGTTTTTTCCTGATATTGTGATGACGTGTTTATTTCAGAAATATTTATTGAGTGCTTGTTACATATCTAACACTTAGCAGAAGTACTAAGGATTCAAAGAAAAGACATGGTATTAATCTTGAAGAGTTTCGTCCGGTACCCTGAAGAAGGATCATAAGATCCTGATAGGTCTTCTGAATTATGCACATTAAGTTATATCATGTTCATTTGTTACTCTGTTTTTTGACAGTAGTAGGGATCAAACCCAGGGCCTGACACATGCTAGGCAAGCATCTATCACTGAGTTATACTTCACCCCTCAATTGTTAATCTGTATATGGTATGCTTGATAGCTTGTCTGTTCAAATTAGTTTATTTAGCAAAGCTGTAAAATAGTGGGCATTGAGCATATTGAAGCAGAGATTAATGAATATTAGCCTTAGAAGCTAACTTGGTGTCTGATCTTGTTTCTTTTACCTGTTCATGGTGTGATCTTTGTAAATGAGTTAACCTTTTTAGACACAGTTTCCCTACCAGGTATGTGGAGTTAATAGCTACCCTTGCACTTCTTGGGAGGATTAAGAGATGAGGTGTGTAATGCATCTGGCTCATTTATTCTTGGTAGCTCTGTAAAGGTGGCTGGCTGCTCTCATAGTGCCAAATAAGAACCATTCTTTTGTTAACCACTATAAATTAAAATGGGAAGCTTACGTACATATTTGGAGGCTTTCTGTCTATTCTAGCCTTCTAAACCAGTGGTTCTTTCTGTCTTTGTGATTCAGTTTTTATGTAGAGTGGCAACAGACAGGTAATCATCTAGTACCGCCAATTTAGATGTGATACATAAAAGAAAAGTGAATTTATTACACACAGTGGAGGCATTAGGGATTCATTGTTTTGCTGAATTCCATGCTGCTAGGAATATACTGTTTGAGAAGTGCTTTGAAATTCTTAACTTTACAAGAAGTTACTTTAAGCATGCCGTCCCCTTTCTCTTACTGGGGGTGAAGGGTACTTAGAAGAAACACAATGTCATATAGCAGTTTACCAATCTCCAAAACAGATCCATTACCCAAATCAAGTGATTTTCAGAATTTTTAATTCTAGAGTGTTTTAGATGGGCATAATGCAGTGGAAACCATCTGTTCCAAGTTCAGAACCATATGATACTGCAAGGTGTCTCCTTAGAATGAATGGGATTAATCATTTGTTTTTAAGAAGATAAATGAGTCAGTATCTGGTTTATAAGTTTCAGAGATGCATTGAACAGGGTTTTGAAATTGAATATAAAGTTTCAAAACTAATGTTTTTGTAATAATATTCAAATGGAAAATAATAAAGATTACTAAAATCCAGAAATTCTGAGGAATACTTTTTGTTTTGCATCTTTGAGGTTGATACTGCATTTTAGTTTTATTAAAGACTAAGAAATTCCGCAGTTGAATGTTGGCATTAACCAAGCAAAGGAGCTGTTAAACCTGGTCTATTGTTTATCCATCTTCTGTGTATGCTAATTTAAGAAATGGAATTCAAGTCCAAAAGGGAAGTCAGGTTCTGTTGAAAAACACTGAAGTCTTTTGGAGCCTAAATATTTATTAAAGAGTGAAAAAGATGTCATTGGAAATGTTTCTGAAGATATGCTTATAAATTCTGGAAGGAGTGTTTGACTCTTTTGGGAATTTCTTATGGGTCACCGTGTAACTACACAAAGTCAGTCTTTTTTTTTTTTTTTTTTGGTCTTTTTGAGACAAGGTCTTGCTATGCAGTTCAGGCTGGCCTTGGGCTCACTTTGTAGCCCAGGCTGGTCTCGAACTCGCAACGATCCTCTTGCCTCAGCCTCCCGAGTGCTGGGATTACAGGCGTGCGCCACCATGCCCGGCCCACAAAGTCAGTCTTTAGAGTACTAGTTGAATTCAAATTTTGAAGGAATAAAGGAATAGATTTTTTTCCTGCTTAGAAATACCATAATGGGTATTGCTTTTGAATATGTAATCAGTGACTTAAATGTGTGAAGGAAGATACGTAAGCTACTTTAGCTTCATTTCTTTTTTTTTGTACCAGTAATGAAACTTGGGACCTTGCACTTGCCATTCAGGTGCTGTGCTGCTGAGCTATCTCCCCAGCCCTAGCTTCATTTCTTAATGAAGGAATATCCCCATGTGAAGATTTCTGACAGGCTAAGAATGAGTTCTAGTATTATTGGCACTCCTAGGACTTAAACCAAGATGTAACTTTTACAAAATTTTACTGATAGCCATTACAATGGTAACTAAACCGTATTTAATGTCAAATCATAGTTCTTAAATTGATGGTGATTTTCTTTGTTCTTCATATCTATTCACTGTTTGTTTTGGTCATATTTTCCTTTTTAGCCATGGATTGTGACTATCAAAATTTTGCCCCCAAAGTGTTTGGAAAGTACAAACTGTTACGACAGCTGTGACAAGTTAAGACACCAGCATTACATTTCTGGATTTAAATTTGAGATATCAAGTTGGAGACTTAAATTCTTTGGCTTGTGGTCTCATTTTGTAAAAATAAACTACCTTATAAGTAGTTGATAAATACAGGCTTTCATTTCTGACAGTTTGCTGGTATCGACCCTGAGGTTCAGGATGTCCTGTCTCTGAGCCTTATATGTGCTACCAATATAACTTTGTTCTTGGTCTTCTCCAGCCCAGTTGCTACACAATTGCAAGACAGATGAAAGGATTTTTTTTGTAGATAGATACACTGTCTTTAAAAAGAAAAAAAACCTGTACTCTACTTCAAAGACAGCATCAAGTGGAAAACACCTTGTTCTTACTCAGAATGTTGAGTGCGAATGTCATTTGTATTGATCCTTTTTTAATACTCAAATTGAGATGAGGAAGGGAATGACCTTTTGGTCTTGTCTTTATATGCACAGTAATTCAAGAGCTGAGCACAAAAGCCCTAGCTTTTTGTTTTGTTTTATACAGGGTCTCCTCATGTAGGATGGGCTGTCCTTGTATTGCTCGTGAGGCCCAGGCCAGCCTTGAACCTTCAGTCTTTCTGGCTTGACCTCCTAAGTGCTGGCATTATAGGCATCATGTCAGTGAGCACTAGTTTTTAAAGACAGATTGGACTATTCATCTGAATGGGAAAAAATATAAACTTGTATTTCTTCTTAGTGAATATTGCATGGGTGTTGAAACTTACTGAGGATCTTTCATTCCATTTATTTTTTTGGAAATAATTTTAGACTTAACAAAAAGTTGCAAAAGGTAGTATGCAGAATTCCCATGAACTGTCACCCAGCTTTTCCTATTGTTCATCTCTTATATAGACCTGTACAAATATAGAAATGAGGAAATTAATGGTAACTATACACTTCTTAAATTTTTGACTCTGTCTTCTAAATAATTTTTTTCTGATGCAAGTTGTACTAAGTTGTCAATGTCTTGCATTTGAGGGCAGTTTTTTTTTTTTTTTTTTTTTGCCTTTTATGATCTTGATACTTTTGAAGGGTTAACTAGTTAGGTTGGCTCCCACTTTGTGTTTGTGTCATATTTTTTCAAGTCAGGTTGACAGTGTGTACTTTTGGCAGAATACCACACAAATGGTGGTTTGTCCTTCTCAGGCTATATATTAACAGGTACATACCGTTGATTTGTCCCTTAGCTGTGGTGTTGTCATCTTGATCACTTGTTTAAGGTACATACTGTTTTTCTGAACTATCAGATTACTATTTTTTCTTTATAATTAACAAGCATCTTGTAGGGAGAGAGGTTTTGAATCTGTTCCTCATGTAATTTTACCCTTTAATTTTAGCATCCATTGATGATTCTTGGTTTTTTTTCTTTTGATGATGATTCTTGGTTGATCAGAGCTTTTTAAATTTAATTCTTCAGTATTTTTTTGTTATTGACTAGTATGCCATTTTGCTTGTCACAAATGGGTAGAGATTTCAAAGGAATTAATGCAAAAGTAGCCTAATTCATAAAACATAAGTGTATTTCTTGTTATAGTCTTTTATATTCACTTTTTGAGTCCACTTATGAGTGTAGCACAATCCAAGGTCCTAGGATAAGAAAAATACTAAATACAGTCCTTTCTTTTAAAATAACATACATGTACTTCAGACTCTGCTGACTATCATAAGAACAAAGCCAAATATTTCATACTGGAGAAATAAGCAGGCAAAGGTATTACAAAAGTGAAATGTAACAAATAGGCTAATTATGAAAGAAGTACTGTATTGTCAGTAAATCAGAGATTTTCTTAAAATTGTTTTCACTATTTTTGTAAAATAAATAAACACTTTTCATTCAGAAGAATCAGGCAGTTTAAAGCGTTTTTGTGCATGGTCTTGACTCTGAGGCTGCATTTTCACCCATTTTTTGCAGTTGATAATAATTTGTGGAAATATATTATTAGTTACCACTTCTATCTTGTGTAGTAGATTCACTGCTTGAAAAATGCCTCCTATGGTGAATTCTTTTTCATCTGTTCTACTTCATTATATACTTTAGTAGAATATGAAGACAAATTGGCTTAGTTGTCTATTGCTTATTTTTTAACAAAATTTGACTTTTAAAGAAGAGTTGTTTTTGTACTGGGAATTGAACTGAGGACCTTGCGCTTTGCCAGGCAGGCACTGTCCTGTGGAGCTATATCCCCAGCCCAAAACTTGACTTTTAAATCTAGTGTGATAATTTGAATTTCACTAACATTTTTGGATGGTAACTTTTCCAGAAGGAGGAGAAAATATATTTATAATGGAATTTGATTAGATATTGCGCTCTTAAAACATTCTACTAGTTAGGTTTTCTATTTTCATTACAACTTCTCTTTTAGAAAATTGTTTTCCATGATTAAGTACGTAAAATAGTGGTTTCAGTTTACTAAGTTCTAGGCTTTTGCCTGTTTTATTTAAGGTTATATCCTATTTAAAAATACAAGATTTGTGGTTTAAAAACCTTTTCTATAGAGTCAATATAAAATACAGTTCTGTGCGTGACTACTTGTAAGATAACTGCATTTGAGGACAAAATTCGGTACTTTTTTCTGGTAATGGGAATCGAACTTAGGACCTTGTGTTTGCCAGGCAGGCGCTGTGCCACTGAGCTATGTCTCTGGCCCTCTGTACTTTTTGAAATTGAAAATGAGGAGTTTTGGCAATAATCTGATGCCACTTTAAGTCTCTGAAAAGAACACTATAACATCTGTGGTGGCTGTTATGATTTGACTTTCATCATATTCTTAGAATAACACCTTTGAAGTTTCTGCTGACCATATTAAAAAATTAATCATATAAGTGATGACCTCCAAAAGAGATAGTGAAGTATTTCCTGAATTTTCTACCCTGTGCCAAACACTTTCGTAGGAGCTGGAGATAAAAGACTGCTTTTGTTAAAGGTATTCTTTACTTTTCTTTTTACTGCCAGTTGGGCCTGTTTGGAACAGTTTAGAGGAATTTGTGAAAGAATTGGTTTTATGCAAATGTCTTAGAACTGGTAAGAATGAGTGATAAAATATAAGAAAAAGGTGTTATATCATGCTTCAAACTCAGGTACAATGTCATGTTTTCTGAGTAATCCATATATTTATAAACCGGGTTTAACTTTAGATCAATTAAAGCACAAGTGAATTGAAATTACGATCTTTGTAGAATGGTTCCTTTCTATTTCATTGCTTAAAAACAGGTGTAGCCTTCCCTCTTTCTTTTGATGTTAGAAAAAAACTAATCAGGCATATGTCCTCATTTAATAATTTAGTATTGAGAACAAATATTGCAAGTAGTCTAATATCTATTGCAGAAGAATTTCTCAGTGGTATTAATACTTAGCTTTATTGTTTCTGATTTGACTAACTGGATGTTCAGTAAGAGCTTTAAAAATTTGTATTTATGGAAAATGTTAAAATGATTTTATTGATATAGTGGTAGATTAATAGACACCCATGTGAAATAGCATGTTAGCACTGCTGATTTTGTTATCTTTGATTGGAAATGTGTTCTCCAGTGGTTGAAATGTTAGTCCTGAAGTAGAATACTTTTTCCTTTTAAAATACCACAGGGACGAATGCTGTTCTATTAAAATAGAGTTTGGTAAGGTCCTGCTGTATCATTCTTACATCTCTGTTAATGGTATTCTCACAAAGGCTGCTCTTTTGTTTGAGTAACGACCACATTTTGAAAGTGCCTGTATGTTTTTCTGTGTAAAGGATACATTTTCATATCCAGGGCCTTGATAAATTATTAACCCTTGAAGCAAAGAGAAATGCTACTTTTTTCCGATAATCTCAAAATAATACTTAGAGAAATCTGTGTGTATTTATTTCTGAGTGATGAGTATGTTGAAGTTTTGCGAATTAAGACAAAATAAAGAAGTAATAATCCAAAAGTGATTTAATGTGGGAAACATTTATAAATGGATCATGTTTATAGTCTGCTTCTATTTAACATGCCCAGTAATCTAACATAAGGACCTTTTTTTTTTATTTTTAAAGTGGTTGTCATTTTTTTTAAACATATATTCTGTAGGGTGCGATAAATAGATCAAAAGTTTTGGTGTTTAACATAAAGTTCATGCTGATGGAAAAGTAAAGTTAGTTCAGTATTAACCTGCAAGAGATAGGATTTCTTGGGACTTTTTGATCATCAAGTGAAGTGGCTTTGTGAACTTTGAAAAAAGAATTACTAGATAGGTTTTCTGTTTCACATGGACTTTTCCTTCTTACCTCTACTTTCACTCAGCTGTATATTATTACTGATATTCAAAAAACTGGAGTAAAACTGGGAAGTTGGGAAAATTATATCTTGTTTATAATTTCTGAATAGGTTTTTAACTTTTAATCACTGTAGTTTTACTTAGCATTAATTTGGAAATCTTAAGTAACTATTAAGGTTTATATTGAAATACTATAGATGAAAAGGAATGGTTTGTCAGAATTGATTATAAAAGACTAAAAGATGACTATTCAATAATTTAAAAAGCACTGTTGTGGCAGGTATGCGCACCATCTAGATAAAAAGAAATGTGTGTAAGGTAGCTGTGATACACTAATTTTAAGCATTTCTTATCTGTGAAAGAACCATCTCTGAACAATTGCTGTGGAGTACTTTGCTAATCTCTTTAGGAGTTTGGGATTCTTGGAACTATCTAATTTGATGGCGTTTCTTGAGATATTTGGTATTCAAGTCTTTTTTCTAATTTGTGCCTTTTCTTCTTGTCATCCCTCATCTATCTCAGTGTAATAGGTAATACTCTAAAACACTTTTTAAATCTACTGATGCAAAAGTTCAGTCCCCTTAAAACTAAAAGGATTCTTAGAACTTAAAATATGTTGGAAACTTTAAATTAAAAAAGAACTGCTACTTGGACTTATGAAGTACTTTAATAGTTGCTTATTTGATACCTCTTGCCTAAATGGCAGTTACACCTTCTTGTCTTATTTCAGGTTTCCTTTTTCATTTCTTTCTTTTAATTTTTGGAAATTACAGATTTGATTGTTTAAATTCACAGATTTTCTTAGGCCAAACTGTTTTCAGTTCTCACTTGTACAGAGTTGGATATGTTCCTAAGCAGAAAGATTAGCTCATTCTTTTCATCTTGAGGCTTTTAAAAGTTTAGTGTAAATGTTGTCAGATAATGGAATAACCATTCCTTTTCAGCTCTGGATATATTCCCAAACTGGCTGCCAGAGCCAGGAGGAAGTGCAAGCATTAAAACACTAACTTTGGTTGGTTGCTACTTTCTTAGTGCTGAGACTATAACCTTTGTTGGTTGATTGGTAGAGAACAAGACAGCACAATCCTCGTTCCGCTAACAGGTAAGGAAAACTTGTGATAACCAGTTGGTGCAAGTGGGAGATATGTGGTAGCTTTTTTTTTTTTTTTTTTTTTTTTTTTCTAAATTTGTCACAAAATACAGCATGTCCCAGAAATAGGACGTGGGGGATTGCCCTGTTCCACTGTGACTGACTTATTCCATAGAGCAGGGATATGCAGCACCTTTACATTTAAATGAGATCTGAAATTTAATGGAGATATATCACTCTGGACCACAAAGAATAATTGATCCTTTTTCCAGAGGCAACATTTTTGAGATTTATCCTGCAATCCCTGTAACTTTAAATACATATCTGCTTATCTTATTCTCCTTTCAGCTTTTCCTTGATGCTGTATGCTTTGAACTTCCTTCTCTCTGTTTTACTTTTTCCTATAATAAAACTATTTTCCAATGTCTTTACCATCATCTATTATTTGGGTATATCTTACAGCTTTAATTTCTACTTTGTGGCCATTAATGATTATTCCTAGCTCATCTTGACCCAGAACAAAATGATCATGCATTTAAAAAAGATTTTGAATCTATATTACCTATATCCAGTATTCTGCCCTTCCAATTTTAAAGATGAATACTTGAAGAATAGCCCTGTTTCAGTGACAGTAGTCATTGCTTTGTTAAAACGTGGGTTTAGCCTTGTATTGCTGTAATATTGGCCTATAGTATGTTTAATTCTTTAAATTACTGAACGCTTTAAAACGGATAACAAATTCAGCTTCTGAAGTATTCTAAAAGGTTAGTGGCGTTCCTGTTAATATGCTTGATTATTCTGTTTCTACTTTTCAATCCATCTTATTCTCTTTGGCAGAAGAATTAACTGGGATTCCTTTGATACATCTGAGGTTGAGTGCCTTCTCCCTGTCCTTTTAAGGCAACCATGGTCTTCCTTCTAGTCATAACTCATGATTGTTTTTTGCTTTGGTCTTCCACTTGATGTTGAGTGGTTTGTCACAGAGTGTAATATGGCTTAGACCAATGCAAGTCCCTTCTTAATAGTTCCTGAGGAATTAATCATTTGTGGTGACAGACATAAAATTCAAATTAAGAAGGTGGTAAAGTATGTCCAAAGATAGTTCCTTTTTGTCCTGAGTAAGTCATTACAAACTCAAATGACCAGAGATTGTAATTTCTTAATAAGAATTTTTTCTTAAATCTATATTCAGCTCTCTATTTCAGTGCTTCTCTCCTACCAGAGGTGCAAGGAGTGATCCTAGAACCACAGATACAGCCAAGACCACGGAGAGCTTTTGACGTCAGGGGTCCACTTTCTCCACTGAACCCTTGGAGACAGAATATCCAGCTTCTGGAGAGAGAGGGAAAGGATAATAAACAAGTGGGTGCTTTCCATTATTTACTTGGGTTTATTTTTAGATTGGAGTGTTCTTCCATTGCCCATTTTATTCTATTGGTAAACTCCGTGGGTTCATATAAGAATCAAATGGGGCCACGATCTGTTTGTTTTTCTGGAGTGCTAGCAAGTGCCCATTCGAGGAACCTAAATTTTATTTAATTTCCTCTCCAGATAATTAAAGAATGATTTGGGGCACATGATGTGGTGGATGCTTGTGTAGTCCACAAAGATTTAAAAGGGAATATTTACCCATTTTGACCTTTATGGTTATAGTGGACTTCTGAGGGCTCTTACATTCTAGTAATTTGAAAGTTTCTGTATTTCATCTTTTGCCAAGATGGACATCTGAAATCTTTTTAATTTATACAGTAGATGTCCAGGTATTATCCTACCCTGTTAGTGAGAACTTTTTGGTCTTTTTCCTACCTCAAATATTAGGCTTTCATGTTAGATCTTCTAGATTATGCAATGTTAGTAGTATTGTTATGGTTTTACTGTCAAATTTAGGCTTCATTCTTTAATAAGTATGAATGAGTATAAGTTTCAGGATATAATATCCTTGAAAGCTATGTTTAATATACTCAAAGAAGTTTTCTAGTCCCTAGTAGTATTATTTGTGGCAAAATAGCCTTTTGCTGGATTTTTCCCATGGCATTAAGATAGTTTTCTCTTAGCCTTTTGATGCCAAGGGTAGGATTTGATTCCAGGAAGTTCTTATCATCTACAATGGGTAGGATGTGAACTTTGGTGCCTTTGGCAAGTTTTCATTTTTCCTTGGTGGATTCCTTCTGTGACTCCAGGTGTCTTGATAATGGGAGACTGGTTTAATTGTTCTCTAATTGCCCAGATTTCTTTCAACTGGTAAAACATCATACTTCTTCAGCAAAAGGAACTCTTCTAGCAGAGCCTTCATGGATGATATCTGTCACACATGCCAGCATCTGCAGTTTGGAAGGCAGTGGTGAATGGATCCATGCAATATGTATAGAAGACACAAGGATGAGCCAGCCACCTGATCTTGTTATTTACAAACTTTTAAGATTTACTATTGGTCTGAAAATGGAAAGGCTCAAATAATGAAATAATCTTTTCAAATTGGAATTTTACATGGCCATGAAAACATTCCTTTCTATTCAGAAGACTGAAATAGAGGAAGCTTGAGAGACTCCTTTCTTTTAAAGCAGCTCTCTGTGTCTGTTTCACTTAAAAGATTTGTGGGACTGAAAATCACCTGAATAAAGTAGTAGGCAAACTTTATAAAGTTTTTTTTTTGGTTTACCTGATGCTGAAAGAAGCTAGTAAATAAAGGGTGAATTTTTTTTGAATTATTTAAGACTTTTAAGATATATTCCTTTAGCTTATCTTTTGCTGCTCTTGAACCTTACATTTGTCAAAATCAGCAAAGATTATAGGGTAGAAGTAGAAGAGACATCTTTGAGATGAAGTTATTTTATCTGTCTTCTACATGAAAAAATATCTGTTAAATTTGAGGTATTCTGCATGGAAAGAGTACTAAAGTTTAAGTTGATACTAACACAAAGCAGTTATTTCACAAGGCAAAAGCGATTGATAGTATTAGAGTAGGCCTGCAGATTTGAGTAAGTGTTGCAAACTAGTTTTATCCAAACTGCCAGTTAATGATAAAAAGTAGTTATCAGAATGTATCTTTCTTTGGTAGCCATTAATTGGTCAGCCCAAAGTTATTAAAGAAATTTTAAAAAACCATTAGGTGCTGTCAGTTCATGATATTCTGTACAAATTTGAAGAGACATTCTATAGTTACTAACATGGAAACAGCTAAAATGTTTCAGGAATCCTGAAGATTTAAGAAGCCACATTTGCTAAAATATAACCTGCCCTTTAGTTTTTCTTGGCTTACTTTGAGAACTGTTTTTTTTTTTTCTCATTGATTATAAATAAATGTTCATAAATATTGTACTTAAAGCTAAATTTAAAAGATCAATTGGAATTTAAATTTCCCCAGAGATCTCTGAATTCATATTACTGATTATAACTTTTTTATTTGGGCTGTTTTTGTTAATAAGATAGTTGGTTTACAAACACGTATATACTAAAAAAAAAGATTTTAGAAAGAACTAGAGAATTGAAAGTGAAATTTGCCTAGAAATTAAGTTAATTGAAATTTTGAACTGTGGTTCAGTATAAACCATTTTATGGCCTGTAACGTTACTAGCTTTTTGATTGAGCTTTGAAGATGAAGGTGCTTTAGTTTCTTAATCTCATGCTTTAATTAAATTCTAGCTGTTCGTTAAAGTGTGCAAAAGAAATACAAGTGCATTTCTCTACCTCATGCCACTTCAGACTATTTAAAAGTGAAACTTTTTGTATATTAATGTGAACTGATTTGTTTAAACTTTATTTTGATGCATTTTCTTTTCAGATTTTAAAAAATAATTTTGTCATAATACACAGCCCTATATTTTTCAGTGTTTATTTTATGCATATTAATATAAGCTAATTTTTCTAGAATGACTAATTGTGTAATATTTGTATTATGTGATCATTTGAAAACTAATAAATATTTTCTCCATAAAAATGCACTTACTGATAAATGACTTATTTCTGTTTCAGGAGTAGCAAGTGAAAACTGCAATAATATTTAAGTGTATTTTAACTTTATGTGTCTTTCTCAAAGTGTTTCTGAATATGTTCTTCTGTGTTTTTTTAGTGAAAAAAACTTTAAGAATTAACTTAATTGAATTAAAACTGTAAATATCAGGAGTAATTTGGTCAAATATTTCACAGCTAGATTGATCAAAATATAACCTCTTGCAAAATAGAGTGCAGTCTCTCTACTCAAAAAAGAACATTTGGAAATAGTGCTGATTGGAGAACTACTCAATTCTTCAGTGTTGTTACCAAGAGAAAAATGTTTTGTGTTTTAATGTTCTGCTTGAACAAATAACTGTAAAAAGAGCAATCTTAACTTCAGAGTCTCTTGCTTTAAACCTTATCAGTGCAGCCTAGAAAAGGGTAAAATTTAATTTTAATGATTTTTGTCTATATGATTACATAAGCTTAATTAAAGGTAGTGGAACAATTTACCCTTTGTTGGTAGAAGCAAGAGGGTTATTTCTTTTTGGATTTGAAGAAAAGTTATATAAAAAGTAGACTCTAAAAATTTAAATATTAAGAATAGAGTCCTAAACAAGGAGTAAAAATTGAATTAATTAGTAACAATGTATGGATTAAAATGAAAATAGTTTGGTTCTTAAACTAGTCTAAAAAAGATAATTATAAAAGGAAATTATGATTTGAGACAGCTACTATAATGGAGAATAGGCAAAGGAAATTCAAATTTTTGACTGTTAATCTGGTAAGTTTGTAAAAGATAAGTTAAAGATTCTATGGACAAAATTTTATTTTTAGAGTTAAAGCTATTAAAAGGTTTACAGATAATATACTTCAGTAGGAGACTGTATTTTGTGTGAATAGAAAAACCTTTATAAGCCTTTCTTGTATGTATACAAAAGGGTAGGGTGGGGGGTGAAAAATACCCTACATCACAACCTTCATAGTGTCCCAATGGTAATGGTAAAATGAGAGTTTTAAATAAGTAACTTTTTTTTACGTGAACTCTTTGCTACACTACCAATAGCCTTCACAATAAAAATATTACAGAATGTTGAACTTGGCTCACACTATATCTTCGAGGTTTAAGAACATAAGCTTATGGCTTCACCATCATTGATCAGATTAACAATCAAAACAGATTTTTATGCTGTAGTTAATTAGTGTGAAAACAAACCACCTTCCCCCATTTTGGTAGCTTTTTAAAAAAGTTACAAGCAAGGTGTCTGCAAAGTACTGACATTACAGCTTATTTAAGTATGCGCACAAATCTTATTTTCTGTTGCTATATTGTAATAGTTGAACAGTAGTCAGTACTTAGACGTCCTGAGCAATTCCCTTATTTTTACTCAGTTATTTTTGTTGTGTGTTAAAAAGATTTTATATTAATTTAGTCCTAAAACAGGAAAAATTCATATTTCAAAAATAAGTACATAGCTGTTCTGGAGTTTTTTTCTCCACTGGTATATATACCTAAGTGAGTTAGATTACTTTGAAGTATGCATCGGAATTTTCAGAAATTAGGATCAAGGGATCTGCCCAAGAGGTAAGGTATGGCATAGGTAGAACGTGTTCACAGTATGTTCAACATAATGTCTGATGACACAGTAAACAAAAACAAATAAGCTTATATTTTTAGACTGATGTAGAATTATAAAAATAATTTTTCTTAAAACTTACAGAGATTGAAAATGGACAAACTACAAATGTTTTTGCTCAAGTTTGGAGTGCATTTAAACATATTTATAGGCACTGTATGCTTTGAACGTACATAGCCTTTGGTATTACAAGGCATCTTCTACCTTTGCTTTCCTAAAGGGTCTGTGACCTATATTTAATTTAGTGTTTCCTAAGCCCTGAGTACTAAAATACTGTACTTTGCATGAAAAGCCAAACACATAGTCTGTAAGAGTATTGCCTGGATTCATTTTTGTTTTTGTTTTTGTTTTTGTTTTTCTCTGGTCCTGGGAACCGAACTCAAGACCTTGCGCTTGCCAGGCAGGCGCTTTGCCACTGAGCTAAATCCCCAGCCCCAGCCTGGATTCATTTTGGCTATGTGTATATGTTGTTGTTAAATGATATTGGGGGCTTAGAAAATAGTTTCTTGGACTAATTTTTATTTTGTATAAGAAACTAAGGTATTTTATAATATTCATGTATACTAACTTGGGAGTCTTTTATTCCCAGCAGTAAGAAATAGTAATATTGGCCAGAATACATATCATTGAAATGAGAAAGTTAATAGTGTAAATTCTCTAAGGAATATTAGGTAGGATCAAGGAGTTGAGAGTTAGTAGAATTCTGAGTATATAAAAAAAAGAAACTGCAGCATTGAATATGGATGAACTAGGAAAATAAAGTATTTTTTCCCTAGAATTAAAATTCTAGTATAATTTTTTCAGTGCATGGTAATGCAAAACACAATAATCTTAAACCATGTATGAATTCTTTTTGTAAGAAGTCCAGCTCGTGGACATTTGGCTCTTATTTAAAGGTATTTGCTGTTTATTCCACTGTCCCCTTTATGTAAAACAGAATAATAATGTTGGTGTCAATTAGTGAATCAGCTCATCATTTTATGAGGTAGGTGGTTCCATATTCAGAGTGGTTTAATGGGAAGTTGATCCAGAATTTGTTCCTATGCCTTTTTTTATTTTTTTAATTAAGTTTATTGGTACATTTTAGGTATACATAACGATCACATTCATCTTAGGGAATTTATACATGATATAACTTGATTCTTTTTTTCCCATTTGCCTACCCTCCCTTGAACCACTGTTCCCCTCCTTATTTGCAAAAGCTTTATTTTTATTTTTCCTTCTTTTTCCTTCCTTCCTTTGCCCCTCCCGCCTCCCTAGTTCCCCTTTCTACTTAAACATTTTCTTCCTATTTCACAAAATCTGTTATACAATTTGGTCCTTATTACACTTTCGGTTTCTTATCCAGAGAAACAATGTGGTATTGACACATGTGTGTCCGATTTATTTTAGTTAAGAGTATGGTCTCAAGGTACATCCCTCTCTCTAAAAATACCTCACATTTATACTTCTTTGTGGCAGAGTAGTACTCCATTGTAAAAAAAAAAAAAAACACCCACATCATCTTTATCCATTCATCAGTTGATGGGCATTTGGGCTGTTTCCTCAATTTGGCTATTAGAAAATGTGTTGCTGTAGACATAGTCATGTGCATATTACTGTGGTATGATGCATTTAATTCTTTCAGGAAGATACCAAGAAGGGGAATACCTGGATTGAATGAGACCTCTAATTGTAGTTTTTTGAGGTATCTCCACACTAATTTCCACAGTGGTTGTACCAGTCTATGCTCCCACCAACAGTGGAGAACAATTCTTTTTTCTCCACAGCCCCTCCAGCATTTGTTGGTTGATTTCTTGATGATAGCCATTCTTTCTGGGGTGAGATGGAATCTCAGTGTTTTAATTTGCACTTCTCAAATGACTAGTGATGTTGAATATTTTTTCACATATTTGACATTTCTGCTTCATCTGAGAAGTATCTATTTTAGATGCCTGTTGTTGGATTGGTTTTGTTTTGGATTTTTAAGATTGGAGAGTCTGATATTTTTTCGTTTTTTGAGGTTTTTGTATTTTGTAGATAGTAGTCCTTTGAGGAACAGCTGGAAAAATTTTTTTCCCCCACATTGGGTTGTTTCTTCACTCTGTTGGTGGTTTCTTTTGTTGTGCAAAAAGCTGTTTAATAAGATGAGATTGTAGTTGATTCTTTGTGATAGTTGATATGTTTTGGAGGTTTTTGTTCATAGTGTCTTTACCTACACCAATGTCTTCAAGAGTTCTACCTATTCTATCTTCTAGCAGATTTAATGTTTTTGTTTTAATATTTAAATCTTTGATCCATTTCAAATTTAGTTTAGGGTATACTGAAAGATTGGGTCTAGTTTTAATGTGAAGCATGCGGAAAGCCAGTTTTTCCAGCACCATTTATTAAAGAGGCTGTCTTCTTCCAGTGAAGGTGTTTAGCACCTTTGTCAAACATAAGATGGATAAGTATGTCTGGAGTTATGTGCGCATTTCTGGTTTATTCTGTTGATCCTCAGGTTTATTTTTTTGCCATGGTGTTTTTATCACAGTAGCTTTATAGTATGATTTCAAGTCAGGGATTGTGATAACCTCTGCCTTGTCTTTGTTGCCCAGAATTGCCTTTGTTATTCTAGGTCTCTTCTGGTTCCAAAAGAATTTTAGGATTGTTTTCTCTAATTCTGTGAGATATGCTATTGGTATTTTGATCAGAATTGCATTAAATCTGTATAACAATTTGGAATTATGGCCATTTTCACTATATTGATTCTTCCGAAGAGCAAAGAATATCATCCCATTTTCTGATACCCTCTTCAATCTCCTTTTTCAGAGTACTGTAGTTTTCAATGTAGCAGTCTTTTACTTCCTTTGTTAAATTGACTCCTAGGTATTGCATTGCTTTGAACGTTATTGTGAAGGGTTTTTTTAGTTTTTGCTCAGTGAGTTTGTTATTGATGTATAGGAAAAGTATTGATTTTTGAGTGTTGACTTTGTATCCAGCTATACTACTAAATTTAGTTATTAAATGTAGAAGTAGGATTCATTTCAGAAATGCAGGGATGGTTCAACATTCACAAATCAATAAATGTAGCACACCATATTAACAGAGTCAAGGATGAAAACCATATGATCATCTCAATAGACAGAAAAAGCATTTGCCAAAGTCCAACATCCATTCATGATAAAAACTCAACAGAAAATTGGAATAGGTGGTGTTTATTTCGATCTGGTGAAAGCCATGGGTGACAAACCAACAGCCAACATCATACTAAGTGGACAAAATCTGAAAGCTTTCACTCTAAAATGAGGAATAAGACAAGGATGTCCACAGTCACCACTCTTAATTCAATATAGTTCTAAAAACATTAGCAAGAGCAATTAGATGAGTTAGAAATAAAAGGAATAAACATAGGAAGGGAAGAAGTTACATTATCATTATTTGTGCATGACATGATACTCTACATAGAAGACCCCCAGATAACTTCTATGCCTTTTTAAATTTGAAAAGTACCTTAGAATTTATCCATTTTGGTACCTTTAGTTTTACATACAAGATAATTGATACCCAGAGACATCACTTAACATTTCTAACATTACACTGTTGATTAATAATAAATTGTCTGGAAGACTCAAATCTTTGTTCACAAATACTTGCCACTTTATTCATGTTAAACCTAATTCTGGATGACAGCAAGTCTGATTTTTTTCGGATATGACGGTCTTCAAATAATAATTACCCATCAGTTCCAAGCCTAGGTTCCCCCTCCCCCCGCAAAATCAGGCATTCCCATGTTCATGACTCTTAACTCACAAAGCATGTGTTTGAAAGTTTAGAAATCTTCCCGGAGCATACTTGAGTTTCGGATTATTTCTGTTAGTGTGTGATTTTGAGCAGTGTAGAGAGGCTCTGCTTGCACTGTTAGGACACATTACTAACTTGTGTTTGCCCATGGATGGCTCATGCCACTTTGCCCTTGTGTATACAGTAATGTGCGTGCCTAGTTTTATGCATGTTAAGATTATTCAGGTTGAAAAATTATGTAGTAATAACACAAAATACTTAGTTTCTAAAAAATCAGTCTAGTGGCCTGTCTATGGAAAAGCTGTAATCTAGGGGCTGGGGATTTAGCTCAGCGGCAAAAGCGCCTGCCTGGCAAGCGCAAGGTCATGAGTTCGGTTCCCGGTACCGGAGAAAAACCAAAAAAAAAAAAAAAAAAAAAAGAAAAGCTGTAATGTGCATGATTTAGTAAGAATAAAGCTGATTCAAGGTAGTAACTACAACGTTGAAAAATTGTAGATACAAAAGTATAATCTCCATTTAACATTTTTGCTTGATTCTGACTTAAATACCTGTAAAGTTTATATTAAATGATATATAAAATGCTAGTTTTCAGGCTATTCTAGAAAATTGAAGGATATCCAGGAGTATTGGAACCCAATTATCATTATGTTACTGGCATCAAGAAGAAATTCAGGGGCTGGGGATTTAGCTCAGTGGCATAGTGGCTGCCTGGCAAGTGCAACGTCGTGAGTTCGATTCTCAGTACCGGAAAAAAACCAAAAAAAAAGTAATTCAACTTGTATTTAATAACGTGATTAAAATTAGAAATGAAAGACAGTGCTTCCATGGAACAATTTGGAAAATAATACCAAATAGCAAAAGATGGTGAAGAAGTGACTTTGGACATCCTGCAAATGTGGCCCAAGTTTTAGTGAACATATAATCTGCATTGCTTCTTGAAATATAATGCAGATCCTCAACCATAACACCATTGTTTCAGTGTAATCATGTTTCTTTAATTGTTAAAGTTAGGATATGTCGGCCCCCCAAATGTTAAATGAACTCCAGGGAGATATGAGAAGTTTAATGGTGGAATGTACATCTAAGAGTACTAATGCTCTTGCTTGAGAAATACTGGTTGACATAAGGCATACCATAGGGAGTGATGAAGGATAGGTATCAAGGAGTTGGATCCAGAATCTCCATGCATATCCAGATCCAGAGATGCTCAAGTCCCTTCTATAAAATGAGTCAGAATCTATATATGTGCTGCTCACATGCTTCTTATATCATCTCTACATTCCTTGTAATACCAGTATAAGTGCTGTGTAAATAAATATACTGTATTTCTAATGGCAAGAAAGTTATGTATGTATTCAGTACACACTGCTTTCCTCAGTATTTTTGATCTGCAGTTAGTGAATTGTGGATTCAGCATCCATGGCTGTGGAGAGCTATTAACTGAATTAGAATTTTGGGGACAAGAAACATTTACATATCTACCATATGCACCATTGTTTGGGGCTTTGCATATATTCATCTTAGTTCAGCTAACCTGTGAGGAAGATAACTGCCCCTTTTACATGTAAAGATACTCATACACAGGTTATAGAACTTGCCCAAGAGCCTGTGATCAGTAGACATTGGAAAGCAGGTCTGTAATCTAAATCTGAACAATTCTATTACACCATTGTCAAATATCTTTACTGACCTTGCATATTGTCATCAGAGTTTCACATTGAACCTTGGTATCTAAAATAGTTATTATATTTAGTATGCATTAACTTTTTAACTAGCAGTTTTTAAGTTTATAGAAAAATTGCACAGGATAGGGAGTGCCCATATGTCTTTTCCCTCCCATAGTTCTTCCCATTCTTAGCATCATGCATTTTGCATGGGACATTTATTAAAGTGATGAACCAGTATTGATAAAGGTCTGTGTTTTATATTAGAATTCACTCTCTGTCATACAGTTTATGAGTTTGCCAAATAAGGAGTCATCCTTTGCATTATACAGTTCATAATCCTGTGGTCCCCTAATCTGCCTTAGCCTCCTGGGTGCTGGAATTACAGGATGCGCCACCATGCCTGGCCAGTGTTGTGTTTTAAATTTCAATTTCAGTTAATATACTGCTGGTGTATAGGAAAGCAGTAGACTTGAATATGAACTCTATTCTGCAACCTTACTGTAATAACTTAATTGTAGGGATTTTCAACATACATAGTTACATCATCTGTGAACAAAGACACTTTTCCTTAGTACTTCTAGATCTGTATGCATTTTCACTTCCTTTGCTGTAGCACTAGCTGGGGCTTATTTAATATTGAGTAGGAGTAGTGAGTGGAGGTGACCTTGTCCTGTTGCCAGTATTGAGAAGGCATTAAATTTCTCACCAGTAAGTTTGGTGTTAGCTGTAGGGTTTTTGAAGATATTTTCTCCTAGTTTCCCAGCGTTGTTGGTTATGAATAGATGTTGAATATGATTTTTCTTCTGTGGTCTGTTCAGTAGGTTGTATTAATTGATTTCTGAATATTAAGCTAGCCTTGCATAAATGGAATTAATCTTATTTGATCATGGTCCATAATTCTCTGTAAACATCCTTGGATTTCATTTGAGAATATTTTGTCAAGAATTTTTGAATCAGTGTTCATGAGATACTGAGCCATAATTTTTCTTTTATCTTTATCTGAGTTAGAAAGTAGTGTAATACTGGCCCCATAAACAAGTTAAGAATTTTCCCCTGTTGTTACTTCATCAAGACATGGTAAACTGTTACCATTTCATGAAACATTTGGTTGAATTCACAACTACAACCATCAGAGCCTAGTGCTTTCAGTTTAGAAAGATTACTAATTCTTTATCCAATTTCTTTAATAGATAGAATCCTATTTATTTTTGAGTGAGTTTGGATAGGTTGTATCTTAAGGCATTCATTCATCTAAGTTATAAAATATAACTTAGATGGGAGGATAAGAGTTGCTTATACTGCCATCCTTCAATGTTTGTAGGCTCAGTAGTCACAACTACTCTTTCAATTGTGTTGTTAGCTTTTTGTCACTGCTTCTGTTGGTTACCTGACCAGATATTTATTAGTTTTATTGCTCAAAGTTTAGATTATTAATTTTGAGCCTTTTGTCTTTTCTAATATATGCAGTCAGTGCTATAAATTTTCCTCTAAGCATTGATTTTGCTGCATTTCTCAAATTTATTTTCTTTTGCATTTAAATTAAAATATTTTAAAATTCCTCTTAAAACTACTTTTTTGAACCTAGAAATACTTAGTAATGTGTTACTGAATTTCCAAGGGTTTGGGGTCATCAGCTATCTTAAATATTTGGCATGTGTTACTGCTGTTTCGGTTCCTTAGTGGCTTGAAAGGGTGATTTATGTTCTTCTATGCTTGTTACATGTTTTATTGCCTGCCATAGAGTCTGACTTGGTGAATGTTTTATGTGAGCTTGAGAGGAATATGTATTTTAATGTTGCTGGTTGAAATAGTCAATAGATGTCAATTAGATCCATTGGATTGACATGCTGTTGAGTTCAGTTGTGTCCTTACTGATTTTCTGCCTGCTGGATTTGTCAGTTACCAATAGATGGATATTTAAGTCTTTAATAGGAGATTTGTATCTTTCTCCTTACATTTTTTTTTTTTCCAATAGCTTTTTTTTTTGTGGTACCAGGAATTGAACTCATGACCTCAGGCTTGCCAGGCAAGCGCTTATGCCGCTGAGCTATATCCTCGGCTTTTATTTATTTTTGTGACAGGGTCTTTACTATGCAGTTCAGGCTGGCCTTGAGCTCACTTTGTAGCCCAGGCTGGCTTTGAACTTGCAACAGTCTTCGTGCTTTAGCCTGATTCTCCTGCCTTAGCCTCCCAAGTGCTGGAATTACAGGCATGCGCCCCCACGCCTGGCTCTCCTTACATTTTTATCATTTTTTTGCCTCATATATTTTCATTTTTTTGTTAGGCACATATTAAGCACAGTTACACTTTTTGGATATTTGGCCTTTCTATTACTATTTAACAGTTCTCTTACAATTTTCCTTGTTTCACATATGCTTTGTCTGAAGAGACTATAACTAGTCTTGTTTTCTTTTGATTGGTGTTGGCATGGTATATCAGTCTCTATTTCTCTATTTTTTATCTGTATGTGTTTTTGTACTTAAAGTTAGTTTCTAAGCCAGGTGTGGTGGCATAGGCTTGTAATCTTAGCACTCTGGAGGCTGAGGCAGGAGGATATCCAGGAGTTTAAAGATAACCTGAGGCTATATAGTGAGCTCAAGGCCAGCCTGAACTACACAGTGAGATACTCTCACCCCTCATAAGTCGACTTTAAAAATTATTAGTATATGTTTGTAATGCATTCAGTGCAGTTACATTCATCTTGGGGATTTGGTACATACACATCACATCTTGATCATTTAAACTGGATTTTTTACAGACAGCGTATACTTGCATATATTATTTCTTTATGTCCCTGATAGTCTCTCTTAGTTGAAATATTTAAATTTCACATTTAAGATATTATTGATATAGTTGGATAGAATCTGTCTTGTCTGTCTTGTTTGTAACTTGTGTTTGGCCTTGTGTTTTTAAAATTTATTTTGCCTGTCTGCTCCATTCCCTTCTCTTCCCTCCCCTCCTCTCCCTCCCCCCTTCCTCCCCCTTCCTCTCCTTTCCTTTCCTTTCCTTTCCTTTCCTTTCCTTTCCCTTTCCCCTTTCCCCTTTCCCCTTTCCCCTTTCCTTTTCTTTCTCTTTCTTTCCTTTCTTTCCTACCTCCCTTCCTCCCTCCCTCCCTCTCCTCATCTCCTGCCTCCTCCTCCTTTTCTCTCTCTCACTCTCTTGTCTTCTTTCCTTCTACCTTCTCTGCTATTGAATAGTTGCATAATCTAATGATTACAAAATGCCTGCCATATCTGAATGTAATTCTGATACCTGCTTTAGACTTTTTCTTACCTTTTAATATAGCATTCCTTACAGTTTTTTTTTTCTTTTCAACTTGAATTAAGATCAATAAGACTTTAGTATGAAATTTTATGTTGATCTGGCCCAAGATTACCTGGTATTTACTGTTTGCAGAAAGTACGACAGGCAGAAGTTCTCCTGTCGTGTCCTTGTTTTGATCAGCTCTTTGGCTTTTCCTGTAGAGATTTCTGTTTAAATAGAGTCTGAGTCTTGCCATTCTCTGAAGTGCAACTGCTTGTCATATAGGAGCACTGTGGTTGATGGTGAGGTATGGTTGATGAGAAGATGTTCTTTAGTCCTGGGATTAGGCCCCTCGTGGTGCAGTGTCCCTGGACTTTAACCTTCAAAAACGTTCCTCACCTTGCCTCGTGAGGCAGGAACGGCATCTCTGGAGGTGAATGTTTCCTGCCTTTTATTTACTTAGGCTTTGGTTGAACCACATTGGTTAACTTCTGGTAGTTTTCTTTTATGGCAGGTTGTCCTTGGTTTTGGAGAACTGGGTACTCTGGGACTTTTGGATCATGGTTATTTTTCCTTTTTCCAGTAAGAAGGAATTTTTCTGTGTAAAATCATGAAGGTGTGGTAGTCTCCTGATTTGCCAGAGGTTTTATCTCTCAAGCTAATCTCATCCTCTGTAGCAGTTAATCAGTTACCCTTTAGGTTTAGGGTGTAGGGTTAAGCAGTGGTTTCTGCTTCAAAACAGCTATTTTCTGTATCTGCCTGATTCTCCTGATTGGGGGGATCAGTTTGTTCTGTAACACCAGTTCTCTGATTTTAATAGGGGTTGCTGATGTCTAGTTCAGCTTCTTTTCTTTTGTGGTAAAAAGTGACAGCTTTACTTACTGAAGTGGAAATTGGAAGTCGTTATAGGTTTTATTATTAAGTGTTTGAATTTGCCTTCACATTCGAGTCCCAACTGCAACAAATGTACCACTAATGCACGATGTTAAGAGACTTAGAAGTATGTTATCTATTAGGAGAGTGCATGTTCTTTTTTGCTCTCCCCTCCCTTTCTTTGTCCCTCCCACCCTCCCTGTCTCTCCTCCCTTCCTTCCTCCCTCTTCTTCTTTCTTTTGCTTTCTTTCTCTTGCTGTGTAACCCACTCCCAACTTAGAAGCATTTTAAACGTCATCATTATTTAATTTGATTCATTTAATTTTTACTGGGCACCTGCCTACTAACTCCATGCATATCCACTCCAATCACTTGAAATATTAATATGCTTCTCATATTCTCTAGAGTCTGGTTTTGTCTCATATCTTGTGAAAGACTTTGTGGCCTTAGTATTTTTTTTTTTTTTTTTTATCTTTTTGAGACAGTTTCACTATGCAGTTCAGGCTGGCCTTGAGCTCACTTTGTAGTCCAGGCTGGCCTCAAATTCGCAGCAGTCCTTCTGCCTCAGCCTCCCGAGTGCTGGGGTTACATGTGTGTGCCACCACGCCTGGCCTTGTTATTTTCTGTCTTTATTTTTACTAGACCATTCCCATGAGTACCTAATTATGCTTTGATATATCATCTTAAGAGAGAACTACCTTGACCCCTTTCTCTGTAACTTGTGCATCTGCTTTTTCATTACCAAAAATCATCTACTTATGTTACCATAATTTCTCAATTTTTTTTTTTTTTTTTTTTTTGGTTTTTCTCCGGTACCGGGAACCGAACTCACCACCTTGCACTTGCCAGGCAGGCGCTTTTGCTGCTGAGCTAAATCCCCAGCCCCTATTTCTCAAATTTTGCATCTGGCAGTTGCTACCAGTGAGTCACTGGGGAAAAAGTAGTCATTTTTATCAACAGGGTCCTCTGTTGTCAAACATAGTAGATAGTTACCTGCTCTTTCTTATTTGACCTTTTAGCAGAATTCATTGTAGTTGAACACGGCTACCTTCTGAAAGTACCCCTTTCTAAGCTTCTATAAGTTGGCCCTCCTCTCAGCCCTTTTTACTATTTCTCACTGTCTCTTTAATTCAACCATGAATCTGCTTCAGAGCTCAGTTTTTGAGTTTTTCTCCTTACCTTTTCCTTTACACATAATAGTCTTTTGAGGCAGGATCTCACTATTTAGTTCAAGCTGGCCTTGAACTCAGTAGGTAGCCTAGGCTGATCTCAAACTCAAGGTGATTCTCCTGTCTCAGGCTCCTATGTCCTGAGATTGCAGGCATGTGCCGCCACATCTGGCCTTACCTGTAATAGTCTTACTCATTCTCATGGCTAATTATGTTTTAACTGTTCCCTAATGTTTATCTCTTACCCATCTCACAAAGCTCCAGTCTTGGTATTTTACTTGAATAAGTAAATTTAATATATACAACTCTGAACTATTGGTTTTTTTTGGTCTTTGTACAGCTATTAGCCGTTTTCCCTGAAGTTGCCTCTTTTAACACCTTGCACTAGTGGTACATTTGTTGCATTTGGTGAACCAGTTCTGATAAATGCCACATGAACTACTTTCTGTTTGAGCTGTTTTTGTATCATGCAGTTCTCTATAAGAGTTTTGCTAAATGCATATTGTCCTGTATCCATCATGGTATCTTGCAGAATAGTTTTACTGCCTTTAAAAATAACGTATGTTTCACATATTTATCCCTCCTTCCCTCAATTTCTGACAATCATTGATCTTCCTGTCGGTAGTTCTGGCTTTCCCAGAATGTCATAGAGTTAGAATCATATAGTAGGTAGCCCTTTCACACTGGCTGTTTTCTCTTACTAATAATACCCAGTTAAGGGTTTTCTGGTCTTTTTCTGTGGCTTGATAGCTCATTTCTTTTTATTGTACAAGTCTGCTACAGTTTGTTTAGCTGTCACTCATTGAAGGACATCTTGGTTGCTTCAGATTTTTTTTTTTTTGTTTTCTTTCCAGTACCAGGAATCAATCTCACGACCCTGCGCTTGCCAGGCAGGCGCTGTGCCGCTGAGCTAAATCCCCAGCCCCTAGCTTCTGATTTTTGGCAGTTACAAATAGAGCTGCTGCAAATGTTCATGTACTGGTTTTTGAATGGGTATGTTTTCAAATCATTTGGGGAAGTACCTGTTCTTGTGATTGGTAGGTCATATAAATCTGTGCTTAGCTCTGTAATGCAGAGACGCCATCCAAAGTGTTGTTCCATGTTGCAGTCCCACTGGCAATGAATGTGTTTCATTGCTTCATGTTCTCACTAGATCATGTCAGCATTTTATTTTGGTTACCTCTAATAGGTTTGCAGTGATACCTTATTGTTTCAATTCATGCTTCTCTAATGTTCTATGCTGTTGTATGTCTTTTTCATAAACTTTTTCCTATCTCTGTGTGATCTTTGGCAAAGTGTCTGTTCAGATCTTTTGTCTAGTTTTTAAATTGTTGTTTTCTTATCGTTGTGTTTTAAGAACACAATATAATAAGCTTGGTATGTTTTGGATACCAGGTATTTATCAAATACATGCTTGGCAAACCCCCCCCTCCCCCCATTTTGTGGTTGGTCTTTTCATTCTTAATGATGTGTCTTTGCAGAGGAGGAAATATTTTAATTTTAATGAGGTTTATCTTATGAAAATTTTCTTTAATGGATCATGATTTTGGTGATGTTTCTAAAAGCTCATTTCTAAACCCCAGGAATCCAAGCTTTGGCTCCTATGTTATCTTTTTATCTTGTGCAAGCTTTACAATCTCAAACTTACATTTAAGCTTGCAATTCATTTTATATTAACTTTTGTGAAAGATGTGAAGTCAATGTTTAGATAAGTTTTTTTTATTTTCCTTTTTTTTTGTTGTTAGTGTATGGATTTCCAGCAGCATCTGTTGAAAAGACCATTTTCCCCCCAATGACTCAAAGGACAAGTTTACCTACTAAATCTCACTCAACCTATTTCTCAGGGCTAGTTTGAGAAGTAAATGGGCTAATATATGTGTTTACTGTGTGTCAGGTACTACAATAAACAAGAAATATTTTCTGTTACATAAAGGCATCCTTAGATAAGATTTCATTACTATACAATACAGTTGCATTGAGTAATATGCAGCTTTTTATTTGGACATCTCACTTCCAACTTAACAAAGAAATTACAAGCCATCAGATGGAATTCCTTTACGTTCCTGTGCCAAATGTAACTGACTTCTCTAGCTCTCATCCATTTTGACTCCACCTTATCACCTGTGCTGTCTTGGATGCCTTAAGAATTGTTTATTCTTTTCCAATTTAAGTATTTTCTTCTGACTGTATCTTTCTTTTTTTTTTTTCAAGACAGGGTCTCACTGTGCAATTCAGGCTGGCTTTGAGCTCACTTTGTAGCCCAGGCTGGTCTCAAATTTGCAACGATCCTCTTGCCTCAGCCTCCCAAGTGCTGGGATTACAGGTGTGCACCACAACGCCCAGCTTGTATCTTCTATATAATAGAAACATGTTGAATTCTTCCCAATTAAAAAAAAATTCATTCTTTGTATCTAATTCTACCTACTGCCCTAGGCTTTTTCTGTAGAGCCAAACCTAAAAACTGTCGGTTATTTTATTTTTTCTCTTTTCTTTTCTTTTTGTGGTACTGGGGATCGAACTCATGACCTTGTGTTTGCCAAGGAGGTGCTTATGCCACTGAGCTATATCCCCAGCCCCTGTTATTTTATGTTTTCCTTTCTCCCTCACTTTGCCCTCTGGCTTCCATATGTAATAACGTCACTTAAACATTATTATTGAGGTTATTAGTGATTTTATAATTCTCACTCTACCCAGGCTTCATTTACAGCAATTTCTCAGGCTGGGTCCCTGCTTGCTCTTTGAATTCTTTGGGCACTTTTACAGGTTAAATACATATAAATGATTCAAGTTTATAACACCATCCAACCTTATGGGTCTAACTGCCTACTTCACATCTCTTTTGACTGTCCCTCATGTACTTCAAACGTGCTTCAGGAACTGGGTTTCCTCCTTGTCCATGGCACTTACTGTACTGGCTCAGCCCAGTATTTCCTGGCTTAATCTATCCCAGCTCTAGTTGGTTTCCTTGTATACAGCCTGTGCTAAACGGATGTATTCTCCACAGTGTGGCCTGAGTGAGGTTTTTAAGACAAGAGTTTAATGATGTTATCCCTTTAATTGAAACATTCAGTTGGCTTCTCATTGTTTTCCCAATCCATGGGTTAAATAGAAACAAAAATCTTCATAAAATTTGTGACAGCCTGAGAGAGATAAGTCCTGTTTTATCTTTGCAGACTTACTTTGGGCCACTTCGTGGTGGTTTACATTCTGTCTCTGGCTCATTTTCTTACCTCACTGAGGCCTCCAGTGATGTTCCTGAACAAATCAGATGACCATCTTGTTTGCTCTCATTGTGCTGGGTACATTTTGTGCATGATAGTCATGGTTTCACAGTTTTGTTTGCTGTTGCTTCCTCTGGCTGTAAACCCTCAGACCTTAAGGGGTCTGTTTTCACTTGCCAATTGCCAGCGTTTGTTAGCACAGTAACTGGCTTATACCATTCATTATATTGAACTTTCAGATGTTACTCTATTTTTCTTTTACGAAGAGTAAAAGGGACCAAAAACAAGTAATCAGAGAAGCATAATATGAGTGATGTAAAATTTGCTTAGGATCAGTGAAAAACAAGATCATCATAATGTGTTGAGAGAATTCTCTTTAAAAACTGAAATAACTTGAACTCGTGACATCCTCCCCTACTGCCCTTACATTTCTGTGCTGGTAAAAAAAATGTTAAGTGAAGAAAGAAATTTAGAGTCTTAACTATTTTTTGACTCTTAACACCTTAAGATAATTGGTTGTGTATTCAGGTCTTCCAAAACTGAAAAGGCAGATTTTTTTCTAACTTTAAAAAGAAAGTATCAAAGGTAATTTTAATTAATTTGGCTTGATTTTGGTAGGTTTGATCCTTTTGTGAACTCTAAATGAAATGATAGCTGGTTGGGATGATCGTTGGGAAGAGATTCATGATCAAAAATATCACAAAGATTTCTAAATTTAGGGTGCTGTATAGTGTAGTCGTTACTTGTTTGCCTATCTTGTTCTTCATTAACTTAACCCATTTTCCTCGTCCTTTTGTTTTAGGGAAATTACTGCCAGTATTTGTTTTCATTCCTCATTTTACAGGAGGTTCTTCATTGGACCACTCTGGTCAGGGTGGGGTGGGAGCCTGTAACAGACTCAACTTTTGTCCTGACTCAGTATGTACCTTAGAATGGAAAGTCAGCTTGCTGCTTAATGTTGTATATAGTTTCTTAAAGGAAACTTCAGAAAAGTTTTTTTTAAAACCTTTTGTAATTTTAGGGCCTGTTTTGCTAAGATCCAAATAATAAGCTGTCCTGGTAGGTTGGCATTTTCTAGTTGGAGTAAACTAATCACTGTTGCCTTTTGCGATCACTTAAATACTCATTAAACTGTGAGTCATTGATTTGCAATCATGTGCATTATAGGTCTTCGTTTTTTTCCTTGAATTGTCTGTTCTTTGGAACAGTTTCACAGCAGTATTTTTATTTTGAAAACTAAGTAGTGTCAAAATACATTGCCGAACAACAAACTATTTTAAATCCTCAAATTAGTAGTAAGATTCCTTTTGTAGAATAAAAAGTGCCCTGAAGTGTATAACTTTTTTTTCTTGGTGAAGTATTGGTAAGTTTGCTTTGAGAAAATACATATGCTTGAATGAAAAAGCAACGTTACCTCTAGCATCGTCTTTTCTAAAGTTTGAAGTGATTTATTTTTCTGATTATATTTCTTTGAGAGCAGAGAATAGCTTTCAGCTAAAGTTCAGTGAGTTATTATCACTGATGAAAATGTTTATGGGAATAGCTTATTAAATATTTGCTAAAATTTCTGAAGATTTAATCATAAGTCAATTTTTATAAGTGATTTTTATGGGGACATTTTAAGTGTATTGTCTCCCAAATTTTCAGTTAGTGGCATTCTATCAATGTCCCAAGTCTTTCAGTGTCCCAAGACATTCTTCTATTACATGTCCCAAGTCTTTCTTCATAGAAAATGTGAATGATGAACTTGTATTTTTGATAATTTTTTTAAAAAGGCACTAGTAGCAATTTTATAATGACTATCAAATTTTTAAAATAGCAAGTCTTTTTCCCCTTTTCATAAGAGCTTTGGTATCTTAATTACGATTCAGTCATTAAGTCAAAGCTCTCTAATCACCTAGCAGTCAGATTATCTGGCTGGGCGTGGCAGTGCATACCTGTAATCCCAGCACTTTTGCCTCTCATGGTCCTTTGCCAGATCTGGTGAATACAGTGGGTGAGGACACATAATGATGGTTTTATGAGCCTACCTTTTCATTGGATGGCACTTAGCATCAGTGCTCAATATTGATACCTTGTAAAGACATGAAAGATGGCTTCCAGAACTGCTTCATAAGTTGGCAAGGATGGGGGGCTGGGGATTTAGCTCAGCGGCAAAAGCGCCTGCCTGGCAAGCGCAAGGTCGTGAGTTCGGTTCCCGGTACCGGAGAAAAACCAAAAAAAAAAAAAAAATTGGCAAGGATGATGTAATAAGTGGATTCAAAGTGAGTATAATGAGGGGGGTTAATGGCAATGTGTAATACATTTTTAAAATTACGTCTTTGTGTATTTTGATCATACCTTGTATTCTTAGTGGAGTTTTTAAGATTGCCGTTAACATTTCAGTACAAAACATAAAATGATGGGGATTTTTCTAAACATCATCTGTAACATGCTTCATTATTTTTTTATGGTCTTGGTTGAATATGACAGTAATATGAGTGATTCTGGCCAGTTTAGTTTGACACGTTCTGTGTCATTTCAAAGAAACATAGGTTGAAGTGGTAGTGCTTCCTAATTCTTCATCCTGAGATACATTCTAGCAGTTAAGTGGAGGGATTCTCTGGTCCCTTGCAAATGAATGTCTGTCTTCCCTAATGTTAGTCTTTCCTTGTTCCTAATTCAAAGGCTTTAAGTTTGTCATTTTAGATTGTAAAACTACTGATATGCCTCTTCTGAAAGATTATGAAACAGTAAAAATTCTATGCAAGTTTATGTGTAAATAAGAGATTAAATTATACTGTCAATATTTCTACCTTGATTCAATTGATAGATAATTAAAATAGTAGTAGGCCAGAAGATACTTTAAAATGCCCAGGTTTTGATAGCTCAAAAAACAGTATTCCTACACATTTTCAGTTCCAATGTTTAATAATTATCTTCTGTTCTCATTGATCTCTTTCGAATAGTAAGAGATAATTCTGGGAAGTTTTCTAATTCTCATTTCATTTTTGCTGATTTTTACCAATACTTTGATAAGTAGGGAGTATATTTTTATAGTTACAGTGGTTACCATTCTGTACTTTCAATTTAAGGATCATAGGTCACTGTACACTGTGTACAAAAATACAGTTTGTAAAATAGATTATAGCACAGGATGAGTACAGTATTTGAACAATAACCCTTTTTAAGTTGTGCCTGTCATTGAAAAGCACATATAGCAGGGAGTGGTGGCACACACCTGTAATCCCAGCACTCAGGAGGCTGAGGCAGGAGGATCCCTGTGAGGATCTTTGCAAGTTCAAGACCAGCACATGTAGTCTGGATCAAATATATTCATATACAAAAAACACACATTGACCACAGACCAGGACAGTGGTGTATCAGACAGCTGGTTTTTTAGGGTGGTTTGCATGGCAGAGCTGTAAGACATCCGGAGGTGGCAGGAAGAACACTAACTAACCACTGGGCAGCCTGGGGAGGAGACCACTATCCCTTTACTCCTGCATCTTACTGTGCCTTTGCAAAATTGTTTTCTTTTCTGCTTTGATAAGATCCAGTTGTTAGTGTTGCTGTTCCATGAAATAGGAGAGGGAAATGAAGGGAATGCTGGAAGGAAAAGCTTTACTTGGAACCTTGGCTTTGAAGGAAGTAACTAAGTGCCTGGGTCTTACCTTTTCTGCTTGGTGAATTTTTGGAGGGTTTTTAAGTGTTTCTTAAAAATATTCTATACACATAATCAAGTAATAATTTATATTCTTAATTTTTAATTTTAAAAAATTTTGCCCAAATGGTAGCATACTATACAAATTATTCTGCACCTTACCTTTTTTCACTTAATGATTCTTGGCAATCTTTTCATATGGTAAATAGTCACTCTTTTTTTACAGTTCTATATTACTGCATTTTTAGGTCTATCATATTTTCCTTAAGTCTCTAATGACATTTATTTGTTTTACTACTATCAACAATACTGCAATGAGTGACCTTATACGTCATTTTTTTATCTGTATGTGTTTTCACAAGTTAAATTCACCAAAAGCGTTGGTGTTAATTTTGCCTCCTGTGGATTGAAATTGTTTGCTGTAACACTACCAATGCATCCATGCATAAGGATGCTGTTTTCCTTTTCCTTGTCTTTAAACTATGCTGTTGAACCTACAAATTGTACGAGTAGTTTTAATTTGCATTTCTATAAAGTGATTTTAAACATCTTTTCATATGTATTTTTTCAGTTCCATGTGTTACCACTTTTATTTTGGCTTTTGTCAATAATAGGGAGGGTAATAAGTATTTGTCCCAGTTTAACATTTTAGTTTTGGTTTTGTTCTTGGTGGGTTTATTTTTTTCAGATTTCTAGAGATTTAAATAAATTTTTTTATATGGTCAAATTCATCAGAGTTTCCTCTAAGGCTACAGTATTGTTTACACAAGACTTTCTTTACTTCAAGGCTATTTTTTTTACATTTACTTTAACTATTGATTTTACTTTTTCTCTATAAATCTTTGACCATCTTGGAGTTTATTATGCACTGCGTGGATTCAATTTTATTTTTGTTTTTGCATACAGCTCCGAGTTTGTTCTAACATTTAATGAATAATTTATGTTTTCTCCAGATGATCAGATCATACTCAGAATGAGTATTAATTAGAATGTCCTTCAGATGTTCTGAATGTAAGGGTGATAGAATTAATGAGTAATAGAAGATGCACCTTTTTAATTCTCAATTTTCTCTTTGAGGTACCAAGACTTCAGTTACCCATAGCCACCCACAGATTGAAAGGAACTTTCTCTAAACTTTCTACTACAATGTTATTAGAGTTTAGTGTAGATTATCTTCATGGCTTTTTTTTTTTTTTAACCCAAACTATTTTTCATTGGTCTCTGGGGTTTATGCTTAACTTGTCATTTGAAGGCATGAATTAGCTTCTCAAGAGGCGAATTGGGCAAGAAGAGAAGAGATAATACAGGGATAATACAAGGTTCTCAGCTGTGGGTTCCCCAGAGTGTTGATTGAGGTTGCTCATGGTGAATGTAGTTGGTTGTCTCCTGTTATATTGTTAGCATTTTTTGTTTGTTTGTTTTGTTCTGTTTTGTTTTGAGACAGGGTCTCGCTATGCAGTTCAGGCTGGCCTTGAGCTCATTTTGTAGCCCAGGCTGGTCTTGAACTTGCAATGAACCTTCTGCCTCAGCCTCCCTAGAGCTGGGATTACAGGCATGAGCCACCATGCCCGGCTATTGTTAGCATTTTCAGTGGTTTGCAAAATTCTTAAGTCAAAGGAAAAAACAACCAGGGCTTATAAGCTGATCTTTTTGCTTGCCAATTCACATTTTTCTGGAGTGCTTTTTTATTGTTAAATATTTCATTGTTTTATAGGCCAGTTTCTTCCTAATCCAGCTAGATTCACATTTTCCCATGTGAAGATCTTTTTTTGATACTAGAAAAAGATCCTTTGTGGGTTTCATAGATGGTGACTAAGAAAAAACATGACAAAAGCATTTCTAGCCAGGCATGGTGGTGCACACTTGTAATCCCAGCACCAGGGAGGCTGAGGCAGGAGGATTATCGTGATTTGGTGGCTAGTCTGGGCTATATATCAAGTTCAAGGCCAGCATGAATTAGAGTGAGACTGTCTCAAGGAAAACAAAAACACATTTGTAGCAGTAAGCTTTAAATTGGTATATACACACAAAAAATAAATAAATTGGTATACACAAAAATTCCATATACATTTGAGAAAATAAGTAGGTTCATGTTTGAGATATACAAAACAAGCAATCAACTATCAGTTTTGATTATTTATTTATTTTTTTGGTTTTTCTCCGGTACCAGGAACTGAACTCACGACCTTGCACTTGCCAGGCAGGCGCTTTGCCACTGAGCTAAATCCCTAGCCCCTTATTTATTTATTTTGGTACTGGGAACTGAATTGAACTTGGGCCTTCACACTGAGCTGTATACCCAGCCCTTTTTTTAGTTTGGGAGTCTCACTAAGTCACCAAGTTGCCCAAGATGGACTCAAACTTGGGATCCTCCTGCTTTAGCCTTCCACAGAGCCAGGATTACAGGTGTATGCCACCATGTCCAGCTTATACTAGGCCATTGTAAGAAGCCCTACAGAAAGCAAAACTGATAAGACAGTCCCTTCCCTAATGCAGAAGCTGACCTAGAGTAGACAACCATTGCAGAGACATTAATGTTAGGATGGTAGGTGGAGGAGTACTATGTGATCCATGACAGTTATATCCAATGTAGTCTGCAGAACAAGGAAGATTTGCCTGAGGTGACAGTGAAGCAAGTCCCTGAAGAAGATTGGAAAGTTAGGGCTGGAGGCAAGAAAATCAACTAGGAGGCAATTTCAGAATGTAGGGGACAGCTCTTGAGGACTTGAATTAGGATAGAGGATTTAGAGACAGGAATGGAGGGTCAGTTAAGAAATGCTTCGTAATTTCTAAGTTGTTAATTGATGGGTGTTAAGTGTAGGGAAAGGGGTAAGTTAAGAATGGCCTGATTTTCTAGGTGGGAAACAGTTTTATTTCACGGAAATAAGGAATATAGGGGGAGTAAGATTATAGAGGAACACTAGACCAATTTTTAGCTTGTTGCATTTGAAACATATCCCAGTACAGGTGGCCAGTGTTCAGATTGGAATAAAATTCTGACATGAGGGTATTGCTGTGGGAGCTTTCGACTTAATGGTAAAATACTAAGACAGTAGGTGTGATTCCCCAGAAAATGTGTGTAGAATCAGGGGAGCACAGGGCTGAAAACAGAACTTTGAGAATAACAGCATTGAATGGACACTTGTATTTAACTGCCTTTGCTTGGGTAGTTCCCCTTCCCAAATTGCTTTTCAAGCTTTTATCCAGCCAAATCAAATCAGTTCTCTGGCGTCTGAACTGAAACCTGCCTCTTTCATGAAACTGTTTCTAGTGCTTTCTCCAAAGCCTGTCAGAAGGAATTATTGGTAGCAGCATTTATTTTTAATCATAATCAAGTACTGCTTTATAGAATTACTGCTTTATAGAATCTTAGATTTTTTTGGCTTCATTGGCTGGTTCCTGATCATTTGAAAAAACAAGTGTTTGTGTACACATTTCATTTCAGAAGCTGGACATTTGGATAGGTGGCTATTTTGAGACTGTCGTATTGAATAGCTGTGTGCCTCCCAATTGTATGCTGGGTGTTACAAACAAAGAAGACTTAGCTCCTGACCTGAGAGTACTCAGAGTTTAATTGTAAAGAAAGACAACTAGATGTTTTATAAAATTCATAGCTTTCTTATTCTTTCCCAAATATCAATTAGAATTAATTTATTATTACATTAACCTTATTCTTCCCATCTCTTTATGGTGATGAGCTCAGCTGCAGGAAAACAGAAAAATACTAGGTAAAGATTTTGTTAATGTTGTTGGAAGTGTTTGAAATTATACCTGGTATATAATTTTTCATAATTTTTAGCTTAACATTTTTCCATGGCATCACAAATCCTTCAGAAACTTTTTGACTATGTAAAAACATAAATATGTACTGGTGCTGTTCTTATTGCCAGGCATTATTTTCATTTTTCCACTACTTCTTTATATATAGTGCTTTAATGAGTGTACATATTTGAGCATTAATCTTGTATGCGTTTAGGATCATTTCCTTAGGGTTAATTTACAGAAGTGAAATTACTAGGCAAAAGTACTTGAACTTAAAAAAATACTAATGTATGCTGACAAATTCCTTTTCAAAAGAGTCTTGACTATTTTTACTAACAATGTATGAAAGTACTCATCTCCCTCACTGATGTTTTACGTATTTCTTAGTTAAGTGGTAAAAGTATCTCATTTCAGTAATGTGGCTTTTCTTTTTAGTAAGGTAAGACTTAAAAATATAATTACATTTGTTCTTTCAACTCTCTGTTCTGCTGCTTTATTTTTAATAACTTATTTATTTATTTATTTTTTGTCCTTTTGAGGCAGGGTCTCGCTATGCAGTTCAGACTGGCTTTGAGCTCACTTTGTAGCCCAGGCATGTGCCACCACGCCCGGCTTCTAATAACTAATTTAGTGAGCAGCAGCATCTTTTGTAATTTAATACATGTGGATCATATCTTTGTTTGCTTTTATGTTTTTAAGGATGAAGAGGTCCCTCTTTAAAAACATTTTTAACTGTGATAAAGTATGTATAACAAAATTTAGCACTCTAATCATTTTAAGTGTACAGTCTAATGGCATCAAGTGTATGCACGTTGTGTAACTATCACCATCCTCTTCTCTAGTCATTTTGATTCTTTCTCCCACAGACTTCAGAATTCAGTTGTTAACTGGGCTTGGTGGTGCATGCCTGTAATTTGAGCACTCAGGAGGCTGAGGCCAGAGGATTGCTGTACATTTGAGGCCAGCCTGAACTGCATAGTGAGACCCTGTCTCAAAAAGACACACACACACACACACACACACACACACACACACACACACACACACACAAAAGCTAGCTTGAACTACATGGCAAGACCCTGTCTCAAAACAACAACAACAACAAAAAAACCAAACAAAGAATTCACTTGTGTTGCTTCTGGCATTGTTAATGAACCATTTCTTTGGTACTGGTTGGTGATAATTTTGTTGGTTTGTCTGGGTGTGGAAACATACTGCCTGGGTATGAAAACTGAAGTTTCTAGTTTATATCAGGACTGAGGGTGTTACAAATAATATAGAGCTCATAAAGAGGATGGCTTATTCACAGTAATTTTACTTTCCTCTTTTTTTTGTTTTTTTTTGTTTTTTTTTGTTTTTTTTTTCCGGTACCAGGAATCAAACTCACAACCTTGCGCTTGCCAGGCAGGCGCTGTGCCGCTGAGCTAAATCCCCAGCCCCTTTACTTTCCTCTTGACCTTCTCTCCTGTCTTGCCAACACTGATCCTCATCTGTCCCTTTATATGTATCACACGGGACCTTGTGAGCTTTTTATGTGATTTGTTGGTTTTGGTGAGAGCTGTCACTCCTCAGAAGCTTTTGTCTATGAGGATGGAGGCTGTGTGTGTTTCTAGCTCTGGGTATAGGCAGGGGCTTCAGGAGGTACAAAGGCTCTACTGTGGGAAGGAACTGGACTTGTTCAGGGAGGAGAAGGTTCAGATCTGTGAGGAGACCTGATGTGAGACTAGGTTACAGAGATAAGCAGAGGCCAGATGCCGTAGGCTCCTAGTGAACAGAAATATGAGTAGAATGCTGTCGAAGGATTTTAATTGCAGTTGAGTAGGGGCAACATAGTTGAATGTGTTTTGTGAAAGATCACTCTGGCTACTTCATGGGGAGGATTATAGAAGAATAAGAATGGAAGCTGGTAGATGGGAAGTGAGTTCTCTTACCAGGTGACAGTGTTATCACAAGTTCATTTCCTCTTTTTCATTTTTGGTAAACTAAATCTATAGTGTGACCATCTGCAGCATAGCTAAGGATAACTGGCCAGATGTACTCCATGGAAAAGTGAAGTTTATCACAATGTGTAAAGATTGTAGCTATGAGTTCACTGATAGTTTTTCTTTAACTCATTCAGCTGCAGGCTAAATATAGTTTGCTTGTGAATCTCGGAGTCCAGAATGCTAACCATTACACCGTGGAACCCGCCTTTGCTTGTGAATCTCAAATGTTCACAGTCAACTATCTTTGAACATCCCTGTGAAATGAACTGAACTGTAATTATAAATGGTTTAGTGAATTCAGGAAGAGATTCATGTTCGTATTTTATATATGAAGAGTAGGAAGTCAGGTCGTTCGTAGTACTAAAATATAAAGCAAAACATTTGTCAGTTTTTCCTATATACATCATGCTTTTAGTTTCTTTCCATGTATAACTTCAGTGTATAGATAGGGTTTTCTCTCTTTTTTTGGTACATTTTGGTTTATGTGTGCACATATGTTCAACAAGTGCTCTAAGTTGAAAGTTGAGTAATTCCTGCAGGAAACTGGACTCTGGGGAAGGCTCTCTTTGCCCTTTCAGTGCCGCCATAGGTGGCATTTGCCATGCTGCATTACCTGGTACTCTGAGGTTGGAGAGAAGTTGAGAGTGCATGCAGACACTGAGGGAATGTGGAAACAAACTGAAGAGACTTAAAACGGGAATGACATTCCCATTCTTGGAAATCTTCTGTTTTATTCTTTCTTACAGTTCTGTTTTCATATGAAGTGCTTTACCTCATACTGAAGAAGCTGTATGTTTTGTTTACATTGTGGCTGCATCTATTTTCAGCACACTGTCATCTTTTCTAGTGTAAGGAGTTACGGTTTTGTAGTATTCTCTGTGTATTGATACCTGTGGGATTAGACTTTGTACATTTGAAAAAATAAAATTTTTTGGTATTTTGAGACAGAGTCTTGCTATGTATTTCACTGGCCTTGAACTGAGTATGTAGTCCAGAGTGGTTTTGAACTTGTGGCAATCCTGCCTCAGCCTCCTGAGTGCTGGTATTCTAGGTATGTGTCACCATTCCTGGCTGAAAAAATAATTGGTAATCTTCTGTTTTTCTTTTTCTTTTCTTTGTTTTTTTTTGAGGCAGGGTCTCCCTATGTAGTTCAGGCTGACCTTGAGCTTACTTTGTAGCCCAGGCGGGTCTTAAACTCACAGTGATCCTCCTGCCTCAGCCTCCCAAGTGCTGGGATTACAGGCGTGAGCCACCACGCCCCCCAAGATCATTACTTTAGAGTGTAAAAATTAGAGAAGTTTGTTCCCTGGGCTCTTTAGTATGACCCATGACTTACTCCTCACCTCCCTTCATCTCTTAGCATGGGTCTGTTGTTGCTTCCTTCTTTTGATACTGCACTAGTTTAGTTTTCTTTTTACTGTGTTGTCTTTATCTTCCTTCCTAGCTCCATACCTTTCCTCCCATGAGCTGTGTAAGTGTGTAAAGATCATCTCCTTCATTCTGTTCCTTTTTCCTCCCTACCCTGAACTTTGTAGATGAACCACATCCTGCTCTTCACCGGAGCTTCTCCCACACCTGTCCTGAGTAGCTAGCTCCCTCCATCCTCCTCTTTACCCTGAGCTTCTCCCACACCCGTCCTGAGTAGCCAGCTCCCTCGTGTTTTCCGTGAGCTCCCTCTCCTAAGCTTTTAGCTGCTATTTCTGATTGCCCCAATTCTGCAGCTTCAAAAGCCTCCTTGCCTTTTATTCTGTTTTCTCGTATTTCTGACATGCTTGTTCCTGAGCCCCCAGTTGCTGGGACACAGCAGGCCTGGTGTACAGTCATCCAATTTTGTAATCTTCGATTGATTCTGTAGTGTGTCTTGTCTTTTTGTTGTTTTCCCTTGTTTCTCTATTATCCTTTCCGCAATTCAGGCTGCTGAGGCTTTGGAGAAACCTTAATCTTATTAGGCCACACCTTCCCAATACCCAACTCACATGTTTGCTTGTTTCCTAATGTTCCCTTTAAGCTGACTTTTCACACATACTTTTGATACACTACCTTAACATGACCCCTTTTTCCTTTTTTAGGTACATTTGTCTTTTATTTATTTATTTATTTTTTTACTTTTTGATTAATACGTGTTTGCAGAGCATGCAGTTTACAATTGCCTTGGGAAGTGGGTAGATACACATGCTCCAGCTTGTTTTATTTAATCCCCTTCCTCTTTTTTCCCCACCCCAAAGTCCCATATCCCTATTTCCATTCTTGTTGATATTATAAATCTTAGCTCATGTTATGGTATATATTCGTTGAGGTTTGTAGGTTCTTGTACATGGCACAGTTTTATTCTACTTACTCCCCCTTCTCTCCTTCTCACCCCTCACCCTTGTTCACTTGGACCCCTTCCTTCTTGCAAGAGATCCATTTCCATGTGTCCTTCTTCCCATCCTTTATTATTCTCTTCTTTGTGCTTTACCATAACCCATTTTTCTTGTGTGTCCTTTTCAACAAAAATTCCCACTCCCCTATTTCCCCTGAAACTCACCTACCCTTTGGGTCCCATATTTCAAATTCTACCTGCTGTGATCTTCTAGAAAGTCAAAACCTATTTTCCTTTACTAATACAAAACTACCATTATCCTACTTCTTCATGCTTGAGATGAAGCAGGGTGGAGTGGTTCAGGGTGTTAATCCTGGTGCCATACGGCCTGCATTGTACATCCTTCTACACCTTGCTGTTGCTGGGCCTTGAGCTGGTGATTTTACTTACCTTCGTGGGCCATGTTTTTTCATCCATAATTTGGGAGTAGAAATAATAACTATCTCACAGGGATGTTGTAAGGAATAGAATGTTTAAAATACAAGGTGCAGCTCAGTTCTGTAGAGATATTTACTATTATCATTACATAGCTTTTTAAAAGATTTCCTGAAGGTAGAAAAGTCTTATTCTTCTTGGAATGACCCCTACAGATTCTAGAATCACACCTTATAGTCAGCTTTTCTTCTTCACTGAATGAAATTGAAGTTTATTGATAATTTCAGTTGTCCAATAAGAACAACTTTTATTTTAGAAATAATAAGTCACTTAAATTTGCACGTAGTAGTTTCCGTAGCCATAAAGTGAGGTCATCAAGTTTTTCTGAGTAGTTTAATAGTGGGATATACTGCCTTCTTGTTTAATTATATGGTTTAGATAAAAAAGACTAATTAAAATATATTTTAAATAAGATCATATGAACATGATGAAATAGTAAAACTGAATACTAAAACATGTTTACAAAATACTAAATATTGTTTATCAAATACTAAGTACCAAATACTAATAATCACATTGAACAACAATTTTCATATACCGTGGACAACCTTCTAATCAACATACCCAAGAGTTCAACTATACAACTATCCAGTTATGATCTATAATTTTCCTTCAAGAGAGTAACATTAAGCTCCATTCTGGGATTTTACACTTATGTATGCACTTAGCTTTTCTAAGATGAATGTAATTCTTAGAACTAAGAGATATCCAGCATGAAAATTTGCTAGTGGCCTTCATATATTAAACTTGAACATATTGTGAATTATGGTACGGTTGTTTCAAGCTTAAATGCTTCATATTAATTTGGATATTAGCTTTGTTTTATATGATTTCTGAAGCAATGACAAACATCAATGGAGTAAATTTTTATCACTTTTCACAGGACTTTTAATAAAGCCTTAAGGAAACTTTACATTAGACAGCAGGTAAAATAATAGTGTTTGGTTTACATTAGACAGCAGGTAAAATAATAATGTTTGGAAAAAGGAAGAAATGTCCATTAAATACAAGCTTAGTTTTTGTGGCTAAAAGGGAGGAAACTTGAGTTTTCAATAGTAAACAACCTGCCTATGCAAAGATAATTTATTCCATTTGATAATATAAAGTAAAATAATTTCCTTCCTTTTGGAGGTTTCACAAGAGCTTTGAAGCACCTGACAGAGTAAATTGCACTGTTCGAAGGTTTTTGTTATGCCATTTAATTCATAGCTCACATTCCCATGTTACTTATAATAAAGTCCAGGTACATTATCTTGCATATTTAACATAGTTGAAAAGTAAATTTCTTATTTTTATGTAAATATGTGGTATTAAGATTTATTCAATTTATATTTCCAATTTTGTCATGAACTTATTTTGAATATTTTTTATGTTATTCTACACATTTCTGGTTGAATAAAAACCAGATACATTTGAGAATCTATAAAGTTGGTTTTGCAGTGGATCAGTACTTAAGTAAAAGGAGGAAAGGTATCAGGTAATTGTAATATGTGTCCTCCTCATCAACTTACCAAGTCTTCTGTTACTTTGTTAATTGTCTTTACGACCTTCTTGTTGAAACACAGAAGTTTATATGTAAACCTCTATGTTTTCTCTGCTTTAGAGCTGAAAATGCTGAAAGATTCTATATTCTAGATGATACTTTCTCCCCTCTTCTTTTAAATTGAAGAAAACTCTTGGGGGCAACTGGATGACTTATAAACCTATTAACAGTGACAACTATATGAAAATTGAAAGGTATTTATGATTGGAACACTATAGTTTTGGTGGAAATAATTTATTTGCCTTTCTCTTCTGCCATGTTAACTTAGGCTAGACTTATAGATTGCAAAATAGAGCCCCCACAGACTTCTAGAGACTTTCATCATTATGTCATCTCTCTGTCTTGTTTTTGGTTTGTGCTTTAGGATATCTGCAGAAAAACATTAGAAATATTAGAAGGATCTAGGAAATAGAGTTCTGAAATAGCAACCTTCATGTTACTATTATAATTTGAAAATTATTGACTGTAGATATATTTTTGTTTTGTAAGTCTTGTTCATGTTTATATCTTCAAGTTTCAAGGTGTTCAGTGTGCATACATTAGCATTTCTTTAATTACAATGACTAGTTCGGCTGAAGCAGTTTATATCAAGTAAGCTAGTCATGCTTATTTGAATTTACTCTTTTCTTGATTTCTTAGCACTATTACTAGTGGCAATGATCAAGTAAACAAATTCTAAATACCTTTTGTAAGCCTAACACTGGGAATGCAAAGCAAGTTTATTATGATTTTAAAATTTAGAATAGTTGGCATTTTTATTGTGAAGACATTTATGCATGTGATATAAAAATTTTAAAAGAGCAAATCCTGAAAAATGTTACAAAAGGTATAGCCTGTACATGAGAAAGAGCTAAATGGATTCAGAGTAACAGAGTTGAACCTGTTCAATTAGTAAGGACCCTGAATGGGGGAGGCTGGATTTTAATCCTGGCCCCAGCACGTACCAGCTCTGTGAACTTGGTTAAGTAACTCAGCCTTAGTCTCAGTTTCCCCATTTGCTGAATGGGGTTGATAGTACAGTAGAAGGAGGCCCACTGGGAGAGTTGTGATGTTGGCATTTGTAACTTGGGTTTCTCGAGAAAAGTAAACCCTAAGGTCCCCATTGACATCTATTATATGAATGCATTGACTTTTCTCCTATGAATCTTGAATGACACAAGTAGTCATGGACCATGCTTTGGAAATTGGAGAAAACAGCCATTCAAGTAACTGTCTGTGTGCAGTGGTTCTGTGAAGTCACGGAAGAATTAAATGAATTAACATACAGTAAGGCCCCTAGAACAAGGCCTGAAAGTTTTAGCTATTATTGCTTGACTTAGGGGAAAAAAAGAGAATTTTATTAAAGGTAAAAGTGTTTTCAGGCAAGAGAAGTCAAATAAATGTTGTCTGAAAGTATTTTTTATCTTAGGCCAGTATTCATTTACTGCTGTCTGCCCCTGGTACCAAATGGTGCCAGAAAATCAGCAGCTGATTTCAACTGATCCATCAGAAAGACCCTAAAATTTAAACAGAGGCTTATACATAGAAGAAAGTGTTCATAGTAAGCATATAACCTGTATCAAACTCATCAAATATTATAATGAAACAGGGAGGGAGATTTCTTCTGAGCAAGAGATGACAACTTGAAATTAACTATATAATGTCTTTTGTTGCATGTGAAGGCAAGTTGGAGGGAAATACCTATTTCATTTGATCTGCTGAGCTATGTGCATATGGTTTTGAGTAGGACAAGTATTTAAAATTGGCTGTTGAGTATAAAGGTCTTTTATGTTTATTGTAAAGAGCCATTTCAATGGAGTATTGGTCTAGAGTGCATGTGCTGGTGCTCATCCTTTTTCTTTTTTACTCTCTCACACATACTTTCAATATGTTTGTAAATTTATGTGACTTTGGTATAGGTGGTATGCTTATTAAGTTTATTTAAAAAAATTTTTTTTACTTAGCTTTTATCCTGCCTTGAGGGTCCCTACATTGGCAGTTTGTCCTGTTTGTCACTGCCATGATCATTTTCTTCTCCTCTGTTTGACCCTCCTGACTATGCCTGCCCCGCCCTTGGCCCAGGCTGTGGAACCCAGTCTGACGAAAGGGAGGATTTAAAGAGTTGAAGTTCAGTTAGGAGGATTCTACAGTTAGGGTAGTTGTTGCCAGTTAATATGCTTTATCTTTGCATATTTGTAGCTGATATGCTACTTTATTGCAGTCACTAGTGCCCTACCTTCCTCTTCCACTTCTGGAATCTGGTCTACTTTTCTTCCTTTTCTCAAAGTCCTTGCTTAATAAGTGACTCTCTGTATGATATTTTTAATGTCCCATCTGTTCGGACTATCATTATTTTATTTTATTTTTGTGTGTGTGGTTTTCTTTTGAGATAAGGTCTTGCTATGTAGTCCAGGCCAGCCTCAAACTCATTATAGTCCAGGCTGGCCTTGAACTTACAGCAGTCGTCCTGTCTCAGCCTCCCAAGTGCTGGGATTACAGGTGTGTGCCACCATTCCCAGCTTGTTGGACTGTCTTTGAATCCATGCTGAAATGCCCTCCTATAAACTGCTTGACTAAGTGTTAACCGTTGCCTTGACAGTTTTATCTTTTTTTCCCTACTAAATTTCCCTTTACTGCCTACCATGGATTCACCACTGAACAGTTTCCAGTTTCACATCCTTATCTTTGCATTCACACTGCAAGGACCTCAGGGTGAGGGAGTTTCTGAAGTTTAGGTATAGGTGTTAACTGAAATAAATCATGGTGACTCAAAGGGAAAGATCTGTAATGGTTTATGTGGTAAATGTATATAGAGTTAACCAACAATAAATACAGGGGTTGTTGAACAGTTGTGAAATAAGTGTGATTGTGTCTGGATTCTATAACATTTGGAAGCCCAGAAGTACATTAGCTCATTAAGTCAAGTGTTGCGTATATTGCTTTGTTTTTTTTTTTTTTTTTAAAGAGTAAAAGAAGGATAACATAATAATAGGGGGGACTTACCAAATTACAGACAAAATGGTAGGAAATTATCAATGGTTATTGTTTTACATATTGTTATCTACAAAATAGTTTCTCAGGAAAACAAATAGACAAATAATACTGAGTTAGAGACAAAAGAGGTAGGAGATTATCAATAGTTGTTGTACTATACTTTGGTATCTTCAAAGTGGCTTCTAAAGAAAATAAATAGAGCTATACATGAGTGACCCATTGAAAAATCATTAACTATTCTCAATGGTTGTTGTAGGAAACACATAATAATAAACATACATCCATTTATGAAATAGGATAGGAACATTACAAACTTTATACAGTTATGGATAGATTAGTAGGAAAATATCAATGGCTGCTGTAATACATGGTGGTATCTTCAAAGTGGTTTCTCAGGAAGACAGAGATATGCAAGAAGGATCTAACAAGTAGTTACAGCCTAAGGGTTGTCAAAAATAGCATATTACCTCCTCACCAGTGACTCCTTTCACTGAGGTATGATGGCTGGAAGGAAGGTCAGGATTGAAAAGAAGGACCGAGAGACTTGCACCTGTGTCTAGCAACAGGCTGTTTTCTTGTTCCTCCATAGTCATGATTACCCAGGACTCCTCGATGGAGATGACGGTCTGGCCAGAGGGAGAAGGCAGACCATGCCCCAAGCCCTCTCATTCCTGTTGGACTAACTGGTAGCATGGGTCTGAGCTTTGGGGCCTCCACTTCAGAGGGCAGACCGATCTCCAGAGGTCTCCTTTGTATCCAGGGCATGGCCCATGGGGCCTCTTAGGGCAGTTCCTCTTGAGGTGGCCTGGCTTTTAACAGTGGTAGCAGATGAATGCAGTTGTCGAGTTCTTCTTGGGGCCCCGGGAATCAGACTTGGGATCTGTTTCTCTTAGTGGTGCAGCAAAAGCAGCTCCTTTTTCTCGGTCTCTTTGTTTTCTCTCCTTGGCCCCCTCCTCATCATGGGTGTATATTGTTTTTTAAGGATTATTTTTCAGGAGGGGTTAAAGGCACCTTACAAAATATCCTGCATGACAAAATTAAGTATGTATTGTCGCGTAGAATAAAAAAGGTTAAGAAAGAATAAGCTAGAGCTCAGAATGAGAATAATATCCCTTACTACAACTAAAAAAGTGTAGAAATGACATGTAAATTATCTGTAAAGTTTCTAGTAACTAATGCAAGATTGACATAACTGATTCTAAGCCTATAAGATATAAAACAAGTGAATTTTATAGGCAAAGCACAAAAATTTCTGGTATTGAGAAATAGTTGCCTAAAAGAAAATGCTTAGGGTACCACAGAAAAAGCCCCAGGAAAAAAAATTTCTTTGTATTTTTGACTGGGTCTCATTATGTAGTCCAGGCCAGCCTTAAATTTACTAGATAGCCCGGGCTGGCCTCAGACTTTCAGTTCTCTCATCTCAGCCACCGAGGTCCTGGGATTACAGGTGTACACCATCATGCCTGGTTGAGAAATCTCTTGAATATAAGAAAGTAAGTTAATAGCTGTTGCTCATTCTTTCAGGTGTTTGAAACTGTACATGTTGTAATGTGGGTAGCATTAGATTGTATTTGGATGATTAGAGTAAGACTAACCCCATGAAAAGTGAAAACATGGTTTGCCATAGAAGTTCTGTTATGACAAATATTTATGTATTCTGTATACTTCAAAGGTATCCCTGGTCACTAAGGAAGTGTAGTGATACATTCCAGCTCTTTGAGTTTACCTGAGTATGTTCAAATTCACATTGTCGAAACATTTTCAGCAGAGATGAAAGAGTAGAGAATATTTTCTTTGAAAAAGATCCTGAAAGAACCTAGTTTCTAGCACATTGTATGACCAACAATGATTGTGTACCAACCGTATGATATGGTGACCTCAAGAATGCAGGTTATATACCCCAGAGAATGGCAGGTAATATGGGAGTACATGTACGTATAACTCTAAAAACGGACACTGAAAGCTGGTCGTGGTGGCGCATACCTGTAATCCCAGCACTGGAGAGCCTGAAGCCTACTATGTGGATTGCTACGTGGGTTCAAGGCCATTGACACTTTTGGTAGAATTAGTTTGAGGATGGACTACTTAGCAGAAATTTTTTACAAGCAAGTCGCTCGTTCTTTCAAATACTGGCCAGGCCCAAAGACCTAGTGACCAAGAAGCAAAGAATGAGCAGACTTCTGAATCGTTTTATGTTTGAGTCATTGAATGACTGAAATTTCATAAACTAGGTATATGTGATATAAATAATGAGAAAGTTAGATGCCCTGCTCTTAGAGTTTACTAGGGGATTATAATTTTAAAAGAAAGTAAGCCAATGAAAAGTGCTCTGAGAAATGGTTGGTATGATGTGAAAATAAAGAATGGGGAATAACCCCCTGTGAAGATTCATTTAATTGAATTTTTAGGGAAGTCACCTGGGAAAGGAGCTGCCGAGTTTGAAGTAGGAGGAGTATACTGTATGTATAGTTGGGAAAAGGCAAGGAATGGCAGGAGATAAGGCCAGAGGTGCATAAAGGGGCCAGATAGGAAAGGTGTTTTGTGCTGTGATAAGAGCTTTGTTTTGTCCTGAAAACTCTAGAGAAACATGGAAAAATTTGGAATTGAAAACTTACATGACTAGATTCAGATTTGGGAAAGATGGATCTGACAGCAGTTTACAGAAGGTACTAAATGTGAAGAACAATACTGTTGGCCATTAGACTAGAAAGGTTAGAAATGATGTTTCTTTAATGGATTGATTAAAGCAGGAACAGTCGCAAGAAAAAGGAAGGGGAGAGAATTTCATTGTGAAGTGGAGGTAAAATCAACTTTGGTTCATTATCCGAGGGGATATGAGAAATGATGGAAAAGAAAATTGAAGGTCATTTGTGGTTTTCTGATTTAGGCCATGGGTTTGTTTTTTGTTTTCTTTTTAGATTAAGGTAAAATTAAATTTAACATGAACTGTGTAAAATTAACCATTTTGAACTATGTGATTCAGCAGCATTTAGTGCATTGATGATGTTGTATAGTTAGAACATGTATTAGAGTCCTAAATGTTTTTATCACTCCAAAACAAAATTCCATTCCCATTAAGAAAAGATTCCCCATTTGGTCCTGTCCCTAGCTCCCAGCAGCTACTAACCTGCTTTCAGTCTCCATGGATTTTTCTGTTTTGGGTATTTCATTCAAGGGAATGATACAGTGTGTGACTTTGTCTGGCTTCTTTCACATTCCAAGTGATCACCGGTCATCCACATCATAGTATAAACCCATACTTTATTCATTTATATGGCTGCATAATATTCCCTGTGGGTGTGAACTATATTTTGTTTATCTGATATTGATGGACATTTGAGTTGTTCCTGTCTTACAGGTATTGTGAACCGTGAATGCTGCTGCAAACCTTTGTGTATGTTTGATTACCTCTACTGGTAATTCTGTGTTTAACTGTTTGGGGAACTACACAACTTTTTCGTGGCTGTACCACTGTTCACACCAACCATTGTGTAAAGTTTTCAGTTTCTCCACATCCTCAGCAACACTTGTTATTTTCCATATTTTTAATTATAGCCATCCCTGTGGATATGAGCCAGTATCATGTGGTTTTGATGTGTATTTTCCAGATGGCTAGAGGTGTGTGTCTTTTGTGTGCATGTTAGCCATTTATATATCATCTCACTTTCACTCCTACATGTATGCCTAAAAGGTTTACTCAGATCCTTTGCCCACTTTTCAGTCATGGAGTATTATTGTTGTTGAGTTGTAAGTTATTTATATATTTTAGAAACAAGTTTCTTATTAGATATATGATTCAAAAATATTTTCTCCCAATCTGTAGGATATATTTTCACTTTCTTGAAAATGTTCTTTGAGACACAAACATTTTAGTTTTTATTTTAAAAATAAAAGAATGAAAACATATTAACAAACAGACATAAAACAATAGAAGCAATACAGAATTTCAGATAAGACGATAGGAAATTAAGAATGGTTTTATTACATATTGTCATATTCAAATTGGTTACTCAAACAAATATGGGCATGTAAGATTGATCGAACAATTGAACATTAGCTGTTCCTTTTCATAAAGCAATAGAAATTAGTAGTAGAATTATCTTAGCTATCTTGTGTATACATATATACATATTTTTCCCTTCTTTCTTTCTTTTCTCCCTCATCCCAGTTGTTCTTTCCTTTTGAGTAGTTTCTTTCTATTTCACAATACCTATTGTACCTTTTAGATTACATTTACTCTTTCAGGTTCTTACACTAGTGAGACAATCTGGTATTTACATATGCAGGTCTGACTAATGATGTTGAACATTTTTTCATGTATTCCTTTGCCATTTGTATTTCTTTATCTGAGAAGTGTATATTCACTTCTGAGAAGTGTATATTTCACTTATGAGTATGGTTTTTGGCATCCATTTTCCTATTAAAGCCTTGAGTTAATCTTTCTTTATAGCTGAGTAATATTCCATTATATAGAAATACCACATCTTTTTTATCCCTTCCTCAGTTGATAGGCATTTGGATTGCTTCCATGATTTAGCTATTAAAAATTGCACTACTATAAACATCCATGCACATATATTGCTGTGGTATGATGTTTTTAGTTCTTCTGAAAAAATACCCAGAAAGGAAATAGCTGGGTTGAATGGGACCTCTAATCCTAGTTTACTGAGGAATCTCCAGACTGATTTCCACAGTGGTTGTATCACTCTACACTCCCACCAACAGTGGAGAAGGGTTCCTTTTTCCCCACAGCCTCGCCAGCATTTATTATGGGTTGATTTCTTGATGATAATCATTGTTTCTGGGGTGAGATATAATCTCAGTGTTGTTTTAATTTGCATTTCTTGAATGACTAATGATGTTGAATATTTTCTCATGTGTTCATTTGCCATTTGTATTTCTTTATATGAGAAGTGTATATTCATCTCAGATGCCCATTTTTGGATTGGCTCTTTGAATTTGGGGGTGCTGATTTTTAAAAATTCTTTATATGTTCTAGATAGAAGTCCTTTGTCTAAGGGACAGTCAGCTAAAATTGTTTCCCAATGTGTGGGTTTTCTTTTTATTCTGTTTGTGATTTCTTTAGATGTGCAAAAACTTTTCAATAAGATGAGATCCCAGTTGTTGATTCTTTGAAGTATTTCCTGGGCAGTTTGGTTTTTGTTGATGAACTCTCTGCCTAACCCTATGTCTTCAAGATTTTTACCTACTTTCTCTTCTAGTAGATTTAGTGTTTCTGTTTTAATATTTAGATCTTTGATCCATTTTGACTGAAGTTTGGTTCCAGGTAAATTTGAGGAATGTTTTCTCTAGATCTGTGAGGTATACTAATGGTATTTTAATTGGGGTTGCATTGAATCTGTGCAATTTTGGGAGTGTAGTCATTTTCACAATGTTGGTTCTTCTAATCCATGAGCAAGGAATCTTTTCTGTAATCATCTTGAATTTCTTTTTTCAGAGTACTTAGTTTTCACTGTGAAGATCTTTTACTTCTTTCGTTAGATTGATTCATAAGTATTTTAGATGGTTTTCTTAATTTCTCTCTCAGTGTGTTTGTTGTTTGTGTATAGGAATGCTATTGATTTTTGAGTGTTAACTTTGTATCCAATTATGCTAATGAATTTGTTGATTAATTCTAGGAGTCTTCTGTTGGAGTTTTTGGGGTCTTCCATGGAGAGTATCATGTCATCTGTGAATAGTGATAATTTCACTTCTTCCTTTCCTATTCTTATTCCTTTTATATCTCTCTCTTGTCTAATTGCTCTGGATTATGTTTCCAGAACTGTGTTGAATAAGAATGGTGACAGTGGACATCCTTGTCTTGTTCCTGATTTTAAAGTGAAGGCTTTCTGTTTTTGTTCATTTAGTATGATGTTGGCTGTTCATTTATCATAGATGGCTTTGATCAGATTGAGGTAAAGACCATCTATTTCTATTTTCTGTGGGATTTTTATCATGAGTGAGTGTTGGACTTTGTCAAGAACTTTTTCTGCATCTATTGAGATGATCATGTGGTTTTTGTCTTTGGTTCTGTTGATATGGTGTATTACATTAATTGATTTGCATATATTCAACCATCCCTGCATCCCTGGGATAAATCCTACTTTGTCATGGTGTATAATTTTCTTGATGATTTGCTGAATTATGTTTACTAATATTTTACTGAGTATCCTTGCGTCTGTGTTCATTAGGGAGATTGGCCTGTAGTTCTTTTTTTAGTTGTATCTTTCTCTGGTTTTGGTATCAGTATAGTACTTGCCTGCAGAAGTGAGTTAGGGAGAACTGCTTCGTTTTCAATTTAATTGAAGTGTTTGAGAAGAATTGGCATTAAATCTTCTCTAAAGTTCCTATAGAATTCAGCTGTGAATCCATCAGGACCTGGGCTTTTCTTTGTTGGTAGGTTTTTAATCACATTTTCAATGTTACTGATTGATACTGGGTTGTTCAGGATTTTTATGTTTTCTTGATTCTACTTTGGTAATACATTCTTATCTAGGAATCTGTCCCATTTCTTCTGTGTTTTCCATCCTATGAGAGTAAAGGTTTTCAAAGTAGGTATTGATGATCTTAATTTCTGTACAATCTGTAGTGATCTCACCCTTTTCATTCCTTTTTTGATAAGGTTGGCTAGGGGTTTATCAATTTGATTTATCCTTTCAAAGGACCAACTCTTTGATCCATTAATTCTTTGTAGTGTTTCCTTTGTCTCAATTGCATTAATTTCTGCCCTGATCTTTATAATTTCCTGTCTTCTTTGGACTTAGGGCTTGAGTTGTTCTTTTTCTAGAAGTTTGAGGTGCAGCATTAGGCTATTTATTTGTTCTCATTCTGTTTTCCTCATGTGTGAGTGTACCACTATAAACTTCCCTCTGTGGACTGCTTTCAGTGCATCCCACAGATTCCGGTAAGTTGTATTTACATTTTTATTTCCTTATAGATACTTTTTAATTTCTTAATTTCATCTGTGACCCATTGATTATTCAGGAGGCTGTTAGTTAATTTCCATGTGTTTGTGGAGTTTTTGTGGTTTCTTTTGTCATTAAGTCCAATTTCGTTGCACTATGGTCAGATAATATGCATGGTAATTTCAATTCCTTTGCATTTAGTTAAGCATGTTCTAGAGGGTAGTATGTGGTCTGTTTTAGAGAACATCCCATGTGCAGCTGAGAAGAAGGTGTATTCTGATGTTGTGGGGTGGAACACCCTGTAAACATCTACTAAGTCCATTTGTTCACAAGTTTTGTTCAGTTCTTTTATTTTTTACATGATTTTTTGTCCCATTGATGTATCTCTTTGTGTCAATGGGGTGTTAAGGTTCCCCCATTATAATACTGTTACTAGTTACTTGGTTTTTGTCTATTAAGGTTTGTCTTACATAGTTGGTTGCTCCCATATTTGGTGCATACATATTTATGATTGTTATCTCTTCCTCTTGAAGTTTTCCCCTGACAAGTATGTAGTGACTTTCTTTATCTCTTTTGATCATTCTTGGTTTGAAGTTCACATTGTCTGCAATCAGAATAGCCACCCCTGCTTTTTTCTGGGTGACTGTTGTATGGAGAATTCTTTTCCAACTTTTGACTTTCAGTCTATGAATTTCCTTTTGAGTTGTGTTTCTTGTGTACACAATATTGTTGGATTTTGTTTCTTGATCCTCTCTGCCAGTGTGCTGCTTTTGATTGGTGAATTGAGGCCATTTACATTAATGGTTATAACTGAAATGTGTTGGCTTTTCCTGGTCATTTCCTTGCTGTGGTTTTCCTACTTTTCCCCCTCTGTTTAATTGCTTGCTCTGCTTGGTGGTTCCTTTCTATTGCTTTTCTTCAAATTGTGGCAATTTTTATCTCTGTCTAGAATATCTTTTAGTACTCTTTAAGGTTGGTTTGGTGCTCATGAAGTTCTTCAGTTGTTCCTTGTCATGGAAATATTTTATTTCTCCATTGAATTTGGTTTTTTTGTTTGTTTGTTTTCCAGTATCAAGAATGGAACTCATGACCTTGCACTTGCCAGGCAGGTGCTGTGCCGCTGAACTAAATTCCCAGCCCCTCTCCATTGAATTTGAAGGATAGTTTTGCATGATACATCAGTCTGGGTTGGAAGTTGTTTCATTTTAGCACCCAGAATACTTCACTCCAAGCTGTTCTTGATTTGATGGTTTGTGTTGAGAAATCTGCCGTGATTTTGATGGGCTTTCCTTTATAGGTGATTTGTTTCTTTTCTCTAATACCTTTTAATATTCTGTCCTTTTGCTGGATTTCTGGGATCTTGATTATTCTATGTCTGGGTGTAGTTTTAGTTTGGTTATGACCATTTGGGTTCTATATGCCTCATTTACCTGTATGGCAGATTCTTTTTCCATATTTGGGAAATTTTTGCTATTACTTCTGCAGATAGTCTTTTAATGTCATTTGTGTTGACTCCTGCTGTTTCATTGACACCTATTAGTCTTACATCGTTTCTCTTTGCATTGTCTTGCAGCTGTTGAATTGTTATTTCCTGGTTCCTTGTTATTTTTAGAAGATCTTTCCTTTCATGATTGTTAGCTGCAGTCTCTAAGATCTGAAAGTCTATCTTCAGCTTCATTCAAGCGGTTCTGCCAGCTTTCAATTGAAGTTTTGATTTCCTGGATATCTCTTTGAATCTGTTTCATGCATGCTAGGTGCTTCCTATAGTGTTCATCTAATGTTCCCAGTGTTTTTCTATGCTCTTCTATTTTTTATATATGCCTTCTTTAGATGTGCTGAGCAAGACACAAGCATTTAAGTTTTGATAAAGTTTAATTGATCTATTTCTACCTTCATTGCTTATGATTCTGGTGTTTTGTCTAGGAATCCAATACCAAATGCAAGGCCATGAAAGTGTCTTCTATGTTTTAGATCATTTCTCCGTTTCAAGTTTGTTATCTGAGTGCTAGGATTGTAGGCATGCACCACATGCCCAGCAACTAAATTTATTCTCAGTAAAATGATTATGTTGAATTTTATCCTTTTTTATTTCTTGAGACCATCATTTCTTTTTTAATTTGTTTTTTAATCTGATAGTTAAAATTACAGATTTTATAAAGATAAACCACTCAAATTGTGAGAAACACAACTTGATCCATGAAGTTTAATGATTTACTACTAGATTTGTTTTATGTTTATTTGTTTTAAAAATAGATTTTTGCCCAGTTCATGAAAGGGAATAAATAGACTGTAATTTTCTTCCTCAAAGTGCTCTTTTGATTTTGGTTTCAGGGTTTTATTTGCCCCTTAAAATCAGTGGAGGGTTGAAAAAACATCATATATGCAAAATTGCTAGAAAATTTTTTAAAAACTCATTCTTAGTTACTTGGTTTGATAGAAATTTGCATACACAACCTAGGTCTAGTTTCCAAGTTTTCTAAGTGTTGCCTTATAGTTTGTAGTAGTCTATTTTTTATCTTGTTCTACAGATGATTATATTTGCCTTTTATTCCTGATACTTCTTTTTATTGTAAATTTCTTTTTCTTTCTTTTTTCTTTTTTCTTTTTTTTTTTTTTTTTTTGGTACCAGGAATTGAACTCATGACCTCGCACTTGCCGGGCAGGCGCTGTGCTGCTGAACTGTCTCCCTGGCCCCTGATATTTCTTTTTGCCTCCTGTGTTCATTACATTTTTCTGAAGTCTGCCTGCTTATTAGTTTTTAACTTTTTGACCTGAAAAGCATACATATTTATGAGGTACTAGGTGATGTTTTTGTGCATGTATAGTTTGTGTAATAATCCAATCAAGGTGTAAGGATTTATAATTTCTTTGTGGTGAAACATTCAAAGTCCTTTTAAAAATGTACAGTAAGTTAAAATCGTTAAAATATCATTAAAATCTCATTTTTAAAATACTTATTGTCTGCTTCCCTCACATTTTAAGGTATATTGTAGTTCTTTTATATTAAGTTCAAAAATTAACTAATTTTCAAGTTTTTTTGCTTTAACAGTATGAGCATTTAAGGCTATAAAATTTCCTGGGTTTTTAATTTCATGTCAGTATTGTACAAGTCTGAATTTTCAATGATTTACAGTTTCATTTTTTATTTATGTTTTGACCTACACGTTATTTAGAAGCCTGTTTTGAAATGGTCAAATGTAAATGCATTATACATTAATTGTGTAGTGATCTACAAACTTGGTTGTATGACTTGATTCTTTGAGGTGTAGTCTTCATGGTTGAGCACAGGAAGAGTGTGTAAAGTTTATGTATAGTTTTGTAAAGTAGGTGTAGTCTTTAATTTTTAGGTTGAGGAGTCACTTTGTGTCCATTAAGTCAAGTTTTAAGTTGCTTTGTTAGAGCTTTACTATTTTAATTAATTTGGTCTGAATGACCTAACAGTAAGAGAGCAATTTGACTTTCTTCTGTTTCTATTAAATTTTGCTCTAATTCAGTGCATATGAGATTAAAATTCATGTGTCCTTTTGGTGCATTGAAATGGTTATGTCATGGCTCTTTAACTCTAGGGATTCATGGCTCTTTAACTCTAGGGATTCATTTGTCTTATTTTAACAAAATTACTCCAGCTTTTATTAGTTGATAGTCAATGATACCTTTTTTCCAATTCCTGTATTTAGGATTGCCATGAGTTTATATTTTATTCTGTCTCTTATAAATACTATTTTACATAGTGAAGTTTTGGGAAAGGTAGCTGTTTAAAGTCTTTTGATGGTGAGTTTGATCTGTTTATATTTGTAATTACTACTGATCTGAATTTATCTTCTTGCTGTGTGTTTTGTTTTTTCTGTGCTTTGCCTCCTTCTAAAATTCTTGCCTTACTTTGAGGGGTTATACTTTGACTCTGGTTTCTTTACCTATTCTTTTTTCATCTCCTTTTTTGGTTTTGGAGCTCTGTAGTATGTTGATGTTCTTTTAGTTTATGGATTTTGTATAATCAATTTAACAAAATGTAAAATTATTATCATAATGCCTATACCCACTTGAGAAAGTATAAAAATCTTTCCACATTTTAACATTAATTACTTTCTCCCCCAACCCTCTAATTTACATGATGTTGTCCATAATTTCAACTTCATTTTTAATAATTCCACAAAAATTTCACATTACTATTTTATATAGATACTGTATAAGATGCCAGTGTGTTCAGCCTAGAAAAAATGAAGTTAGAAATAAAATTTGTAATATAAGTAAAACTACTTAATTTAATGTAGCCAGGGTTGTATATATAATTACCAGTTTCACAGCTTACTATTTCTTCTTATCGTTCAGGCCTAGTTAATGGAGTATTTTTCTTCTTCATAAATAGTATTTTTCTTCTTCATGAAGAATATCTTTGGAAGTTCCTCTAGAGAATGTCAAATGGAAGTAAAATTTCATTTTATGTTTATCTAAAGATGATCTGATTTTAAAAGATCTGAGTACCCAGCTGTAGGTTGGAATAACTATATGTTCTTTCTGAAGTAGCAGCACATTTTTAAAATGTCTTTGCAATGAAAATATAATGTTTAGTATATATTATGTATGGGTTTAATTAAAGTTTTATTAAGAAAGCTTTTAATAATGTGGGCAAAATTTGTATTGTTACTGGCAGAATTGTTCTGCACTTAGAGACTGAAGCATAACTAAGAGAACTTTCAATATGTACATGAATGGTGACTGCCCATATATTTAAAACTAAAGTAACTGCAGTGTCTGTTGTTGATGACTTTCAGTTGTTATTTGCTTATATTAAACACTCATTTTTTTAGAAAATTCATACCTTAAGTAGTTCTTGGTGATAAGAGAGTAGCCTGCCTACATACCATTCTCTTAAAATTTTTTTTTTTAGCTTTTGACTTGATTAAAATCAGTTTGACTGGGACTGTTATTTCTGTTTGCTCCTCATTACTCTAGAATTCAGCATTCATTGAGTCTGTTATATATTACTCATGTTTTATATTCCGCATCTTTTCTTTTTTAGCTCTGACTACAATCTCACTGTATTTTCATTTTATAAGTGAAGAATTTTAATTTGGAAATTGTTTAAGTGACTTCCCAAGGTATTATGGTATTAGAGCAAGAAGTCAGAACACAAACATTCATGTATTTTCTGTAGTTCTGTTGTCATTTAAGATATCCCATGGTAATCAGTGGGATGTCATTCATGGTAATCAGTCCACATGCAGACCTATGGGATCAAGCACTTACATGACTCGATGTTAGGTGTTAGAAAGCCTCTCTAATAATGGTGCTGTACTGTTATTCTCTGGTGCTGCAAAGGCCTTCAGCTAGATTTATTTCTGTGCTATAAATCATTAGTGTGTTTATCAGGATTACTTGTTGCATGTTAACAATCTCTGTTATTACCTTCCTGGTCCATCCCCAGTTCCCATTCTAGACTAGAATGACAAGTGATAATAAATAACTATGCATTTTTCCACTTCCAAACTAGTTAAAAGAACTTCTACATCCACAGAGACAGTACTTCCTTTAGGTTGAGAAGCATGTAAGATAGGCTAACGTGGGAAGGGGATAAGGACTGTCTTCCCTTGCTTTCCAGTAGGAAACTAGTATATTCTGCACAGCCTTAAAGAGTTTCCTAGAAACAAGTGGAAATCTTGTTACAGGGACTTAGTTAGATTTTAAAGGTTTTTTCTTCTGTAGTTGACTATGGAAAAATTTCAAACTCTCAGACTAACCAACCATCAAAGCATTAAGATACTATTTGTTTTGAGTAACTTAATTGTGCTCTTATTCTTTTTTATGACATTGTTTTTTGTACTAATACATTATATAAATTCTTATTCTATATTAAATTAGTACATATATTTAAATGGCTGATATTGTATATAAAATGTCAGTGTGTTCAGCATAAGGAAAATGAGGTTAAAAATGAAATTATATAAGTAAAATTGTACTTAATTTAGGGTAGCTTGGGTTGTGTATATTAAAAATGTAGACATACGGGGTTGGGGATTTAGCTCAGTGGCACAGCGCCTGCCTGGCAAGCGCAGGGTAGTGAGTTTGATTCCTGGTACGGGAAGAAAAAAAAAAAAACCAAAAAAATGTAGACATATATAGGGACCATTTTAATATGATATGGTGTGTTAGCGCCATCTACTGTTAAATAGGAACAATAATTTCTTAGTGTACATTTGGATTTTTCCCCAAGATATATTCCATGTCTTGCATATTAGGGCGGGTCTCACTTAGTTTACCATTCTGTAGAATTTGGGTTCGTAGAGATGCTGAAATGGTATAGTCTGTTCTGAGTTGGCCACTGTCTGGAGATCTTGCTTTATAATCCATATCAAAGTAACATGACAAACTTTCTATGATTTTCTTCATAGTTCAGCATTTAAAAATAAAAATGATTATGCTAGCTTCTTGTGTATTATCCTTGTTTTAAAATTTGCTAATTTTGTGACCAGTGTTACAAAGACTAGTGGATTACAACTAGGATTTAAATTGATTCTTCCATTTGTAGCCATGGAAAACTATGTTTCAGCATCTTGTTATTAAATATTGAAATCTCCATAGGATTGAATATATTGACATTTAAGAGAACATTTCTATCATATAGTCTCTATCTTGGAATTTAATTTCTTCCTGAAATAGTTCCACATAATGCACTAAGAGCATACGTTTTAAATTTAGACTCCCCAAATTTGATTATTGGCCTGGCCATTTGTTCCATGTGTGATCTTGAGACCATCAGTCTTAACTGCTGAGCTCCAGTCTGTTCATCTGTAAATGAGACTAGCAAGTGTAGTATGAGGTGCAGCATAAATAAAATTACCTTCCTGAAAAATTTAGAATGTCTGGCATGTTAGTAAGCACTCAACAAATGTTGCTACAGTTTATTGTCATATTTGTATCAATGTTTATATATTCAAAATATAATGTTTTAATATGTATTTAAAATGTTTTAATATGTATTTAATGGTTTAATATGTATTATATGAATATAATGTTTTAATATGTATTTTAGTAACTACTACTTTTTTGGTGATGAGACTTATAATATCTGACAAAAAATATGTACCTTAAGAATATAAATGTGTACTTTCTGTTCTCGCAAATCATTTAGAGTAGCGGGTAGTATGGCCAGTTGACAAAAACAGACTTGAGTGTTCTGTGTAACTTTTTTTTTTTTTTTTGTCTTTTTGAGACAGGGTCTCGCTATGCTGTTAAGGCTGGCCTTGAGCTCATTTTGTAGTCCAGGCTGGTCTCGAACTGGCAACGATCCTCCTGCCTCGGCCTCCTGAGTGCTGGGATTACAGGTGTGCACCACCACGCCTGGCCTGTTCTGTGTAACTTGCAATGCATTATGTCACCTAAGACTCAGCTTCTTTATGAGTTACTTTGAAGATCAAATCATATTATGTATATTTGAAACCATCATTCTTGGCACTTAGTAGGTTAACAGCATGAGTGTTGATTCTCTTAATAACATACTACAAATTTACTAGCATACATGTATTTCTATATTTTCAATTTAAAGTCCTCATACTAAAATAAAAATAACCTACCTGTATATCCAAAAGATTGCTGGAGTTTGAGAAGGATACAAAGAAACTGTGACATCTACAAGGACTGTAGTTTGAGATTGGATATAAAGACATGAAGTGTTTTTTAATTTCAGTAATGGTTTGGGCAGTGGTATTTGTATGTGATTGCTAAATAATTGATGTAGAAATGTTTTGGGGGAAGTGCAGAGGAAGTGTGTTTTACACTGGATCTAGATTCTTTGTCCCTCGCTGAATTTACGGTTGTAATGTTTTCGATAGTGTTGGCCTATTGGTTATTCTAGGAGGACATAAAGAAGATAAATCTATTCATAGATAATAATCTATTAAATTATTAAACATATTTGTTGGTTTCATGTTACTGGCCAGCATCATGGGCCAGAACTGTTGTCTGCATCCAGGCTTGAAGGGAGGTGGAAAGGAGTGAGGCTTTGGAGGTTTAGCGGTTATAGATGTGTACTGAGTGTTGTTCCTGAGTGTTAGATTAATTCCTAAGTAGTTCATTTTTCTTGATGCTATTGTGAAAGATGTGGTTTCCTTAATTTCTCTTTTAGTGAGTTTGTTACTCTTGTACAGGAGTGCTATTGATTTTTGAGTGTTGACTTTGTACCCTGCTATACTGCCAAATTCAGTTATTAAGTCAAGAGTCTTTCAGTGGAGTTTTTGGGGACTTCTATATAGAGTATTGTGTCATCAGCAAATGACAGTTTAACTTCTTCTTTCCTATCCAGATTCCTTTTATTTCTTTGTCTTGTGTACTTGCTCTGGCCAATGCTTCCAGAATTACATTGAACAGGAGTGGTAATAGTAGGCATCCTTATCTTGTTCCTGATTTTAGAATGAACCTTTCAGGTTTTGACCATTTAGTGTGATATTGGCTGTTGGTTTGTCATAGATGGATTTTATCAGATAGAGAGAAACACCTTTTATTCCAATAGAGAGTTTTTATCATAAATGAGTATTGGCCTTTGTTGAATGCTTTTTCTCTTTTCTGCATCTATTGAGATGATCATGTGGTTTTTGTCCTTAGTTCTGTTAACATGTGGTGTATTACATTGATTGGTTTGCATATGTTGAACCATCCCTTCATCCCTGGGATGAATTCTACTTGGTCATGATATATAATCTTGATAATTTGCTATATTCTGTTTGTCAGTATCTTAATGAGGAGTTTTGCACTCAGATTCATTAAAGATGGGATGTAGTTCTCTTTTTTAGTTGAATCCCTCACTGGTTTTGGTATCAGGGTGATACTTCCAGGAATGAGTTTGAGCAATACTCTTATTGCTTCCCTTTCAATTTCACTGAAAAGTTTGAGGACTAGTGGCATTAAATCACCTCTGAAGTTCTTACAGAATTCAGCAGTGAATCTGATGGGACCTGGGCTTCTTAGTTGGTAGGTTTTTCTTGTTTGTTTGTTTGTTTTATTTTATAGCTTCTTCAATTTCATTGACATATTGGGTTATTTAGAATTTTTATATCTTTTTGATTCAGCTTTGATAATGCATGTGTATCTCAGAATCTCCATTTCTTCTTTTTCTTGAGACAGGGTCTTGCTATGTAGTTTAGGCTGGCCTTCAGCTCACTATGTAGCCCTGGCTGATCTGGAATTCACAGCAATCCTCCTGCCCTGGCCTCCAAAGAACTGGGAATTATGGATGTGTGCCACCACACCTAGCTGTCCATTTCTTCTGAGTTTTCCATCTTACTAGAGTACAATTTCTCAGAGTAGGTATTGGTCTTCTGGATTTCTGCAGGATCCATTGTCATTTCACCCTTTTCATTTCTAATTCCATGGATTTGGGTCTTTTCTTTCTCTTTTTTTGATAAGGTTGGATAAGGGTTTATCTTGTCTACTTGTCTATCTTGTTTATCTTGTCTACTATTAATTTTTTGTAGTGTTTTCTTAGTATCAAATGCATTAATTTCTGCTCTGATCTTTAAACTTTCCTCCCTCATGTGCACTTTGGGTTTAACTTGCTCTTTATCTAGAAGCTTGAAGTTCAGCATTAGGTGATTTATTTGAGTTTGCTCTGTTTTTCTGATATGGGAATTCACTGCTATAAATTTTCCCTCATAGAACTGCTTTCATTGTGTCCCATAAGTTCTGATATGTTACATTGTCATTATTGTTTATTTGTAGAAACTAATTTCTTCTTTAGTTTCATCTGTGACCCATTGGTTGTTCAGGAGGGTGTTAACTTCCCTGTATTTATGGAGTTTCTGTGGTTTCTTTTGCCATTGACTTTCAATTTCATGGCACTATGATCTCTTAATGTGCATGGGATAATTTCAATTCTTTTGCATGTACTTAAGCATGTTCTTTGAGGTAGTGTGTGGTCTGTTTTAGAGAATGTCCTGTGTGCTGCTGAGAAGAACATGTACTCAGTTGTTGGGTAGAACACTCTGTAGTTATCTACTGTTTCAGTTTGTGCAAAGGTTTGGTTCAGGTCTGATATTTCTTGTTGATTTTTTTTGCCTAGTTAATCTGTGACAGTGGGGTATTGAGGTCCCCCATTACAATTGTATTAGTGCTTATCTGATTATTCATGCCCATTAGTGTTTTTATTTTTAATAGTTGGGTGCACCTACATATGGTGCATGTATATTTCTGATTGTTATCTCTTCCTTTTGGACTGTTTCTTTAACAAATATGTAGTAACCTTTGTCTCTTCTGATCAGTCTGGGATTGAAATCCACCTTGTCTGCAAATAGGATAGCTAACCTTGCTTTTTTTCTGGGTTCCTGTCACATGGGGTAGTATTTTCCATCAAAGGCTTTGACTTTCAGTCTGTGAATTTCTTTCTGAGTTAAATATATTTCTTGTGTGCAGCATATTGTTAGTTCTTGCTTCTCGATCCACTCTGATAATCTGTTTCTTTTTTTGGTGAATTGACACCGTTCACATTGATGGTTATAGTTGATACATATTGACTTATACTTGTCATATTATTTTCCTGTTGTTGATTCCCTCTTTCCCTTCTGTTTAATTGCTTGCCCTGCTTGGGTGATTTATTCTATTGGGATTCTTAGACTTGTTGTCTTTTTCTAAAATATCCTTGAGGACCATTTAGAATGCTGGTTTGGTGGTCATGAATTTTCTCAGGTGTTTTTTATCATGGAAGTATTATATTTCTCCATCAGTTTTGAAAGCTAGTTTTGCAGGGTACATCAATATGGATTGGAGGTTGTTTTCTTTCAGGGCTTGAAATACTTTACTCCAAGCTCTCTTTGACTGAAGAGTTTGTGTTGAGAAGTCTGCTTTGATTCTGGTTGGTTTTCCTTTATAGGTGATTTGTTTCTTTTCTCTAACAGCTTTTAATGTTTTGTTCTTGTGTTGGATTTTTAAAATCTTGACTATTATATGCCTTTCATGATCATGACTATTTGGAGTTCTATATGCCTCACTTACTGTATCTCAAACTCTTTTTTAATGCTTGGAAATTTTTCTGCTAGTACTTCTGTGAACAGGTTTTATATGCCCTTTGTGCCACCTTTTGATCCTTCATTGATCCCAAATAGTCTTACATTAGTCTTCTTTGCATTATTTAGCAGCTGTTGGATTCATTTTTCATCATACTTTGCTATTTTTAAGAGGTTTTTCATTTGATGATGGCCATCCACAACCCTCTCTTCTAGATCTGATATTCCATCTTCATATTGGTTGACTCTGCTACATATACCTTCAGTAGAATTTGTAATATTCTGGATTTCTATTTGAGTCTGTTTTATGGAAGCTAGTTCTTTTCTTTGTTGGGCATTCACAGTTTCCATATGTTTTCTAAACCCCTCTTTTTTTAAAAAACCAAACTGTATCTACTCTAGATTCGCTAATCATTTTTTTTTCCATATGGTCATTATTTCTTTAATTATCTCTGTCTTGTTTTTGTCAAGAGACTTACTGATCTGTTTTCTTCCATTTCATAAAATTCACCTGGGAGGTTTTTTATTTTTTCTGCTGCAATGTCTCCTTGTTTTACCTTGGGCTAGCTGGAGGTTAAAGTTTGTGCCTTGCTTTCATGTTTTCTCATTTTCTATGTGTTTGTTTGTTTTCTGCATCGAAGCTTGTAAGTTGCTTATGGTAGGTAGCTTTATTACTAGTATTGAAGCCTCTTTAGGAAATGACTACTTTTCAGAGATGTCTTCTAGTCATAGTTAGCCTTTGCCTTTTGAGTCTATCCCAAGATCCTGCCTCTTCAGTTGGGGATGAAGGGTTGCTCCCTGTATGGCCTAGCTCCCAGTTCTTTGGTACTGGACTATAGTATTGTTTGTGACCATAATGGTCACATAAGGAAGATCAGTTGATCACAACAACTATGTCACCTTGGCTAAAGTAATACAATCCTTAAGAGCATTACCATCAAACAGACTAGAAAATGACAAACTGTAGTTACTATTAATTTCCCACCCTTAATCATAAGTACACAATTTAGTCATATAACAAGAACTAAGACAAATTAGAAAATGTATTTACAGTGAAAATCTACACAGTAGAACAATTCTATCATAAGGGGAAAAATTTTAAGAAGGAGAAGAGGAATAGAAGCAAGGCTGAAAGACAAGGGAAGATTACACAAGTGTTGGGAAACTGGTCAACAAAGCAGGAGGCAAAGAGAAGGAAAAAAACAAAAACAGGAGCCAAAGTAAACAAAAAACTAAAAACAATGTTCAGAAAATTCCAGCCAAAAAACTAAAAACAATGTTCACACTCATGAAGAAAACAATCCAGAAAAAGAAAAAAACCCCAAGCAAACAAAAAACAAAGAAAAATTTAAAAATTTCTTCTGGGGTCACAGTTTTGTGGTAGTGTCTAATTCAGGGTGTGACTCTGCTCTAGCTGGTAGACAAAGGAGGCAGTCAGAGCCCAGATCTGTGCTGGATAATCCCAGCAAACCTGCAGTAGGATTAGAGCAGGATATTGGTCCTCCCTCCCACCCTCTTTCCTGTGTGGTGCCGGGGATTGAACCAAGGACTTCATGCATGCTAGACAAGCCACTCAACCACTGAGGCATACCCTCAGCCCTTGGTACTTTGAAATTCACAGAAGTTTAGGTTGATCTTGGCCCCCTGTTGTGGAGTTGCGGCCTGAGTTGTTCAGCCTACAGAACTCTGTGTCTCTTGTTGGCCTGACCATGGCTGTCTGATTGGACAACACTGTCCAGCTGTTGTCTCTCACTTCATCGCTGGGATTTCAACACCGGGAGCGCTGAAATGAAGCCAAGCTACAGCTGCTGAGTCCTTGGTTCAGTTGACCCCTCTCTAAAATGGCATCCAAATAAGCACCCTCTCCAGGGAGCACAGCAGTCACTTGGACTAGTCACTCCCCAGCTGTTTTAGCACATAACATCACTGCTGTTTCACTCGTGTATTTGTCCCTGGAGGCCTCTAGAGTCACTAGCTTTTACTGTGTCTCTGTAGGTTTGATCTTTTTTTCTTTCACCATGAGCCAGGAGCTGGGGAGAATGTGCAGATAGCCCCCTCCTTGTTCTGTGTTGAGTCTGACTGTTCACTTTCTGTGTGGGCTCCAATTCTCCCTTCAGATCCTTCCTGGGTCCCAGGGATACACCTTCCTCTTCCTTTTCTTTCCCAAGTTGCTATTTTCCAGAGTCTTGATCCTGAATCTTGGAGAGGTTAATTTATTGCTGCTTATTACTCTACCATTTTCCCAGAAGTCCTCTCTGATAGCACTGTGTTTCTTTTAGCACTTAACCTGCTTTTACAATAAATCAGTACATATCTGTCTTTACCACTGGACTGCAAGCTTTTATTTTTTATTTTTTGAGGGTTTTTTTTTTTTTTTTTTTTTTTTTTTTTTTGAGACAAGGTGTCACTTAGTTCAAGCTAACCTTAGACTTACTATGTAGTGCAGGCTGGCCTCAACCCTGTGGTTATCTACCTCCCTCATGCTCCCAAGTCTAAATTTACATCAGATTTATATCTCATTTTTCTTATTCAGTATTTCTCAGTATTCACTGGATGCTTTTAAATTATAATTTAACTTTCATGTTAAGTACAAAACTGTCTTACCTTTGTTATTTTCATACTGTATAGTTCACATAATACAATTTTGGACAGGGCCAGCCTAAAGTGGTACTTTTTCCTAAATAAATTTGAGTTTTAAAGAAATACTAACCAGGTGCATTCCAGATTTGGAGTGTAACCATCTACTTACCTGATTTTCTAATGGTTTGAATATTTGACATAAGAGAAATAGTGGAAACTTAAGGGTTCAAATACCCAAACTTGTTTTAACTTTCAGAAAGGGTTATGGGTTGATGATTCGGTTTTAGCTGAGGATGAAAAGTTGCTTCATATGGAGCTACTGTGTTTTTATTGTCTACTAGAGATTGAACCCAGAGCCTTTGCACTGGGCTACATCCCCAGTCCTTTTTAAATTTTGTTGCCAGGCTGGGCTCAAACTGGCAGTCCTCTTGCCTCAGCCTGTCAGATTGCTGAGATTATAGGCATTTGTGACCGAACCTGACTCAGTGTTATTTCTTATAAGGTTGAAAATTCTCTCTCCTGTAGACTCTGAATGTGTGTGTCTGGCACAATCTTGCAATTTTTGCTTGGTTGCTTCTACCCTTCTTAGTCTCAACAAGCTAGATAATCAAGCTAAAAAATTGTATGACAAACGAGAGTCTGACTCAGGAGAGAGGTGGAGTCAGGAGCAGAACATGTTTCATTGGTGTAGTAGTGGCTGTATGAGAGCCTTTTAAACTATCCATACATAGGTTGGCTTCCATTCTTCAAGTAAGGTTGCTGATTCTAGACTCACAGATACACCTCCTGTTCTTTTTTAGTTCATCTGGTTCTGGTGTTTTCTGGAATCAGTCTAGTGTCATTAGTTTCATTGTATTTGCTTGTAGAGCTATCTGGGGTTTAGTCATAGATAATTTTTTCTTTCAGTAATATTCAGAAGCGTTTTCTCTTCAGTGATGGAGAGCCTGACTGAAAGGCTAAACACATACACACACACAGTACACATATGCCTTGTGTTTATATGCACACTGAAGCATGTATTCATTAATCTTGTTCCTGTTAGTTCACTGCCAGAGACCATGCCTATCACTGTCCATAAAGACATCTTTGGTCTCCTGCTGGATTTTGTGCATAGAGGAGATGGTAGATACTGTGGTAGAAGTGGGAAACAAATTAAGCATAGGTTTTTCATAAACAGTTTGTAGTTCATTTATATTTTGGAACATATTATACATTTACTATCAATGAATTATTTTGATTATATAAAGAATTGCATAAAATGTGCATAATAATAATTGCATAAAAATTGCATAAAAATGTGAAAACAATTCCAGTGGCCCATTACTTTTTAAAAATTCTGAGTTTTATATTTTGTTCTTTGCAGAGGCAATAAGACATGTGTACTGTGGTATCAGTCTTCCAAATTCTGCACCTGTCTTAAAAAATTATTCACTTATGTCTGCTAACATTTGCACGTTATGTAGCCTTTCTATGCCTCAGTTTTTGCCTACAAGGTGGAAAAATAGTTATTGTGACTGTTACACATGTAAGTAACCCTTATCGGACTTCGATAATATATATGTTAAATATGGTACTCCTTAGTCTTGACCTCTCCTCTGTACTCCTTGTTTACCCAGGCAGGGAACATGTGCCTAAACACAGATGTGTCTGGAGAGAAAAGGGAGCCCATGGAAAGTACAGAAGTGTCATTTCTATTTTAAAATAAAGTCCTTATGTCACAGGTAAAATAATGGCACATGTTCTTTGCTCTGGTAAACACGGAGCATAGAGGAGGAGTTAAGACTGTTTTACTTATAGTCAGACCAGTGGTTCAGCTCTGCTAGAGAAGTGGTGTGTGGATCTATGAGAGCATTGAAGAAGGCACCTCACCAGGCATGTGCAAAAGGCTCTCTTCAGGAAGGAACTTCAGTTGAGATCCAAAGAATGATCTGAGTTATTAACTAAAAAAGGAGTAGACACGGCAGCGCATGCATTTTAGGAAGAGTTAGGCACTTAAATTCCCAGAGATACGCAGAATCCATTACCATATGTATAGAATATGTATCATTATAACAAAAAATAGATTTTTTTTGTTTTTTGTTTTTTCCAGTACCGGCAATCAAGCTCACGACTTTGTGCTTGCCAGGCAGGCGCTGTGCTGCTGAGCTAAATCCCCAGCCCCCAGATTCTTATATTTAACAGTGAGATTTTTCTGTTAAATGTATTTCATGTAGGAAGACTCATATAACAGTCTTAAAATTTTTAAATTAACCATAACTGAGGTGGTCTAATATTTAAGAAAATATAAAAAGAAATTTGTTTTAAATGTACATTGCTGTTACTAAATACAGAAAATAATCAGTAAACTCTCCACTGATTCATAAGTAACCATTATTTTAAAATTAAAGATTAACTTCAAGTATAAAGCATTCAAGGTGGAGCCCGTTATTTCTGCCTTACTCAGTGGCAGTTGCTTTACCTACTAATGTGGGGTCAGTCCCTTTTTCCTCTCCCCCTCCTTTCTTATCTCCATCCTTTCATTCATCCTTTCTCTTCCTCAGGTCTCATTCCTTCTATCTTTGAATCCTTAATTATTTTCTCCCACATACAACAAACATGTTTCAAGGTCTTCCTGGTTTTGGATCAGGCAGAAATGATTTGCAGAGGCCAGATATTATTTTTTGTTTGTTTGTTTGTTTGTTTTTTTGTTTTTTTCTCCGGTACTGGGAATCGAACTCACGACCTTGCGCTTGCCAGGCAGGCGCTTTGCCGCTGAGCTAAATCCCCAACCCCTGAGGCCAGATATTATTAACCTGTTGGAATCCAAGAAAACCTAAAGAAAATTTGTCCTTTTAAATCCTTAAAAAATAACAAATTACTACATTCATGATCATTTCATTCTCTGAAGTAATGAGTTATAAGTAAATTAGAACACTGCCCCTTTAAATAGGAACCAGTGGAACTCTGGAGCTTCTTCCTGCCACACTTGTTGGTCCCCTAGGAGTGTCAGTTGGGCCAGGGCGGCAAGAGAGGTGCAGGTAGCCACTGTTGCATCTGTTGATGAAGCCTTTTCTGTAGTCCAGCTGTATATCTGCTGTGAGTACTTAACCAACTTGACTAATTGTGAAAAGAATTGTCTCTGTCTTGTCCTAAGCAGATTATTACCTTGAAAGGCAGTTAACTTCTAGATTCCCACTTCAGAGAATGAAATTAGGTTTACTCAGCCATTTTTGTGTTATTTCTCCTAGTTAGAAAAATTTAAAAGCTGTTTTAAAAAGTAACTTAGTGGATTACTTGATACCATGAGCGTTTTATCCTTACGTTGTTAACAGGCTGTATAAAATCCTTTCTTATACTAAGGCCCGTAAAACTAGTTGGTTAACAGTGTTAGCTTTTTAACTTGATTTCCCAGTTGACGCCATTATAAATTGACTTAAAACTGAACAGAATTTTGAGTTTTATATTGTCTTCTGTCAGAAATGGTAGATTAATTTATCCATACTTGAAAATTTATGTTAGCTGTATTTTAAATGCCATAGAAATACGTACTTTGTATGTAAAACATTGGTTACATGGGTCTTTATAAATGTTCAAAATTTTTGTGAATATTTTTTAGAGCTGACAGATTTTAGCTTAGTGATTTAAAAATACATGCATATATGATCAACCCCTCTATATCTGCAAGTTCATTGGATTGAACCAGCCTAGGATCAAAAATATTTCGGATAAAGACAATTGGCATCTGTACCTTTTTCTCCTTGTCATTATTTACTAAAATATATAACAACTATTTACGTAGCACTTACATTGTATTAGGTATTATAAATAAACAAGTGTTGACTTAAAGTATGTGAGCAGATATGCATAACTTATGTGCAAACACAGTGCCATTTAATATAAAGGGAGAGAGTAGCCTGGGGTTTTGCTGTTTGCTGGGAAAAGTGTTTCCAGAACCAATCCCCTACAGATACCAAGGATTAACTGAGTACTATAAACATTGTACATGTATGCTATTTATATCTATACCTTAAACTGAGTTGAGTGCTGGCAAAAGTGTAATCTAGTTACACAGCTCTAAATTAAAATACTCAAAGGTGGTAGATATTAATTCTTTAAGAATCTAATTATTTTGAAGAAATACATTAGGTCTGAAGTTGCAAATGAGAACTTTCCTGCTTAGTATAAGTGAACAATATTGAGTCTTAAAAGAATGGTAAGTTTTTGCCTAAATTAACCTTGGTATAAGATTTATAAATTTTGAAATTATTTTTAGTGGGAAAATAAATTTAATTTATTTCTGCTTTGTGGTTTCCTGAAGGGATTGTAAACTTTCTATCAAAATAATTGCATAACTTTGGACCAGAAACTAAGGGATCATTTAATATTTGATTACTAATGGTCAGATGTTTCTTTATGTCATATATACAGATGGAAAGATGATCATTGAAATAATTTATGTATTATTGATGTTAATAGGCAGCCAGGAGTTGCTTAAGATACTTTATCGGAACTGGCTGTAATGGTTTTAAAAGATACACTTTTGTTAAATTCATAGCACTTGTGATTCACAGATTAAATCACTGAAATTAATAGTTATTTGAACATATTTTACCGTATTTATTTATTTATTTATTTTTTGTCTTTTTGAGACAGGGTGTCACTATGCAGTTCAGGCTGGCCTTGAGCTCACTCTGTAGCCCAGGCTGGTCTCAAACTCACAACGATCCTCCTGCTTCAGCCTCCCAAGTGCTGGGATTACAGGTGTGCGCCACCATGCCCAGCCACTGAACATATTTTAAATATATCAGATAAATTTCATCTCAATTATAGCACTATATAATCTTACTTCACCTGTTTTGTAATATGATTTGCCTCTCTGTTTATGGGATTTGGAAGTAAGTTAGTACTTTATAAGTGCTTTCACATATATTGTCTCTTCCTTGGGATAACTTGTGACAGAGGTGAGGCAAACACTGTACTTATTTTTCAAGTGAAGAGCTGAAGTGAAGATAATGTTATTTATGGAAGCATTGCTGGCCTTGCAGATGAGGTCTTAGTCTCTAAGTCCAGATTTGAATTTCACATTGTTTAAAGTATGTTGTTTGTTTGCAGTACATATACACTATGCTTAGTAAATATTTGGTAGATGAATTAGCACAAATAACCTTTTCATCATGAAAACAATATGTGTGCATTAAAGATGTAATTGGAAATTTTTGTAATGAGAAATTTGGAAGATAAACTAGAAAGGAAAAGTCTTTTACAAATCTGTCTACTGAAGATGGTGAGTGAAAGATAAAAAATTATTTTGTATATGCCAGATGTATGTGATTGTAATATATAGTGTAGTTTTATATCTATGTATATTTAAATGTAATTGTATATAACATGTGTATATATAGATATGTGTACATGTGTGTACTTAAGCTGAAATTGTATTGGGGGATTTTTAGTCTGACAGCAACTCCTGTCTGAGTGAAGAAGCTTTTGTAGAGGAATTTATGTCCAGTTGCAGGGAATTGTAAGGAAAAACTAAGAAAAGCTATTTGTTTTAACCAGGAAGTTGAGTGAGGGAGAACAGAATACCTTCAGAAGTGTTTGTAATGGAGTTTTTAAACATGGTGCTTAATTTAATTTCAAAGGAGTTTAAAGCAAATCAACTTAAATATTTGTCATTTTTTTTGGGAGACAGGGTTTCACTATGCAGTTCAGGTTGGCCTTGAACTTACTATGTAGTCCAGGCTGACCTCAAACTCAAAGGGATTTTTCCTGCCTCAGCCTCCCAAGTGCTAGGATTATAGGCATGTGCCACCATGTTAGGCGTAAATCTTTGCTTCTTGAATTTTCCTTTTTCTAAGTTTACTTATGGAATTTATAGTTAATACTGATACCTATGTTTCTTCTGTGTCATTAGTGAGTTATTGGGACATTTTAACTTCTGGACAGAAAAGAAAGACTAAAACAAAAAGTTTACTTGCATGACTATTATCCTTGATAAGTTTTTTGTAGTTCTGTCTGTTAGTGTCCGCTTTTATAGTACAAGACTTAGCGTTTTTAAAAATAAACATTTAGCAAAGTTACGCAATTAGATGTAGACTTTATTTGAAGAATAATTTGGAGGATCGAAAGAGTGAATTAAAAAAGATACCTCAAAACAAAATTAGCTGGTTTTATTTCAAGATTTCCTACCCTGTGTGCATACTTGACTGTGCTGTTTCTTGTGTCTCCTCTAGTTAACTGAAAGTGGTACATTTTATGGGTGCTCAAATGTTTGTTGAGGGGATGAATGGGTGAAGGGGAGAGAGATATGCCATAGTTATGGGTATCTCAGAGATTGTTACCACAGGCAAGGTGAAAAAAGCTGATTCATATTTTTTTTTAAAAAAAGGTAGTCTGGAATCATGAGATAGAAAGAAATGACCAGTATTTCTTAAGTTGAGTAACTTAATTCAAAGGGTAGCACAAAATGGAAAAATAGAACAATCTCTCTCCCTTCTCAAGAAGGAAACTCTTGAGAGGCATCGTTAATAGAAAGATAAAAAATTTTAGTCAGAAGATTATCTTTTCAGAATTACTTTAAACAGATACTCCATTTATATCTCTGTAGGTAACTATCATACCAGATCTGCTAGCTAAAACCATTGAAAAAGGCATGCAGGCTCTGTCACATAGAGCGAGCTCTTGACCTCTAAACCTCCATCCCTTCGTTGGTAAGGTGGGGATAATAATGGTACCCACACCGAGCTGATCTTAGGATTATTAAGTAGAGAAAGGTCAGGGAAAGTAGTAGCATAGACTCATAGGAAATACTTGCTATTATTATATTGAGCCATGCTCAACCATTTTTGCCCCGCACAAGTAAACTTCATGTGTCAACCTAATATCATTTTTTATGTAATTGGTAATTCTTATTTCCACAGGGTAAACTTCCAGTCCTTTATATGTAAAAAGAAACAGTTATTGATAATTTTCTAAAAGGAATTATTGCAGATGTGCTCTGAAAATATCTGGTTCTATATTTTTATCCAGTATTTTATAACTAACCTCTTTTATGTTAAGATGATACTAAGAAATTAATTCTTTGAAGTTCACTGAAGAGTCTGACGATCTAAGAACTGTACATATACTTAATAAAAATACTATATAAATTTTTCAGACTTAGTTGTATTTCATAGTTTGAAATTGATCAGGCGGTTAGTAACATTTTTGTGTTTCTGTTTATTTAACATTTATTTAACTGCCAGAAAGGAAAATGTGATGCCAAGTAGTTGATGACTCCCAAGTATTGTGCAACTGCATTTGTACATCTTATGTTTGAATATTTCAGTTTTGAGGAATTTAGATCTCAATTTTATTAAACAAGATAATGACAGTTAAATAAATTTCAGTGCCTGTTAGCAGTACTTAATATTTTATAATTGTTATCTTGATTAGTGGTTTTTTAAACATTAATTGTAAAAATTCAGTAGTGTTTAGTATGAAATGAAGTACTTTTCAGCAGGTACCACAAGGTGGCAGAATTGTATTTTTGTGGATTTTTTTTGTTTTGTTTTGATGCTCAGTAAGCCCTTGATTATGAGTTTTCTATGTGGTTAAATGTTAAGCATTTTATATGCCAGAACTTTTAAATTTTAAATCTTCTGGTGGAAAACATTCCACTTTCCTGATTTCTTAAGCAATAGAATACAACATAACTTAGCAGTGAGTCCTTTGAATACCAGCTACTGGATAGGATTAAAATGAAGCAGCAGAGAACTCCGGAAGGGAGAGAATGAAGATTTGTGCTGGCAGGCACTCTGGACCTTTGTTCTTAAAAGCTCTCTGACGTCAGCTTGCTTTTGGCTTATCTGCATTTTGTTTTTCCTGTTAACAGTGAAGCAAAGCATGTAAACTGTCAAGCTCTAGTGTGGTAGCATATGGCTGCTGTCTATTAACTAGCAAATGAAAGCAGACTGCCTTCTCCCTAGTTTTGTGACACAGGATATTTAGGGGAGGAAAGTCAATTACAAGGTCTTCACATTTTTTAATTAAACACCACTCTGGTAGCCACTTCATGGCCTGTGAAGTCTATTCTGTTGTTATAAGATTATTAGAAAGTTATCAAACTGCATGTGGAATAACTGTAAGAAGCTTCTCCTGTAATTTTTGGTTTCTGAGCTATACATTTGAAGAGATAATACTGATAAGGGATGCAGCTAGAAAAGAACCTGTTTCCCTGCTGTGGTAATCAGCGAGCTGTTCCAAGGCAGTTTATCCTTTTATTGGTGATACAGTAAGCACTGCATAAAATCTTTGTTCTGCTTATTGTGTGTGCTGGTTTTACCAGAGCCTTTTTTCTCTCTCCCATATATTTCTACACCTGTGGTAGTTCTGTGAATCTGTTGTACCCTCTTCAAGATTGACAACTGGTTTAAAAGTTTCAAAAGACAGTCCACAACTGAATACTCTGAAGCTCTTAACTTTGAGATTACTACAAAATTCAGATACAGGAGCTTAGCTTGTATTAAGAATATCTTCTTACATGTTCTGCCAAAAGGCTAAGAACTATTAGCAAAAGCAGTTCATTTGAAGTAGTAAAAAATTTGAACGTTTAACTCCAAGATAGCTAGCATGTCATTTGAGAATTAGCCCATGGTTTAAGTATTTTTCTCATTTTCAATGCAGGTTAAGATAAACATCTTAACATAGACCCATAGACTGTGCACCACCCACAGTAGATTCTGAGGTGCACTGTGGGTGCTGGTTGATGATAACCTGTCATTGTAGGTCCACTGATCCTGACAAATGCACCATGCTGGGAAGAGATGTTGATAGTGGGGAAGGCTGTGCATGTGAACTCAGCCTTTTTAAATTTTTAAAAAGTGATATATTTACCTCTTGTTTTTATGAGAGAATTTTGTGCAAAAGTGCACTTAGTTGAATTCATGAACAAAGAAGTTGGAGATTAGTAGGGAGCAGTTGGTTATAGACCTTGAATGGAAGATTACAGGTTGGGGGTTTACCCTCTAGATAGCTTATGTTCATTAAAGGACTTGACAGGCAAGACATATTTTAAGAAATCAGGCTGGTAGCATTGTACAGGGTAGATTTCCTTGGATCTGGCTGGAGGGAGATTGAAGCCAGATTAATGGGGATGTATGATATGCAATCAGTAATCTAGAAATCTTGTAAAATAAGGCTGGATCAGGATGGTAGCAAGTAGGAATAAAGAAAGAAGAAAAAGGTAGAGGGATTATTAGGGCAGAACTGATGTAACAGCAACTTGCCCAGTGATGTTAAGAAATAAAATATGTTAGATAAAATTTCTATTTTTGTCTGGAATAGAAATCTTAGATACAAATCCACTTTCTGCAGAAAAATAATTTTCATGCAATTAGCATATTGTGAATTATTAATAATAAAGGAGATAGTGCTTTTTTATTTAAAAAAAGAACCCCAGGAAGACACTGTTGATTTTGAGCCTGATCTTATAGAATGATGTGGCTAACGTGACTTTGAAAGACCACACACTAGTGGTTCCTAAATACGGAGTAAGTTCTGGTGCTCCGTCAACATCACATGGCTTAGGGGCTGGGGATTTAGCTCAGCGGCAAAAGTGCCTGCCTGGCAAGCGCAAGGTTGTGAGTTCGGTTCCCGGTACCGGAGAAAAACCAAAAAAAAAAAAAAAAAATCACATGGCTTATTGGGATAATGAAGGAGGTCATGGTTGAGAGCGCAGATTGTAGGTCTACAGGTTCGGGACCTATCTGTTTGTCCTGGTCACGTGACTGTGCACTCATTGAGCTGTTCGTATTGTTCAGCAGCCAAGCAAGGTAATACATGGGAAATACCTAGAAAACTGCCTGGCAAAATTGTAATGTGAATAAATGATAGTTTTTTTCCTTCCTACCTCTGAAATACATGTTATAAGTATCCTTTCTTCCAACTGATTACCAAGCAGTTGCCACGTACCTTTCTACATTCATATAATAGGACTCTATTTCAACCGCTATACGTTTTTATCCTTCTTTTTTCTTTTTTCTTTTTTTTTGGTACCAGAAATTGAACTCAGGACCTTGTGCTTGCCAGGCAGGCACTTACGCCACTGAGCTAGATCCCTGGTCTTATCTTTCATTTTGACACTCCAAAGATGGTCATGTAGTTTTAAGAGGTATGTGCTGCTATTTGAGTGTACTAAGGCACTGGTTAGAATACCATACTTGACTCCCTCCAGAATTAGCTCTTAACTTCCACCCCACTTCTCTCCTTCCTAGTGAACTGACAATCACAGGTCCAACCCCTAAGTACAGGCCCAGGCTGCCTCACCCAGAAGCTTCCATTAGTGCTCTTTGTTCTTGGCCCTCACTTGCCAGCTGTGCTTATTTCCAGACCTACTTGTGTCCTAAGAAACTCTGTAACTTTGTTGAGAACAAGGAATGTGCAGTCTTACTAATTAAAGCTACATGTTTTTTATGCATAAATAACATTGGCTGTAGGTTTTTGTTGTTGCTTTAAGATTCTTCCTAAAAACCTATTCTCCAGTTCTCTTTTGCTAATGTCCTGCTGTGGTTTAGTGGATTGTAGCCCTGACTTCACATTAAATTCGTCCTGGAAACTGGCCCTCAGAAGACCAATTATGTCAGAGCCTCTGAGGAATGGGCCTAAGCCAATCTGTACTTCTTTTAAGAAGCTTTCTACTTGATTGCAAAATTCATCCAAGGTTGAGAATCACTGAATTCGCCTCATCATTGCCATAACCCTCCCAACAGTCCTGTTAGACAAAGCTTTGCTTTACCCATCTGCAATGAGTAGTTTTCCTAGTCTGGCAGAGTTGTTGGGGTGCATGAAGAGAAGGCGCATGTGAAACTGTGTTTCCTGGAGATGCTGCTTGTAGTCGCCCCCGTGCTGCTCCCATATTTGGTCAGGGTCCCGTTAACCTACTGCCCTGTATTGTAAAAGTGTCCCACAGAGTGCAGATGATTTTTCTCTGCCATAATGTATGTTTCTAGGATGTGAGGGTGAGCTGGCTGCTCCAGGGTTGATTAGGCTGATCTGGCTGGCTAGGCGGGTATCCCCTTCCTCCCTCAATGCTCCATGTGCGTCCCTCCCGAAGCTGTGCGCTCAGTCGAAGAGGATGATCACCCCCGATGGAGGACCGTTCCTCGGTCAAGGGTATACGAGTAGCTGTGCTCCCCTGCTACAACCTCCAAACAAGCTAACATAATATATGTTTCTAAAAACCTTATTCTGCAGAATTGCGTGGTAAAAATAGGCTAGGGAGAAAATAGAGTAGGGCCAACCACTCAACTCTGATTCAGCTTTGTACCCAGAGCAGTGAGAAAAGAAGTTGGCATTAGCTCAGTGTAGCTGCACATCCTAGTGGTAGATATTAAAAATATGCAAAAGGAGAGTGAAATGCCAGGAGCTGCTGAGATAGTGCAGAGGGAAGTGGAGCTCCAAGGCAGTGGGCCAGAAGCTGAGTACGGGTGGCAAAGTAACCAGCAGGGGCTTCTGGTGGCAGCACCTGCTTTTTAAATTTGGTTACATACAAATGAGAGGATTTCTGCTGCTACTTTTACAGCAGAACTGAGAGCTCTTTTCTTTCTGGCTATCCTGGTTTTGTTTGTGCAGGAGAATCCTCTCTGAACTAATACAACTTTTGTGTTATATTGATAACATTTTCCCATTTACTAGTCACTTTGCTTCTGGAAATAATTAATTTGCCTTCCATTCTGCACATGTTGGAGCAAAAAAGATTGTATTTTGCAATTTTGTATCCTAGGCTAATTTTTGACATTCCTACGAGGCCATAAGCTCCATGGGATCAAGAATGGTGACTGTTTTGACTTACCCTCCTACCAGCTGTTTCCTCAGTGAGTGAATGACTTAAGTAAACTCTCTAAAGAAAATGGTGGGAGTGATAGAAGCAGTGGATACACTTTGTAAAAATGGAATAATGCAAATGACATAGCAGAACCTGCCTTAACAAAGGTTAGGAAGGAGGAAGAAATCACTCGTGAACTTCTGTCAGGAATCTTGTCACGCGATAATTTTTGCATATTTCTTGTCACACTATCATTTTTGCTTATCTTTTGGAAGCACATTAGTTTTCTATTATAATGTTAACACTACCCTAAAATTTAGTGGCTTAAAACAATTCATTAGTTTCTGAGGAATTAGACAGTGACTTGGCAGGATAGTGCTGGCTCCGGGTCTGTCCTGTGTTGGCAGTGAAAGTGTTGACTGGTCTGCATCACCTACAGGCTGGTGCCACAGTATCTGCTGCCAGAGTGGCACTTGTTATGGCTGGGAAGTTGATGCTGACTGGTAACAGGAAGCCTTCAGTCCCTTACTCTAGGAAGCTCTGCACAAATGCTTCACTCCCAAAGGCTACCCTCTCCCAGAGAGTGTTCAAATAGAGGGCAAAATAGAGGTAACTTACCTTAGAAATTACCTGTAATTTAGCCTTAGAAGTCACACCACCACCACCATTTCTGCAGTGTTTTCCTCAGGTCAGCTCTGCTTACTATGGGAGGGGATCATACACGGGCATGCAGTGTCTTTTCATTTTCTTACTAGTAAATGTTTTCCACGTTACCTAATTTCTATTATTTTTGTAGCGTTTTGAAAAACTGCTTTTTGTAGTGTTTTCTTCACTACAGTGTTTTCCACGTTACCTAATTTCTATTGTTTTTGTACTGACTACATAATTCCCTAGTTTCTTTTGTTTCTAAGTGTGAGATTACAAAGTTACACATTTTCTTTAAAATTTGATTCAGCAGGTTCTGAGTACTCTCTATGTGTATAATTGAGCACTTTAAATTTGTCAATATATTCCTGAATATGAAAATGTAAGCTAGGTACATATAAAATAACAATGTATTTTATTTATTTTATATATAAAATAACGAGTAGCAGATAGGGAGATGTCGTTTTTCTTTCATGATCTAGTCCCTATTCTGGTATTTGACAATTATTTTGATTGTATTGGAGGTAAGGATTCTTTAAACCTTTTTCTCCTTTGTTACTTTGTCAGATAAAATTGACTCCTTTGATCAAAGATAAAAAGCTCATATATAGTATTTTCTTATATGATCAACTTTAGTTTTTGTTTCAGAATTAGGATTCAGATTAATTCAGCTGGGGAAAGACTGAAAAATTATTAAGTGATCTCTTTTGTTGAGAAAAGTGCTATTACATAAATTGTTTAATTTTCTCAAGTTCTTAATAAGTATAACTAACAGACATCTAAAGTCTTGTTTATGATTATACATTAGCGTCATAGATCAGCAGTTTTTCAAAATCTCTAGACACATTCACCATTTTAATGGATCTGTGTCCTTTTTTTTTTTCTTTTATTTTCTTCTACTCTAGTTTCCAGCTTTTGAGCTATTCTTTGATATTTTTGGAATTCTGTCTAAAATTTTTGTGTACTTTTCTTTGATGTGGAAATAGAGCCTATATGAAGTACTTTAAGCAACGAGGTAAATAGCATTAGTAACCTGGACTTTCAAATTTTACCTAAGTTGGTATTCCATGATTTATTTTTCAGATTTTTGCTGTAGTTGTATTTATTGTGATTTGCAAACTTGTAAATGATTTACTGGAGTAAAAGTTGGGTGGGATCAGAATATATCTTGAGTATTTGCTATAAAATGATCACAAAGGATTTAGAAGGCTTATTAGAAACATGTCATTACTATTTTATTTTGTTGAACAAAGTTGGCTTTGCTCTTTCCACAAAAGGTTTGGCCGTTATGACATAATCTGTAGAGCCATATTTTGTATTGCCCAATATATTTCCAAAGATATTTGTATGTAAAGTAGGTGTTGGATATACAGGTGGAACAAGCCAGGGTACACAAAGCAGGGTTCTCTGTTAAGCGACAACAGTTGTTCTTGTTGTGCTGCTGAAATAATATTTGTATATTTGTGGGGGGCGTAATCTATGAGTCACCAGTTTGAATTATTTTTATTGTATAATGATTTTGTATAGTACCTATCCTTGTTAAAGCAGTAGACTCATTTGAAATGATTGTATCTTTTATTATCTGGTTTCTTTTAAAGACACTTCTCTCCACTCCCCAGCATACACTCGTTAAAAGAATTTATTCCTGTTCTTAGAATAAATGCTCTGTTCCTAGAGTAAATGCTCCTTGGCTTCTCACTGGCTGCAGCCATTTCCTAGAAGCATGGTTGGCAGTTAGCTGGTTTGCCCTTGTGAGGTCAAACTGGCTCTTTGTAACCATAGTCTGTTCTGATTGGCTGGGGCTCATACGCTGTGGGGCCCATTCTCTGTTCCTTCACAGTGCTTTCAAGGCTGGGGGTTAGGATTTCTGAGTATGTATTTCTCTGCCTTCATTTCCCATTCCCATTCTGTGAGTGTTTCAGGTGCCCCTATTTTGGGAGTGCTTTCCACAAGGGCCTCTGTTTGGATATGCTCTTCATTTTCCTTGATATAGTCATTCTTTGATCTAACTAATGATTTTAAGATTATTCTTGAAGATTTAGGGGGAAATTGCTTTGTGAAACTTTTGCTGACCTCCTGTCCTTTTACTGTTACCTCCTCTGATTTTGTGGCATTCATTACTTTGCCTGTAGTTGCTGCTTACAAACCTACCTTCTGGACTATGGACTTAATCACTGTGCTGGTAGGCACTAAGGAAGCATTTAAGTTTATGGAAAAAAATTAGATTTTTTTTTTTTTAAGTCAGAAAAACCTGAGTTCAAATTCCAGGTGTGCCATTTACCAGCACTGTGGAAAGTGAAGAAGTTAATTGTACATAGTCTCCAGGTACTAATCTATATATGCAATGAGAATAGAAGTGAATTGAGTATTAAGCAAGATAACATGTAGCATACTTATTATGTTGCCTAGTGTATAGCTGTTCAATAAATGTTACATCTACCTAGTTAAATTTGGTTTAAAAACTTAGTTTTGCCTTTCTTTTCTCTTTCAACTGTAATTTGTAAAAGGAAAACAGTGTTTGTCTGAAAACTGCTGCTGCTTTTCTGGTCTGAATGCTTTTCAGAGGAAGGGCTGCTTTGTGAGGAGGGACCCCAGTGATTAGCACCACACTAGGCACAAAAAGTTTGTGAAAGAAATATTTGTCTAGATATTAGTGCAGTCCGTATTTGTGGGAGGGAACCGTGGTGGGAAAGACCATCTCCCCTTCCTTGTCCTGGGCCGGAGGTCACTTGTTTTCTGGTGAGGCATAAACACCAAAACCACAGGAAGGCTAGCAGGCGGTGGGGGGTTCCTCCTCAGCCTTCCCCTGAGGAAAGATATACTGCCAAGGCCTTTTTCTTGATCAAGGCCACAGAAACTGCAACACAGTTTGGGGTAGCAAGTAAATGTGTGAGGAAAAAGGGAGTTCTCTTTAGGGACTTTAGATACTTTCTGAACTAATTAATTCATCATGACCCAGAGATTAAAGGAAATCTTTAATTGCCCTTTTAGCAAACAGTGAAGTCACTTAGGTGTTGGATAATTATTCTGTGTTAGGGAAAAGGACAAAAATATTATGCAAAGATGACTTTTTATATCAGTGCAGGAAATTCTTTTGCAGTTTTGTTATCTGTGCTCTCGGCTTCACCTTACATCTGAAGGCTTCGGAAATTACAGAGATGTTTGAAAGTGCTAACCCGGCCACAGCTAGTACTAAAAGAAGCATCTTCTACAGGACTTGATTTACATTTAAGGTCTTTATATAGATAGCTTGCTGTTTGTGAGAAAAGTTATTCCTGGTTTCTTTTCACTACATGTTCTCAGGATTTTCCATTTTTCTGAGTGTCGTTTTATATCTTTTCAGCACTTCAGATTTCTCTAGCAATAGACATTTCTTTTATTTTCACACCTTAATTTTGATAGCCCACAAGGTTGATTCCTTTCATGCCTATTCCTGGGAGATAGCACATGTTCTCATCACATGTTCTTTCCTTTAGAATGCCTCCTTTCTTAGTTCTCAACACTTAAGAGCTTTTTTTTTTGCATCTGCTTGATGTTTTTGAAACAGGGCAATTAGCCATGTTCGGGTGTTGAACGAATTTTTTTTTTTTTTATAGAAGAGTTAACATTTGCAGAAGAATAGTGAAATCCACCGTTGTGGGATAACAAGTGTGATGAACTGAGGTAGCTGGTGTATGTTGGAGATGTATTTGTTTTTTACAGGCATGGTTCAGCTGTGTATGCTTTCTTGTAACTGAAATCATTAGAAAATATAAAATGTGCATTATGCTTATATTGTTTTTTTAAAATTCTACTAGTACATGTTTGCAGTACATAATGATTACATTTATCATAGGGAGTCAGCACATGTACATAACATATCTTAATTCTTTTATTTCCCCTTCTTCCTCCCCCACCTTTGATCTCTAGATCCCCTTCACATTTGTAAAATATCTATCTTCCTGTTTCCTATTATCTTTTATTTTGCTCTTTAAATTATTTATATTTTAGGTTTTTCATATTGTATTATTTTCTAAGATATAAATGATTTTGGAACATACTTGCATTTTCTAAACAAGGATTACCAAGAATAAATTGCACTTGATAGATTCTATTGATTTTTAAAAGTCTGGTTTGTAGTTCTGGGCCTGAATTATTTGATAGTCTCCCTGCATACTATCTGCTCTGTTTCTGAGGCTTTCATTGTTAAGATCCAGCCCTCCTAAACAGCTACTCTTTGTTCTTTTGCCCTTTTTGATATTTTGTGCTAGTTTCCAAGATAGTTACTTTACATCCCATTCGTTCTGGTGGGTTTTCACTTGTACATTCATAATACTAATTTTTCAGTGTCCAGGAGGTCTTTTGTTATAATGTTGTTGTCATCTTTCCTTCCCTCTTTATTCTATCCATGTAATCTTTTAGGATTTTAAAGGTTTCAATTTTTGACACCATTCCTGTTTCCTCTAGTTTCTTTGTAGCTGAGTGTTGTTGTATTAGAGGATTGTTGGCTGTTGCCCATTTAATTCACCTGCTTAGGATTGGAGCCTCTGCTTTATACAGACTCATCTTGCCTACAACTTGCACTCCAGAAATACTTGTATTATAACTATTGGATTTTCCAGTGCACATTGACTGTTCTCGATTTCTTTACTTCTTTCTTCTTTAGGTTTCAGTGTGATAAATTGTCTTTTCTTCAACTTTGAGAACTGTTGAAAATGACATCTCCTGTATCAGTGGTGGCAAAACTATGGTACACGTGTTATTTTTCTTATAAGATAAAAGATATTAAGATATGAGTTGTTTATCCTAAACTAAAACCTCAATATTCAGGTTTCACCATCACTGTCCTGTATTTACTCTTTATCCTTGTGTGTTTAACACTAGATTCTTTTTATCTCTTTGGTTGTATATAGGCAGAAACAAATAAGTGAGTATGTTCATTCTGTCATATTTAATCAGAAGTAGCTTCTAACAGTAATAAATTCCCAGTGAGAATCTCATAGCTTTTTGAAACAATCAAAGCCAAGACTGAGAAAAGAGTTGTCATTGTGTATCTAGTACTTATACTTTGTAGGCACACGTTTCTCTCAAAGATATTACTCATTGATAGTACAATACAGGAAAAGTATTGTGAGTTTTTACTAGAAGGTGAAAAGTGCTCCAAAATGATCCTCAAAGAAGCTAGTTTAGAATATTAGGTGATGTGCAATACCTATTATTAAGCGCACAGTACTTCTTATGCAACAGATATTATAATAAGTAAACTTCTTTACTCAAACAAAAGAAGAAGCTTCTTATATGCAATAGATACCATTATAAGTAAACTTCTGTACTCAAAGAAAAGAACAATCTTTTAGAATACCAAGATAGAAAGAAGAAAGACGTCTTATATGTCTGTACAATGGACAGATGCCATATGCTAGCTTAAGTTTGTGGACCCTAAGTAGAGGAGTGTCTCCTCTTACTATTTTGTTTGAAAGGTTCTTCTCTGACCAGACCCGTCATTTCTTTTAAGTTTTTGCTCGAAGCTCACTTTCTCAGGGAGGTAGTTCTTCCTCGAACATGATAAGAAATTCCCATCTTTCCTGGTTACAATCTTCAACTGCACAGCTTTTATCACTGTCTCACCTACTATGTCTGTACTTAGTGTCCATGTTTATTTTTTTAGCTGCCCTTGAGTATAAGTTCCACCAGGGCAGAAATTTGCGTTTGTTTTTTTGACTACTGATTCCCATTGCCTAGCTTAGTGCCTGGCAAAAAAAGGGATATTCAGTGCATATTTGTTGGACATTCATCACTCTTTTAGCTGTTTTGGGTATTTTCATGGTCATCTTTGAAGAGACTGAGGATTTGCCACACTAAAATGCATGGCATCTGTTTTATGTTAGACTGCAGAAATGATTTTTGCTTTTCTTAGTGGTGACAAGTATGGTCTTGCCCAAGTCATATAACTCCTTTGTGTTCCGATTTCATCATCTATCTGAATTGGATAACAGCGGTACCTAGATGAGCAGCTTGCTGGGAGAATTAAATGAGCTTATATATGTAACAGGCTTAGAATAGCTACTGGCAGGTAGTAAGTGTAATTAAGTGTTTTCTGTTATGATCATTACTACTTCCAATACCAGTTGGACATAATCATAAATCAAACAGTACAAAAATTTCTGCCCTTGTCTAGTGCTTTCTAGTGGAAAAAGACAATAAATATGGTGGATGACTAAGTAAATGATAATGACTTCTAAGGATTTCAGGTTGAAGAATTTGCCTTTGTCCAGTGGGGTGGAGCATTAGGATAACTATACAAAGTTTCAATGGTATTGATCACTTTCTTAGTTTGGTGTTTGTTCTGCCATTATGCTTCCTAACATGTATATGTTATATATATTTTGTGTGCTTTAAGTACTTATTTTAAACATCTTTTCTGTCCCAAGCATATTTCAGTGTTAAAACAAGTTAATCATTCACTTAGTCTAGATATCCTTATTAGATAAGAAACTTGGTTTTTAAAAATACCTTTTGTTTTAATTTTAAAGAGTAAAAGAAATATAACATAGTAATGGGGGGGCTTACCAGATTACAGACAAAGTGGTAGGAAATTATCAATGGTTGTTGTTTTACATATTGTTATCTACAAGATGGTTTCTCAGGAAAACAAATAGACAAATAATAGTGAGTTACAAACAGAAGTGGTAGGAGATTATCAATAGTTGTTATACTATACTTTGGTATCTTCAGAGTGGCTTCTAAAGAAAATAAATAGCTATACATGATTGACCAGTTGAATAATCATTGACTATTCTCAGTGGTGGTTGTAGGAAACACATAATAATAAACATACATCCATTGATGGAATAGCATAGGAACAACACAAACATTACAGAGTTATGGACAGATTAGTGGGAAGATATCAATGGCTGCTGTAATACATGGTGGTATCTTCAAAGTGGTTTCTCAGGAAGACAGAGATACACAAGAAAGATCTAACAAGTAGTTAGAGCCTAAGGGTTGTGAAAAATAGTATATTACCTCCTCACCAGTGACTCCTGTCACTGAGGTGTGACGGCTAGAAGGAAGGCCAGGATTGAAAAGAAGGACCAAGAGACTAGCACCTGTGTCTAGCAACAGGCTGTTTTGTTTTTCCTCTATAGTCATGATTACCTGGGGTTCCTCCATGGAGATGACAGTCTGGCCAGAGGGAGAAGGCAGAGTATGCCCTGGGCCCCCTCATTCCTGCTGGACTAACTGGTAGGATGGGTCTGAGCTCTGGGGCCTCCGTTTCAGAAGGCAGACTGATCTCCAGTGGTCTCCTTTGCATTCAGGGCATGGCCCAGGGGGCTTCTTAGGGCAGTTCCTCTTGAGATGGCCTGGCTTTTAACAGCAGTAGCAGATGAATGTAGTTGAGTTCTTCTTGGGGCCCTGAGAATCAGACTTAGGGTCTGTTTCTCTTAGTGCTGCAGCAAAAGCAGCTGCTCTTTCTTGGTCCCTTTGTTTTCTCTCCTTGGCTTCGTCCTCACCACGGCTATAGAATACTGAGGAAGTAATTCTCACTAACATCTCAATTGAGCCATCTGGGGCAAAAACCATTTTTTGTAGCTTTTTCTCTCCGGCCTCCCAGCGCATTGGGACCCCACAACCACTTAGTGTCCTCTCCCCAGCTGTCAGCACAGGCAGCAGGAATCTTGTTGCAGACCTCTCCAGAGCTCCATGCACTCCTCCACCCCAGCCTGTACTATCAGGGGAAGAATGCTTCCAGGGAGTCTCCCCAGGTATTGCGCAAGGTCCTCCTGGTTTCCAGCTTCCGAACGGCTTTTGTGACCCCCGTCAACTAGAGTGTGAGTCTTTGGGCTTAGTCTGTATTCTCATGTTTTCTGAGTCCTTGTTCAGCAGCTGCTTCTCCGCTGACTCTGGACCTTTCTAGTTCTCAACAGCAAGGGCAAGAGCGACCCATTGTGTGGCATGTATTTCCAGGGGTTTCTTCATATCAGGATGATTCACACACGTCCACGGGTGGGCTTCCGCAGCTGGTGCGTGGCGGGCCAATTGTGTCATTGCTTCTCTGTGCCATGATAGTTCTCGACTGCATGGTGGTGGTTGGTGTAGGGCCGGTGTGCACCAGCACATGCCGCCACAGCTTTCTAGGTGCCGGGGGCCCACCTCCCGGGCGCCTGTACTGCTGGGAGCCAGCCCAAAGGCCAGCCTAAAAATAAAACCTAACTGATAGCGCTTGTCCTCTGATTTATTCAAGACAAAGTTCTGTTCATTCTTTCTTTCTTACAATATGTATTTGGAGTATTTAGTTGTATATAATGTGTGCAGAATTAACCTACTGGAGTAAGCAAGTTCTGTCTCACTGAATTGTGCTGCTAGTGGTGTGTTTTTGTTTTTATTTTTAACAAAATCTCTGGAACAGTTCTTGCAACTCAAAAACTCTGGCCTAGCCAGTGATCTTCCTTTAGAAAGCCATCTCACTTCTGTGTATATGAGAAGACGTGAGTTCTGTATTCATCTCCCAACAGAGCTGTACAAACAGATGTGTTAAGGGCATGCAGTTTAATATGGTTGATAGTTTTAATCACATCCTGGAAAACACTGTTAAGTTCAAACTCCCAAGGATTTTTGGCAAGCCAGCATTTCTCTGTGGATGACACAGTGCCTAGACTAACATTCAGCAGCTACCTCTTTGACCCAAGTAATGAAACAAGAAAGTTGTCCAGTCATGGCAGCTGCTCTGTCCGTGCATATTATTGACACAAAAATGACCAAGTCACTTTTTCTGATATCATTCAAGGACTTGAATAGTTTTATGGCTATGGTGTTGGTTAGCAACAAAAGTGCAAATAACATAGCCTTACACACAGCCTCCTGAAAATATACCACACAAAAACAGTCATTGTTTCCTGGTTCATAGCCATAACCTTGTCATCTTGGTTTGTGTATGATGAGGGCTCATCAATTCTCCAGCAGCTGTGTCTCAATTTCCTCTGCTATTTCATCCATTCATCTCGTTGTATGCTAGCTGAAAAAAGAACATGTACTACCTCTTGAATTGCAGCCTCTCCTAAAAGTTTATGACAAATGTCCTTAGCAACTAGCAGGATTTCCACCAGTGGTAAAGGGCTTCTTAGCTTAGGAATGTGGTGAGTCACTAAGAATGATGTTCTCAGTGTGGACACATTTGATAAAGGGGTGGCCATAGATACTGCTTTGGGTATTTCTGTTCACATTTTTTTGCCCTTGGAAAACTCCAAAGGCTTGTCTTTGGGTACCTAGTATCTATATGGTAAAGCAGTTTTGAAGGTTTCATGGCTTATAGGATAGCTACTGCCACATATTATTAGACTCTTGGTATTTTTTTTTCCGCTTTATTTTTAAATTTTATTTATTTATTTTGTTTTGAGACAGGGTCTTCCTGTGTAGCCAGGCTGGCCTCGAGTTCACTTTGTAGCTCAGGCTGGCCTTGAACTCATGGTGATCCTCCTGCTTCAGCCTTCTGAGTGTCAAGACCACAGGTGTGTGCCACCAAAATGCAACCTTATATTGATTATCAGTCTTGGAATCTCATGTCTCATCATTGGATCTTTCTGCCTTTTTAAAGAAGCTCTCCAGTAATGTTTGTTTTTTACTCATTTTGGCTAGGGCTAGCTTGTGGGCTTACCAAAACTGACTGAAATGGTGTGCAGTATGGGAAAAAGGCACAGACAGAAATAGTAAATAAAATAATGGCAAGGCCAAGTGCAGACTAAAATAATCATTGGATTCTGACTTAAGCCTGCCATCAGATAGTGGGCCTTCATACCCAGAACCACACTGATTCAGTTCAGCTGGTTGTTACAAGTTGACCATTAGTTAATCTACCACATCTCCCACCAGATGCAGCTGAATTGGCAATTGCCACTCACTGGTAGGGTTTTGATACGTGTCTGGAAGTGTTTGATTTATTATGCTTTCTGTGCAGTCAAACCTCTCTGTTAATGTTAATCTGTATATACAGCCACTCCCCAGCACTAGCGTCACTGCCTCAGCTCTATCTCAGATCTTCAGGCATTAGATACTTACAAGGAGCACACAATCTAGATCGTTTACCTGGGCAGTTTACAGAAGAGTTTGTTCTTCTATGAGAATCTAATGCCCCCACTGAGCTGACAGGAGGTGGAGATCAGGCAATAATGCAAGTAATGGGGAGTTGCTATAAATACAGGTGGAGCTTCATCACTTACCCACCACTCACCTCCTGCTTTGTGGCCCAGTCCCTAACCCTTGGTTTAAGATACTGTCTGAAAGTGTCTAATAATAATGGTGATAAGTAATATTGACTCTGATAAGAAAAGGTATCCATTTTTTATTTAATTGAATTATGTACCTCTGGGGTGTCTAGAAATAGCCCACCTTTTGGTTCTGAATTGATAGTGGATGCATACTCTACCAATGCCTCCTGCCTTGAATTTTGATCTTAGCTTTGCCATTTATTAGGCATCGTGTCTCTTTGGGTCCATTGCTTGACCACTCTAAGCCTCAGTTTTCTCTAACTTTAAAATAAAATTAAATATACCTCAGAGTTGTGAGGATTAAATAAAATAATACCTGGTCAGTTTATTGAGAAGTCTCAGTTTCTCAGGAGTATAAACATGTAGCCATTTCGTTTTCTGATAATTACCAACAACTTTGCCCTTTGGAAGCCCTTCCTTTTTGATTATATAATGGAACTGCTTCATAGTGTCTCAGTTCATTCTATAACTTTTCAAATACCTCTGGTTATTCAAACAGCCTCACTTAGGTTCTTAAGATGTAGTGCTGTTATTTCACAACTTTTTAATATTATATTTGCTTCAAAGTTCTCCTTTGCCAGCGCAGAGCAAATTTGTCTCTAGCTTTTTGGAGCAGGCCTGGGAAGACCTGCTGTGTTCCATGTCTGCTTGCCTTCTGCACCCTTTCCTGGATTACTTCCCTTGAAGTAACCTGGGGTTCAGAAGAGGGGACAGACAGGGCTTGATGAGCTTGCAGTCCTCTTTGTGGTCAACCACAGCCACGGCTGTACTTGTGACCCCAGGGCATGAGGTTGCCCCAGTAGGCACCCCATGTAACTCACTGAGGTCTTCTCAGTTCCTTCCTTAACATGGCCTCATCTTCAGGTTGGCCTTCGGCTGGTGGCTTTATGCCACATTCTGCATCCCCCTGAAGAACTATTAAGTCTCTTCGTTCATCAGGGACAATGAGCCTTTCATGGTTTGGTTTATTCATTCATCCTACTGGTAACCTTACTTACCAGCATGCCAACCCATTTTCCAGTACATTTGAATCATTTTAATAGTCAGTAACTGCCAGGTGTGGTGGTGCATGCCTGTAATCCGAGCATGTGGGAGGCTGAGGCTAGTGTTGGGGGTTGGAAGAACAGAAATGGGCGTTGCTGTATACCATGCTGCAGAGTTCTACCTCTCTGTATTGTTATAGTTGATTTTATGTCTGCCTCTGTCTGTCTGACAGGCTGGCGCTTCACTCATTTGTGAGAGCACAGTCCCATGTGGGGTGTCTTTTAGGACTCAGTGGGTTTTTCTGGAGAATGCTAAATTTAGGTAGCCAGGTAGTGGAGACTTAATGCTGATGTGATCTCTTCATTCCCTGCTTCCTCTGCTACCAAAGCACCTCTGTAGTCTTGATCTCCTCATCTAAAAGTCTAGTCTCCCAGAATTCTTGAAAAATGGCTGAAGCCCACCCAACCTTCTGTGGTACCCACAAGACACACAGAAAACTTAAGCATCTTTGTCATTCTGAAATGACCCCCAATGGCATGCCACCTCTCTGCTCCACCATCTCTTTGCCATGTACATTCCTGAGGAATTTCATTCGCTTATGGATTTATTACTACCTAACAACTTCCAGACATTCCTCTGATACTTGATCTTTCTTAAGTTCCAAAACCATATTTCCCACTGCTTAGTGGGCCCAGTCGGTATCATTTCTCAGAACCAAAGCCTTCTTCATCTGTAGCATTGTTTGGTGAATGGCATCATGTGCCACTGTTCATGCAATCTACAAACCTGGGTGTCATCTTGCCTGCCTTATTCCCCTCAGGCCAGTCCTGTCAGTTCTACATGCTGAGTATCTCTCTTCCTTCATCATTTCCTTCCTTTTACTCTCACTTCTTTATCTTGTACATTGTAGTCAGAGTGACCTGCTAAAAACAGAAATCCCATTGCATCCCTAGTTTGCTGAACACCTTCTTATGTAGGCTTCACTGCCCTCAGACTAAAGCCCAGTCTCCATCATATGGCCTCTGAGGCCCTAGCTTTTCTTACCCTTTTTTTCCTTGTATTGCTTTTCTGTACATGTTCCACCACTAATCCCAGTGTCCTACTTCCAGCTACACTCAGCTGCTGAAAGAAAGGTGTCCAGATCAGTGTGTTGCTGTATGGCCAGATTTTAGCCTGGCCATTCTCTTACCATGGAGTAGTGTCATCTTCCTTTTACTTTATAGTCTGGCCAGACACCTCCTGCTTGTTTTTCAAGGGCCAGGGGAAAGTCTTCTGCTTTTAGCAACATCCCTTGGCTTTTTTCTGCTACCATTATTCTTTATGTGTAACAGATTATACCAAATGTCACAGAACACCACCTTTTTTCCTAATTTATAAGTGTGTACCATTTTCTCTGGTCCACCTGGACCCCCTCTGACCCTTTTCACATCTCCCGGGGGTCTCTACTTTCAGGACCATGACAGCACTTTACAGACCCTTCTTAGACACATCCCTATAGTCATGTGCCTGTCAACAAGCATGTCTCTGTTTCTGTTGGGTGCCTACCACTCCCAGGACCTGGAGGTGACCTTCTCAGACTGGAACTTGGTCATTCTCAAACAGACTTGTCAGCCCTCCCTACCTCCTAAAAGAGCTGGGCATGGCGGTTCCCATCAAGAGCTTACCATCTCCACTCTAAACTGTGCCTGGAAGCCACCAGGCTGCTGGGCTCATGCCCATTGGCCTCTGGTTTACAGCTCTAATCTGCCTGTAAAATGAGCAACTTTAGATGATTACTATGGTTCCATTGAAATCAGTGGGGGGAATCTTCCCTTTATGATTTCTTTACCCTCCCAGCTCTAATATTCTTTGGTTTAAATGTCGGTATATGGATCTGTTATTTGTAGTCTGTGCTTCTAGAAAAGTATATTGAATGATAAATTCTGCCCCATCCCACAGTTAAATAAACCTTGAACAAAAGACATAATGCCTTTGAATTTCCATTTCTAAATCTACAGAATAATACTATTAGAATTAACTGACCTCTAAAATTTTATCTGTAAAATTCTGAATATATCAAAGTTACAGAAATCCTTGAGCACTATTTAAATCAGAGTTGGTATTCAGAGAGGGCATAATATAGAAATGTGTTCCTTGATCAAACAGATCACATTGAGATGACACAAAACCATCATTTCCAATTTTTTATGCTTACCTAACCATGTATTACCTTAGATATTCAATAGCTATGTAATATCCTTGAATTTATGTTCACCTTTGTAAATAAAACCATTCAATTGAGCTTTGTCTTAATTGTTTTAGGGTCACCAAGGGACTAGCTTTAAAGGCCTCAAGTGGTTTTTTGTGCATAGAAAAAGTCTAATTCCTAGCAGCTCGTTACCATACTGCTTATCATTGTCATTACCTTCTGGAATTTTTCATAAATTAGCTTAAAGTAACTGTGAAGTATAAAAAGAGCTCAATGCATCTGTTTTCCACAGCTATGCAAAAGTAGAATAGAAATAATACTCATTTTTGATAGGAGACTTGAGCTTCTTGAAATAGAAAATCATAATCAGGACAATTTTTCAATTCTTCTGATGTTTTATATAGAATATCATTTGGAGTCTAAATCTGTGATGCCTTTTCTGTCTATGGCTCTTGATTTTTATAATCTATCACTATTTAGTACAAGTGGGTATTTATGAAGAAATCTGGCTTCAAAATGATTATTTCCATGAAGGAGGAACTTTTTTAAGGTAACTGTTTGAATCATATTGCTTAAAGACATTGAGAGGCATTGAGGAAAGCTGCTTCTCACCTCTTGCCCTTTTCTGCAGAACTTTCACTACAGCTGCAACTGCTGAATAAAGTCTTCCTGACTGTGAAACTTGCAGGGTGTGTGTGTGTGTGTGTGTGTGTGTGTGTGTCTCTTCAGCATGTGAGTAGAGCTGTGTTAAGGTAAAAAATGGGTACATATGCAGACAGCTATAATAATTTAGAAGTAATCATGGATGTTCAGGGAGATAAATACAGAAAATATATTTACAGAGAACCTTATTACTACATATAGGCCTGTATAAATAAATGCAAGATTAAACTTATTAGCATTTTCATTAAGGTTTAAAAATTCTCACACTTAAAATAGGTTACTTTTTACAAATATTGTAACACTGATATAGAACTTAGGGAACCAGTACTACCAACATATCTGGATTAGTTCTTCTTTAAGATTAATCACTAAACTTAAAACTTTAAGCATAGAACAAATTATAGTTTAAAAATTGAGCCCAATAATTCCTTTCATATGATCATAGAGTAATTACTGGTTATACAGTAGGCATCAGATCTTCTCAACAAATATATTCATGGCTTTTGAATATCTTTTAGTAGGTTTTTATTTTTGTATTCACTTGCAGTGTTCTAAATCAAAATAATATATGCACAGATACCTACAGTAGTTAAATTCAGAGAAACAGAAACTAGAATGGTGGTTACCAGAGGCTGGGACAAGGTAGAAATGAGTAGTTGTTTCCTGGGTAGTTTCAGTTCTACAAGTTTGAAAAGTTCTAGAAATACATTTTATAACAAGTATACTTAGCCTTACTGAAGTGTACATCTAAAGATGGTTAAGAAGGTAAATTTTCTGTTTTTACTACAATAAAAATTAAACATGTACCCACATAAAGGTCAAATAGAATAGAAAAAACATTAGCAGTTCCTTTCCCCACCCCAAGCCCCACTCTTTCTAGTCTACTACCTAAATGCTTTTAAGCAAACGTTTCATTGTGGTATAATGTAATTACATAAAATTTCCCTTTTATGTTTACAGGTGTGCGAGTTCTGAAAAACAAAAACTCATTATACAACCACCACAATCGAGATAAAACAGTTTAGTCACCCACAAGAAAGAAAACCCTCTTTTACTGTAGGACTTCGATAATTTCTAATCTCTCTCTTGTCCCTATAGTTTTGCGTTTTCAGAATATCATATAAATAGAATCAGCTGCTTTGCAGCCTTTTGAGTTTGGCTTCTTTACTTACCATGGTATATTTGAGATTTCTTCATGCTGTTAATAGGTATTGGTTGTTCTTTTCATTCTATTACGGTTAGGACTCCATAGCATAGATATATCATGATTTGTTTATTCATTCTTTAGTTGAGTGACATTTGGATTGCTCACAGCTTGTGGTGATTATAATAAAACCTCTCTAAATGTTAAGGTACAGATTTTGGTGATAACATGTTTTTATTTCTTTTTAGAAAATAACTTGGAATTGAGATTATTGGGTTTTATGGAAAGCATGCGTCCAACTTTATAAACAGCTGCAAAAACCATTTTGCAAAGTGTACCATATATCTCTTCAATATATGAGTGTTCTTTTTACTTTAAAATTGTTTAAAATCTTATTTTGGCCATTGTACATAGGTGGATTGCATAATGGTGTCTCATTATGGTTTTACTTTGTGTTTCTTTGAAGATTAATGATATTTAGGATTTTTTTCATGTGCTTATTAACTATCTGTGTGTCTTTAATAAATATCTATGCAGGTGTTTTGCCTGTTTATTTTATTATTCATTTTCTTGCCTTTGAGTTCTGAGTTTTTTTATGACTTTTATCAGATATGTGACTTGTAATATTCTTGTAGCATTTTCTTTTAGAAAACAGATGTTCTTTGTTTTGATAAAAACTCAGCTTATCCTTTATTTTTTTCTTTCATGGATTATGCTTTTGGTGCCATAGCTAAAAAATCTTGACTATCACAGGAGTGAAAGATTTCTCCTACGTTTTTTTATAGGCATTTTATTATTTGGGATTTTGCATCTAAATCTACAGTCTATTTGAAGTTAATAGTTTATGTAATGTGAGGAATGAATGAGGTTGGAGGTTTTTTTGGGGGGAATCCTTTTTTACATATGGCTATCTAATTGTTCTATCACCATTTGAAAAGACTATCTTTTCTGCATTAAATTGCCTTTACATGTTCATTGAAAATCAATTGTGTATCTTTTTCTGACTTTCTTTTCTGCTCCATTACTCTGTATGTTCTTTGACCAGTACCACACTATTTTGATGGGAATGGCTTTATAAAGAGGCTTCAGATCAGGTGAGGGTCTTTCATCTTTGTTCTTCTTCAAAAATTATTTTGGTTATTTTAGTTAATATGTATATAAATTATAGAGTAACTATAATTTTTCTACAGAAAGTTTTAATGGGATTTTGATTGGAATTAAATTGAATATATACAATTTTAGGAACAGGGAACTGACAGTTTAACAGTTTTTCTTTTTTTTTTTTGTAGTGAGAATCGAACTCACGACTTTGTGTTTGCCAGGCAGGCACTGTGCCACTGAGCTTTCTCTCCAGCCCCAGTAATAAGTCTTTAGATTCACAAACAGCATAGCTTACCACTTACAAGGGTCTCTGATTTCTTTCATCAGTGTTTCACTTTTACCATATAGATCTCATACATATTTCATTTAGATTTATACCTATTTTATGTATTTTCATGCTATTATAAATGGAACCTTTAAAATTTTTAATTGTTCATTACTAATAAGTAGTACTGCAATTGACTTTTGTACATCAAATTTGTATCTTATACCTTAAGATACTTCTTTCTTGTTAGTTTTAGTAGTTTGTAAATTCTTTGAGATTTTCTTCATAGACAATCAGGTTATCTGAGAATAGAGATTTTTGTCTTTGTAGTCTAGGTGCTTGTTCTTGCCTTATTACCTGGTTTCTTCAGTGTTGAAGTGCTGAGTGTGGACATTCTTGCCTTTTAATCTTAAGGGGAAAATACTCTTAGCATTACATATGCTGTCTCCTAAAGTTGAGGAAGTTGTCTTCAATTCCTACTTTGCCAAAAGATGTTATCATAAATGGGTCATGAATTCTGTTAAAATGCTTTTCTCTGAATTTATTGAAATGATCTGATAATTTTTATTCTGTAGTCTGTTGATAGGGTGAATTAAATTGGTTGATTCTAAAATGTTATGATTGATATGTTTATCTTGCATTCTCAGGATAAATAATTCTTGATTACGCATTATCCTTTTTATATATTTGGATTTAATTTGTTTCTTTCCTTTTGAATTTTCTGGAAAGTTTGTGTAAGATTGTTCTCTCAAAGTTAAGTGATTTGAATCCTTTTAAATTTATTGAGACTTTTGTTTTATGGCTCAAAATATGATCTAAGTTGGTAAAAGTTCCAGGTATACTTTTTTTTTTTTTTTTTTTTTG
>NW_004955518.1:2326887-2338010 GCF_000276665.1 Chinchilla lanigera | reverse complement strand
TTATTTTTTTGGTTTTTCTCCGGTACCGGGAACTGAACTCACGACCTTGCGCTTGCCAGGCAGGCGCTTTTGCCGCTGAGCTAAATCCCCAGCCCCCACCAATAGCACTTTATAAGAAGAATCTTTACTTCAGTTATCACACCCATGGCAGTCTGCACACGTGACAACCACACATTCTATATACGCATATCACTCGTACTGACAGCACATGTGCTTTGCCTTCCTGGCCTTTTTGTAGGACATACTTCACATCTTAGTATTACTGTTTTGTCAGGAGATTATTGTTACATTATACAATATGTAGCTAACAGGAACATAAAATATCAATAAAGTATTAAATTCTTCATATATATTGTGCATTTAGACTAATTCCTATATGAACTACAATGAAAATACCAATAGAACTCTACAACAAGAGTAAGCTTTGCTTGAATTGTTATACCCAAGGCAGTCTTCACACATGACAACTGCATATTCTATGCACATGTCTTGCTTACACTGACAGCACTTGTGCTTAGCTTTCCTTTTTTATGTGGGAGTATTGTTACCTCCTTCTCCTGTTTTGCCAGGAGCTTCCTACTATATTGTACAACATGCATTTTAGTGGGGGAATAAGATATCAATAAAATAAAATATCAAATATGTAATGAGTGCTTAGAATAGACATCAACATTTTAACATCAGCTGTTTACTTACAAAACATAAAAGATAACATCAAAAATAAAACCTATGTGAACTACAATGTAAACACAAAAGTCTACTAAAATAATCTTCACTTCAGCTGTCGCACCCAAGGCAGTCTTCACACAACTGCATGTTCCTTACATAAGTATCACACTGATAGTATATATGTTTTGCTTTTGTGTCCTTTCTTGTAGAGTACAGTTGACATGTTTTTTGTGTTCCTGTTGTCATACCTATTCACCTGTCAGCTCACCAGTGGCTCCACAGTTTTTTTTGTGTAGTTGCCTGGGCAGAAACATTTAGTTTTTCCTCTGCTGTAAATAATCTCTTATGAGTTCCAGTTACAATTCTCTAAGAAAATTTCTCTGTAATATTTTGCACTTGTTGTTTTCTTTGTAACCTATCAAACTGTGTATGCCACACGTTTAGGATTGAGTAAAACATGACCATTGGCCAATGCTTTGTGTCTCAAATGACATCATAGTTGCTGCAACAACATCTGATCCACCTTTGGTTTTGTCGTAGAAAGTTTCCATTTCAGGTTTTCATTTTGTCCAGATTTCTCTATTAATATTTCCATCATGGTGAAATGTTGACATCAGCAGTACCAGTTTATTTTTCTTTGCCATACACCAGGCCAATGTTATATATTTCTGAAATCTGAAGATTGTACTATACAGTTACCTGTTTTAAACTTGAAACATTTTATTTGGAATTTCTGCTTTATTTCTGCATAGTTTCTGCACTTGTTAACTCTTGCTTTCTTAGCAAATGTAACATGAGTTGGAATCTGGTAAACCAACTGTCGAATGTCACATTCTGATTAGCCTGGGAGATAGGAGCAACAGGTCTGTTCACAACATCATTCAGTTCCTATATAAAAAAGGACCTGTTGGCTGAATTCTAGGATAAATGTCTAAATTGAAAGCATAATGAGTCTTTGTATCTACAGAGGGATAAATTTTTAGGCCATATTTTGACCCCTTGTTTTTCCATTAGTCTTTTACATTCCTGCAGGTACCATGAGAAATCCTGGCCAAGTACAGCAGAATTATGAATGCTTTCAGTTCAGCTAGTGATGTGTCATAATAAATACATTTTTGCTCATGGCTAGTGTTGCATACAGAACGTTTTACTTGTATTTCAGCCCTTCTATATTTCACAGCATCCTGTAGTATTTTGTCTGTTACAATTTCCAACATTTAATGGCAGTGCTGGCATTCTGTCTAATACATTTCACTCCTGCCAAGACCCTCACTATATTTTTGGACTTACTTATAACATTGGATTGTTCCATTTGGTTGCTTGGGCATTTTGCAGCATTTTGACTAGTCAAGTGTGTACATACATTGCTGTTGTCTAAGTCATCTGTGTAAGTACTACGCACTAACTGATTGCGCCACTTGAGCTTCTCCTTTGTCATCTAAATCAAGGAGATCTATCACTTCTCGGCCTTTTGGCTAAGATCAAGTGTAGTATTTGTCCTTAGCAGCTTAATAAGTCATGGAGATCTACATTCTCTATGTGTCAGTCAATTCTTGCTCCATTTCACTGTCATAGGAACTCTGGCTTAAATGGTGTCTTGGTTAGTTAACTTTTCTCTCATTGCTGAGACCAAATGCCCAACACCCAAAATTAAGGAAGGAAATTTAGCTCACAGTTTGTGGAAGTTTCAGCCCATAATCAGCTGGCTCCAAGGCAGGGTGGCATGGCAGAGGAGCAACAGTTCATGGCAGCAGAAGATACCAAAAGCAACAAGAGCAAAAAGGGAGGAGCATGAGAGACTATTTTCTGTTCCTTATATTTGTATGAGGTGACCCACCCTGGGGGCAGCATGTAGCACTCACACCCATAATCCCAACACTAGACAATGAATCAGTCACAAACTCTAGAAGCCTGCCCCCATGGCTGCATGAGGCTTTGTGGGGACATCCAGACACAAACCATAACATTCTGCCCCTAGCCCTCCAAGGACTCATGTATATCTCTTTACACAAAAGGCATTTAGTCTGTCTCCTAAGAGTTGCCAAGTTTCTAACAATTTCAGCATTGCTGCAAAGTCCAAGTCCCAAGTGTCCTCTGAGATGTAGGGCAAACTCTTAGCTGTGTGCCCCATACAAATGAAAAGTTAAGCACTTCCAACATTCAAAGGCACAAGATAAACATTACCATTCCAGAAGGTACAAATCAGGATAACAAAGCATTGGGACCAAAGTAAGTCTAAAATCTAGCAGGACAAACATTAAGTCCTGTTGTTCCATGTGGAACATCCAAAGCAATCTGTGTCAAGTTGTGAGCTCCAAAGGGCTTGTGTGGCTCTGCTCCTATGACACTTCTGGTGGTTGTAGCTCCCATGGCTTCCTTTTTAGGCCTGCTTTGCACCCTCCTTGCAACTTTCCTTAGATGATCCATGTTCCTGGCTTTTCCAGCCTTCTAGGGTCTCCATTGCACCTTTGATTTCTCATTCACAGCTTCACACACTGCTCTCTCAGAGGCATACTGCCTGGCTTCCCAGGCTTTCTGAAATTGGGGTGGAAGCTGCCTTAATCCCACAACTCTTGAATCTCCATGCACCTAAAACCAGCACAGTGTGGATGCTACCAAGGTCTGTTGCTAGCTGAAGTAGTAGCCAAGTTTCCTCCCCTCTTGGTTGTGGGGATCAAGTGCTTGGAATCACTGAGCTCTCTGAACGTGATTCTGAAGAACAAATTCTCTATGCTGCCACCATTCTGGCACATGTTGCAGCCACCATCATTTTGGAACATGGTGCTCTGTGGCTTTCATCTCAAAGCAGTCTTTCATAATTTTGAGGCTACAGAGGGTAGAGACTTGCTGTTTCTTGTGATACCCTCAGGCCATCTTTTCTCGTCTGTTCCTTCTCAGCAATCAAGATCTCCTCTGCTTTAACTTTGTTGCCTACAGCTTTACCAGAGCTTCCTTTCTGGCCAAATGCACATTTTAAATCATTCTGATGGGCTCTGTGCTCGTGATTCTCTACATAAATCTGGCTAAAAGCCCCCAACAATAGCCATGCCACGGCCTCAACATTTGACTGCCTTGAAATTCTTTGGCCAGATTAAGTAGTCTGCTACCCTTAATCTCAGTCTCAGGCAATATCTCTGTACATGAGCAAAATGCAAACTTTCTGCCAAGCCATAACACATCATCTGTAGTCCAAAAATTAATGCAGTCCTTCTCTCCAGCAAAAATCCTCCCGAACCTGGTCTTTACCAGTAGGATTTCTATCAGCCTTGTCTTTTGAGTTCTGACCAGAATCTCCCATACACAATAGCCTAAGATGTTCCAGCTCTACTTTTTCAGGTGACATTTCTGAACCTTTCCAAACTTTTCCCACAAGCCATTCCCAAAGGCTCTTGAACCACATGGTCAGGTACAGTCATAGCAACAACTCTACTTCTCTGGTACCACATTCTGTCTTAGTTACTTTTCCTCTCATTGCTGAGACAAAATACCCAATGCCCAAAATTGAGGGGGAAAAAAAGGTTTATTTAGCTCACAGTTTGTGGAGGTTTCAGTCCTTAATCAGCTGGTTCCAAGGCAGGGTGACATGGGAGAAGGGCAACAGTTCATGGTGGCAGAAGACAGCACGAGCAACAAGAACAGAAAGCGTGGAGCATGAGAGAAGGCTATGTCCCTTATTTCTATGTAGGCTACTCACCTAGAGTGGGTGTAGCACTCACACCCCTAATGCCAGCACTAGACAATCAGTTGCAAGCTAGAAGTCCACCCCATAACTGCATGAGGCTTTGGGGGGACATCTACACACAAATCATAACAACATCTAAGTCATCATCATCATCATCCACCCATACCATTCTTTTCTTAGGAAAGCATGTGTTTTGCCATAATGGATCATCATCATCATCCATGCATGAGTGATCTAGTGATTCACTTTTGACCTCCAAAACTTGCAAATCTGGTTTTTCGTGTGACATTATGCTAAATTGGGCTACTTCTACCACAAAATTCAAAAGAAAACTTTTTTTAAACAAATGGTGTAGACCCTCTGTGATACTTGGGTAAACATAGACAAAATCAGTTAGATGGAGCATAATGTGTGTACAAATCCCATTTTGCCCACATGCACACACTTCATCATACAGAGTGGGTAAACACATACATTGTTTCCTGTATCCCTCAGGGAAAAGTATTGAGATGCACAGCTGGGTACTATTATACTTAAAGTATACATTTACAGTACAAAAGCAAAAAAATAGGTCCAGTGGACCCAGTGTTATGTTTCATAGGTATTGTACCTATTTGTGCCTTTGTATTTAAAATACATTTTTTATAGGCAGTATATAGTTTTGTCTTTTCATCCAATCTGTGGATGGAATGGCAATCTGTGCCATTTAATCAGTGTGCTTATTTAGACCACTTAACATTAAAATACCTGATACATTTCATTACATTGATATATATCAGTGAGGGTGACCCTTTTAGAGCTTTCAGTGATACAAATGACAAATACCATAACTTTACCACCACCGATACAGATAGTTTAAATTTATCTTGGATTTTGTTTTTTATTTTGTTCTTCTCATCACTTCTTGGCCTTTTGGCTAAGATCAAGTGTTGTTCATCTTTTTTTCTCTTAGTCTGTCTTCCTTTGCAGTGTACATTTTCTTCATTTCATCTTTCTATATTGACAGTTTGTAAGTAGACATATTTATCTTACTGTTCTACTTAAGTAATATAAAAACTTTACAGCAGATTACTTCCCTCTCCCCTCCTGGCTTCTGTCCTATTTTTGTCATACATTTTACTTCTCAGTATTCTTGTACATTGATATTATTTTTTGCTTTAAATAGTCAATTATGTTTTAAAAGAGATGTGAGTAGTAAAGAGGGAAAAGGTTTTGTATTCAACCATATGGTAGTCATTTCTGAGGCTTCGTTCTTTTGTGTACATCTAAATTTTCATCTGGTGTCATGTGCCTTCTGTTTGAAGGACTTACTTTAAAATTTTTTATAATGCAGCTCTCCGCCAGTGCTGGATCCTTCTGATTTTTGTATGTTTTAAAAATTTCTTAATTTTGCCTGAAATTTTTAAAAGATAATTTTACTGGGCATAAAAATTGTACAGTGACAATTTTTTTTCTCTCAGCACTGTAAGATGTTGCTTATTGTCTTCTGTCTAGTATTATTTCTAACTAGAGACTTATTTTTGTTGCTGTGTATACTGTATACCATTGTTCTTTTCTCTGGTTGCTTCTGAGATTTTCTATTTATCATTAATTTTAAGTAATTTGACCCTGTATCTTGCTGTAGTTTCTTCACGTTGCCTTGCCTTTGAGTTTGTATAAATTTTTAGATCTGTGGGTATTTGGGGGAAAGTGCCATTACTTCTTAAAGTATTTCTCTTTCCCTCTTCTATAGGAAACTCTGTAGAAATTCCACTACAGATACATTTGGTTTATTGCCCTTGTCCACAGTGCAGTTGTGTTTTGTTGGTTTTTTCTCTCCAATCTTTTATTTTGAATTTTTTGCAAGTTTCCTTTATTAATATATCACTAATACTTCAGTCCTATCTAATCTGCTGTTATAGTCCCATCCAGTGTATTTTTCTTCTAAAACACTATATTTTTATTTTGATTTATTTAGTTTTCCTTATACCTTTCACACCTATCTTTAATGTGATATTTTCAGCTTCCTTATTGACTATAATAACTATTTTAATAGTCCTGTCTATAAATTCTATCATTTTTATCATATCTGGGTCATTTTAATTCTCCTCTCTATGATAAGTCATTTTCCTGCTTGTTTGTATGCCTGTTACTTTTTATTGGATAGCAGACATTGTGAATTATTGGATGTTAGAGATTTAATTTTATTAAATATCCTTGAGCTTTGTTTGGGGACAAGATGAAGTTACTTGGCAATAGTTTGATGCTTTCAAGACTCCCTTTTAAACTGCTTCCCAATGTCCAGAGCACCCTTCAGTCTAGGACTTTCTCCTATATAGTCAGTATCCTTCCAAGTATTTGATGCTGTGTGTTTACAAGTCTTTTTCATGCAGGTTTGTGGTAGCACCTTCTGTTCCTTACCTATGTGATTCCTGAAATTTTTTCTGCCTGCTTCATTTGGATGGTTCTTTCCCTAGCCTTGAGTAGTACCTTACGTGCCTTTGTGACAAGTACTCAGCTGAAGCCTAATGCTGCTAGATCCATACATACCCCTCTCTTTTCTGTGTACCTCTCTCTTAAAATGTTTTTTTAATTCAAATCAAACAGAATGAAGAGAAAAAAAATAGTGGCTCCGTTTCTCACCCCCCTGAAATCTACTTTTCCTCATATATAACCACTTTTCATTTTAAAATTTATTTTCTTTTTATTTACTTCCAATTTCTATGTAACATATTATCTTTGTTATTTCTTGCTTTTTCAGTTTTAGTTATTGTATGATAAAGGTTGTAGTAGATTACAGTTCAGCCCCTTTGAACTATCACCACCACATAAGCATTCTTCCTGCCACCTACCATAAAAGGATAACTTGATAGAAAATCTAAAAATTGGGCCATGCAAATTTCATTTATGAGTATTCCATTTTTTTATTTGCTTTGTTTTTCATAAAGCTACCATAGCAGCCTTGCCCCCTGCAAACTGTAGATGGGTTAGGGTTCACTCTGCCTCTTGCCTCTGCTTTTACCCTCCTTCCCGTGGGCTTCCACTTTGCAGACCAGGTACAGACCAGTTGCAGCTTGAGCTCCTTTGGATGCTGTCGCCTGTAGTTCCTCTCCGTCCTGGCCTGTTGATTCTCCTGCTTTTCCCCGGTGTCAGGCCTTCTGGTTCCTGTGTCCCACACCTTCCTTCTTCCTTGGTTTGCTCTTCTACTTGCAGGTCTGAGCTGTCTAAGCATGTCTTTATTCTAGTTTTGCACTCAAATGATAATTTGGGCAAGTGAAGAATTTTAGACTTTAAAAAAATTTTTTTATGCATTTTCTTCATTATTTTCTGACAGCCAGCAAAATCATTCCGGTGTTAGTTTCTGTGTTTGTAACTTGTTCCTTCCCATTTGGAAGCTTTTAGGATTTTTTATCTGTCATGATCTGAAGCTTTGTGGTGCTACACTTGGTGTGGGACTTTTTTTATTTGTTGTGGTGGGTTGGCTATCTCTTAATCTGGAGACCTGTGCCTTTCAGTTATGGAAGACTTCTTAAGTGATTTGTTTGACAATTACTTTTCCTCTGTTCTCTACTTTTGAACTCACCCTATTTTGACATTGGGTCATCCAAGTTCCTTTTTTAAGCTTCTTGTTTTTTAATCTCTTTTTATTTCGTTGTACTTTTTGGAAGATTTTTTTTAACTTTTCCAATCTTTTTGTGTAAATCAAATGTAAAATAAAGTTAAGTGTAACAGCTTTTTCTTTTTTGATTTCTTTGGTACTTCTTTCTGACAGTGGAGGGGAACCACCACTAAATTGTATATAAATAAGATTTTTCTCAATGTATTTCAGTTTATTTTGAATATATATATAATTTTTTGATACCAGGAATCGATCTCAGGACCTTGTGCTTGCCAGGCAAGCACTGTGCTACTAAGCTACATCCCCGGCCCTATTTTGAATATTTTTTAAATTGACAGATAAACATCTATTCGTTGTATATAAAAGTGTTTTTTGAAGTAAATATACATCGTGGAGGTTAAATCTAGCTGATTGACAGATGAATGAGTTCACATACTTATTGTGGTGTGATGAGAACACTTGATACCCATTCTCACTGCATTTAAAGGTACAGTGTATCATAGTTACAGTCACTGTGCTGTGCAGCAGGTCTCCATCTCCTCAACATAATCCTCCCTTCTGCAGTTTCACTTACAGCCTCCTGTTCTCTTCCCCGACCCCCCTGCCCCTGCCCTTGGTAAGCACTGTTCTCTGTTTTTACGGGATCAATTTTTTTTAGATTCCACATACAAGTGAGATCATGCAGTATTTGTCTTTCCGTGCCTGACCTATTTCACTTAAATGTCTTCTGTTTCTATGCACGTTGTTGCAAGTAATAGGAATTTTTTTTTTATGGCTGAGTAGTATTTTATTATGTATAGGATATATATACCACATTTTAAAATCCTGTGATTTTATTATATTTGCTAATGTGATAACCTTACTACCAGTGCCTACTAAGAATAATCTAGAAAAGTAGAGATGAGCTGAGAGTCCCTAGACAACAGTAACTGTGTTGAGTGCAGGGTGCTGTGCCTTAACTACTTCCTTGCCAGTCACTTTGGACAAAGGCGAGTGTCTTGTTTAAGCGGTGGGTTGCCATCTGTACCAGTGTTGGCCGAGTCAGACCAAGTTTGGAGAAGAGCATGTGTTACCGAGTTAGAAACAGACAGGCCCTGCCCCTGCCCCTCTTCTCCTAGTGCTTTCTCTTGGTTATTCCCAAGATGCAGAGGTGGTTTGGTTGGAATCCACGCATAGAGGTTCTTTGGCAGACAACAATAGCAAAATACCCGAGTCTCAAATGTCCAGGCCCTTGCCTGTGTTTCTGATTACTTATGGGAATGAGTGCCCGGTGCCCCAAGCTGACTTGTATGATCTGTCTTTCCTGGCAGTTTGTAGTGTTTTCTTTGTCCTATTAGCAAGTCTTCACTGAGCTCTGAGAAGGCAGAAGACTCATAGATACTTTGTCTTGCAGACATTTCTGGTCATTTGCACCTCAAACATTTCTTATCCAATGGTTTTCCTCCATGAATCTTTCCTCCATTTCCTTTGCCTTCTTTTTCAGATTCTTTTTCAATTTTCATATGAAAATCCAGCTTTATGGGAATCTAGCACATTTATATTAAAGATCTACCAAGATTAGATTTCTAATTGTTTTCTTGATTACATATCCTTTGGCCCAGAAAATTCTCCAGAAGTAGATACACACACACACACACACACACACACACACACACACAAAGTATGTACTTACAAAGATGTTTCTTGCAGTTTTATTTAAAATAAAAAACATTGGAGATAACCAAAATGTTATTTAGTAGGAATATGGGTTCCATACACTGTGGTTGCTTATATTTACTTCTCTGGCTTAGTACAGTAGGCAGTCAGTTGAAATGATTCAATGAAAAATATAATCAGCTTATATCTCTCTGGTTATGTTCAAGAACAACATGAATAAATAAGGTTAATTCAGTAATATTTTAGAACCCCAGCTGTGAATTTTAAATTCACTTATTTATATAACCTTAGAGCTTTTTAACTCTTCTGGAGTTGGTGTTCAGTTAAAAAAGGTAAATGAACCTTTTCACAATTTTCAAAATATAGAAAGTATTATGTGGTAAGTAATGATGCTGCTTAACATTCATAGTCAATAGAACTACATGACTGTTTCTCAAGTTCTGATTTTTTAGGCCTCTACTTACTAATTCCTATTACAGAAAATGGGAGAGAGACCTCTTTAAATATTGTATCATATATTTAATTTTTATAAATTATACATGTGCTAACATTATTGTATTCAGGTGTGAAGCCTAACAAATGAACCTTATAATGAAAATGAATTTTATTGTTTATGATAGTCGTATTTTGAGTTTTCGCCCAAAAGAGGATTATTTCCGTCTACTGCATTAACCAGATTTGGTTCCTAATTGCTTTAGACGGCTCTGAAGCCAGATCCTCCCCGCCCCGCCAGACTTGGGTCAGCTTCACAGACTGGCTAAAGGGCTCTGGTGGCCGTTTCAGGGAAGGGTGCTCCTTGAGGGAGAATGGGGAGATGTGTCTATGTTGTGTCTGTCCCTCCATCTGTCCGTCCCTCTGTCTGCCTGTCTCTTTCTGTTACTGTCTCTCCCTCTCTCTCTGTGTCTCCCTGACAGGAGACTATATTTATGTTCTGTGGTCAAATTTTATGTTGGAATTATTTGTGACCAATTTGCCTGTGGAATAGAGGTCCCAAGTATGTGCTCAAGATTTTGTTTCTGTTTTTATAACATAAGCCATTAGAGGGCAGTATTGTAGAAGTTAAAATTTCCTTCTCAACCACACTGCAAACTGTTTATACTGTAATAAGCAAAATTCTACCCTTAGATTTATAATATACTAAATTATAACCTTAATTGACGCACCCTTTCCAATACTTTAAATTAATAGAGGCAGTTCTGTGTCCCACCGATATCTCTTGATTTTCATTTGCACAGGGAATCAGTTAATCACCGTGGCCCCGGGCTGCGGGCCTGCCTGCGCCGCCGGCCCCAGGCCCCTTTCCAGGCGCCGCCGTGGGGAGCCAGCCCCCCTCCGAGCCTTCCGCACCCAGGCGCCGCTTACAGGGACCTCGTCCTGCCTCGCGTCTGTCCCCACCCACGGGCGAATGGCAGAGAGACACCGAGTGTAACGCGCAGGCAGCCGGGGGCTCTGGCCTCGAGGGCAGAGGAGCCGCGTGCCGGCTCGCCCCGCGTTTGTTCACGGGAGGAGGCCCCGCCG
>NW_004955518.1:2272810-2325913 GCF_000276665.1 Chinchilla lanigera | reverse complement strand
GAGCCGGCCAATCCGCGCGGGGCTGCCCCGCATATATGCTGCGCCGGAGCGGGCGAGCTCGTCTAGAGCCCAGTGGAGCCTCGCGCCGGATCCTGAGGCCTCACTAGCGCTGCGGTCAGCACCTTCCCTGGATCGGCAAGCCCCGGAAGCCGGCTTTCTTTAAACCAGCGCTGTTTTTGTTTTTTCTCTCTTTCCTTGGGCTGCAGAAAGCCGGAAGATTTTATCTAGCTCAAACAAGGCTGCTGGTGTCCCTTTTTTTCTTTCCCACGAGGGTGTTTTTGGCAGCAATTGCATGAAATCCCAATGGTGTAGACCAGTGGCGATGGATCTAGGAGTTTACCAACTGAGACATTTTTCAATTTCTTTCTTGTCATCTTTGCTGGGGACTGAAAACGCTTCTGTGAGACTTGACAATAGGTAAATGTCAGCTGTGATAGTTTCTTTAAATTTACTCGTAAGATCCTTGTAATAATGCAGGTAAAAGCCCGGCGAATTCCTTTGTCCGTTGCTGAGAGGTTACCGTAACATAGATGTTGCGTTCTAAAATGCTCCGAGTTGCCGTGTTTTCGGGGTCTAGCCGGAGACCGGGCTTTCCCACATTATGTAATTCACCCTTTTGTGGCTCTCTTAAATAGGGAAATATCTGGATATTCATAAGAGGGTGGCTGGTATTTTCTGGAGAGTGACACATTGCACAGCTTTAAGGACTATTCAGAATATAATGCCAGTAACATCACAGAACGGGGAGACCCACTTTTATCTTGGATCAATAAGATAAATTCCATTTATCAGTGATCTTTTTTTCAATTCTCTTTTTCAGCTCCTCTGGTGCAAGTGTGGTAGCTATCGACAACAAAATCGAGCAAGCTATGGTATGTACTGATTAAAAATTGTTTGTACGGACTGTGGGCGCAGCACAAAAAGCGAGGAATCTTCAGATAAGACTGGAGAGCATCCCTTAGGTTCAGAGGACGTTCACGGCTCTTCATACATTTAGAAACGCTGGCACTATCTTCTGCCAGCGTGCAGCCACACGCCGCGGCTGCCAGGAACGGAGAAGGGGCCCTGATGGTATTGCACTGCTCCTTTCCTGGGCGGATTTCATGTAACGGCGGAATTTGTTCTGGGCGTCCCTTTTTGCTGGGAAGCCCTGGCCCAGTGTCTCTTTCGGTTGGTCGGGGTACATCTTTAGGGATGTGGCTTTACTAGGAATTCTAAGGTTTTACCAGGGAGCTGCAGAGAAAGGGGGCAGAAGTGGGGATCCCAGGGAAGGGCCCTCTAATGGTGCACAGACGGATCCCCAGATTTGCATGCTACCGCAAATGAAGGAGAATTGGCGAAAAGTTTTGTTTTCTCTGCCTGCGCCTGGATTTCTCCTTATTTTTTTATTTCCGCCTTGGCCATTCTTTGTTATTGGAGCGGCGCCTGTGGCTCTTCTCACGGGATTCTCTGCCCGCTGTTGCTAGGCAAACTCAACCTTTAATTCGGAGCTATAAATAACTTGGGCTCCTATTGGCTGCGATGGCTGCCCAGGTTTCTGTGATGTCAGCTTAATCACGAAGAGGGGGCAGCTGGGGGTGGAGGGAAGAAAATGCGGCAACTTGCTCTGTAGGAACTGGCTGCAGCTGGAGCCGAGGGAGGCGTCTCCGCGGACCTGGGAGGGACTTGGGGGTGGGGAGGCGGCCCTGGGCTGCGGGCCTGAGGTCCAGGCAGCCAGGCTCGGGAGCAGGCTTGGGGAATGCAAGGCCCCGGGCGAAGAAACCCTGGTGCCTTTTGCCATCTTCAATAGGAAACAGACTGTGTACATCCCTGGCTAGTGTCTGCCAAGGAGGCAGAGAATTTTTAAAAGCGTGATCACTTACTTACACATTAAACTTCAGTGTTTTATAGTTGTATTCAGATTTCTGCAAGTATCCTTTTAAAAACTTTAAGGACAGAACATGTAGCTATGCAGAGTAACTCTAAAAATTCAGAGTCCGGAAATAGTAAATTAAACTTTTTTCTTTCAGGATCTGGTGAAGAGCCATTTGATGTATGCAGTTAGAGAGGAGGTGGAGGTCCTTAAAGAGCAAATCAAAGAACTAATAGAGAAAAATTCCCAGTTGGAGCAGGAAAACAATCTGCTGAAGACACTCGCCAGTCCTGAGCAGCTCGCCCAGTTCCAGGCCCAGCTGCAGACTGGCTCCCCTCCTGCCACCTCACAGCCACAGGGGAGCACACAGCCCCCCGCCCAGCCTGCGTCCCAGGGCTCAGGACCAACTGCATAGGCAGATGTGTCCCCGTGGAACTGGCTGCTCCTATCTGATCTGAACAGACGGAGATGTACTAGGGAGAATCTACGCCCACAGTCACCGATTTCATTGCTTGCTGCAAAAGAGACGTGAGACTGATACACGCCATTATCTCTTTTTTCCAGTATTAAGCACTCCTAAGCTTTTGGGTTGAAGAAACTTAGCTGGGTGAATTAAAGGTTAATCAGAGAATTAGCTTGGATGTCCGGGTGCGGTTTGGCACATACCGGAGGAATGGTTTCATTGCTGAGGAGCCGAGTGCCTTCCATCCCTTCCCAGCTGACCACCCCATTTCCAAGAGTGCACTCTCATGCTTGCACATAGTTCACTGCGTGGGGTCAGGAAGCAGTGGGGCTCCTTACTGGACTTTGCTTTCTCCTCTCCTGCCACCATGAAGAACTTGAAAGGGAGGCAAGAGACAAATGAGGGAGATTGCAGTTTATCGTACAAACTGATGACTGTCACCCAAACACATTTTTAAAAAAGTACTGTGCCTCTTTTTGTGGAACGGCAGACAACACAAAGCATTGGTGAGAAAATGGTGATAGGTAGCTGGAATCTAGGCTGTCTTACTATGAAGATTGTTTTGCTTATTGTATATTTGTGTATGTAGTGTAACTATTTTGTACAGTAGAGGATTGTAACTACTATTTAGGCTGTACAGATTTGAAATTTACCTGTTTCATTGGCTGTTTGAAGAGGTGTGGATTGTCTTTTATATAGAGATCTATATGAAAACTACTATCTAATACAAACCACACCTAAAGAAATTTTAAGAATTTGGCACAGTTAGTCATTTGGTGTAATCTGAAATGTAGCTGCTGAATATCTAAAGTAAATCCCTGTTCTCTGAAGTTTTTTGATTGAGCTGGTTGAATACTTTGAAAAGTGATCAATTCTAACTAATGAATTGATTTCCCCATAGGATTCTGCATATTACCTGTATAGTAGTTATATGGATATGTTTCTGTGCATGTTTGGTACACAGTTGTAAGGTGTCCCTGTATTTAACTGTTGTACTTGTCAACTTTCAATAAAGCATATAAAATGTTGATAACCAAGTGTTTCTGTATTACAGTGTTAAGATAATGACAGTCATTTCCACAGCTGTACCGGCCACACTGCCTAACCTTTCCTGTAAGGTTAGGCAGTGTGGCCAGTACCACCCTGAAAGGAAGTGGAAGGGCTGCACAAAGTAGGGGTACTTGTGATTTGACTGTAGAAGTAAAGGAAGTCCACGCGGAATTGTTCTGTCAGGGAGAGGAGATGGGAGGAGACAGCTCGCTTTTAACTATTACGTGATGTAGATGAGTTGTTTCGCCCCTATGGGCCGAAGAGGACTAAAGATACTATCTTAGATTTCCCTGTGGCATTCAAGTTCTGGAAGTCCATGAAGATTGTAATTTTCCAATGTGTATTGAATAATCCTTATTCTGTGTATAATCCAAATAGCTCTAGAACCAGAAGATGGAAATTAAGAGAAGCTGATTTCCCCTACAAGAACTCCATTACTTTGGTTGAGAGGTCTTTCATAGGATGAAATGAGTTTCTAGTTCCTGTGCTAGTAGTTTGTTTTAGCCAAGTACACATATGCCAGGAGTTGCCTGTAGTAGATTTGAGGTGGGGCCTGATGATCAAGGTAGTCCCTCCCAGTTAAATTCTGTAAGACTGTCAAATAGGTCAAAGTTTAAAACATACTGGAGTCCAAAAACAAGTGGAGTGAGCCTGGGAGGACCTACCTGCTGTAGGTGCAATGTCAGTAAGCGAGTGGCAGGGTGGACTTGGCTCTGTAATCTCCCCAGCACCTCATCAATAGCCCTCTGCCAAATGGGAGTCAGGCATGTGCAAGCTCTATGCCTTATCTAAGTCCTTGCAGGACAAAGACTTAACTTTTCAAATCTTTCATTTCTCTAGTAGAGCTGGTGGCAGATTGATAGGTGCAGTGAACATCAGAACTTCCTGAAAAAAATTTAATGTGCCTCTTATAAAACGGAAGTATTGAAACTGAACTGCTGACCACCATAAGCTGGTGGCAGTGGGCATGAAGGTGTTTGGGAAGTTTGGAGAGGACTTGAAAAAATCATTATTGTATTAGATAACTTCAGCCTAAATAAAGGGATACATAGTAATTATATTTCCTTTAAAAAGAAAACTGTAGTGGCTAGAAATCCCTAGGCATTTCATCTTTTATGTTCTTAATGAAGTTCCTTGATACTGTAGGTGGTAGTTGTGGAATATTCAAGAAACCTCCATCACTTCTCCATTGTTTAATAGGCCTTTGAGTCTCTATGCTTAACGCTCATGAAATTTTGGTAGCTGAATATTGTATGTGAAGTAATGATTTATTAAAATCAAAAGATTTTTTATACATGTTCCTTATTTTAGTAATTATTAAACATGCTTTTAAGTGGTTGACACATTTAAGCACGTTTAGTGATTTGAAAAGGCAGTTTGCTCCTTACAGACCTGACTAAGCCTTGTCAGCCTGTGGATTATTACATAATTAATTATATCACTTTTGTTCTATGGAGCAGGAACAGTTTATAAAGGGACTGGAATGTTGTAGGAGCCCTGATGTTCATGACATCAGCAACTACAAGACAGACTGCTGTTCAGTGAAGGAGAACCAGAAACATGATTTTAATGAATGTTGGCTTTCTAGTTCACATTAACAATGTTTACAGTTCAGTAACTTTTTTTTTTGCATACTTTAAAACAGCAAAAATTGACTTCTCAATGTGATGAATGTCATACCAGAATCAGTTTTAACTTTACACAAGGCATATATATAGAAGTTCATTATAATTGAAATTAGAAATGAAATGAATTTCAAATGCAAACACTACTGGCGCTCATGTTACATAAGTAGTTGAAGCTGTTACGGCCTGCCGACAGGACTGCTTTTAGATGTCAACTTCAGATCTGTTCCACCAGCAATGACAGTATTAAGATTAGAAATAGGGGCAGAAAAAAATGAAGCTTTCTCTTCCTTTTAGATAAAATGGCTGGGAAATGGAGGAGTACCATTAGAACACGGAAGCCGATGGGGCAGTGAGGTCCCTGAGCTGGCAGTTATGTGGGCGAAATCTGGGGCCGGGTGTGAGGTTCCTGGCTTCCTGGCCAGTGCAGGCCCTACTGGAACCGGCCGCCTGACCTTTGGATGAGGAATGGAACCCTTCAGACCTGCTTCCCATTTGTAAACTAAAGGTCACAAGGAATCTGTCCTGCCTTGGATGCTACAATGCTCCATGTCCCACAATTACTTAATTTTATTCCTCTGACCTTTGGAGGAGGGATATATGTGTGATGTGTGTGTTTGTTCACTTAACTTCTTGGACCAAAATTAATTTGGTTTTAATCCTGGCTCTGCAGTTACTAGCTCAGTGATCTCAGGCAAGTTACTTGCTGGCGTCTGTTTCCTCATGCTTAAATACCTTCACAAGGGTATTGGAAGGCTAATGCTGGAAGGCAGTAGGCCCCAAGATGCTTTTGGAGTAACTCTTCAAAGAGTGTTAGCCTCCTATTATTTTGAATGATATGTTTGTGTGTGATTTTATATTTTTCATAGGAATAAAGTTATGCCAGCCTCATCAGATATAGCATCTGATACTAGGGGCTGTTTAAACGTTACTATGAAAGCACAAATAGGAAGAAAGAAAAATGTCCTTTAGAATATGGACAGAAAAGTACCATTCTAAGAAATAATACCAAATGACAGCTGATTCACTGATGTGAATTAAGGAAATTGGAAACTGTTTGAAAATGATATTGGCAGAAGTAAATGATTTCAGATGGGGAAAATATATCTTAAATTATTTCATTATGGAGAAAGTCTCTATGTAAAGCAGTGCTGCAGTCTTGAAGCCACTGAGATTTGTAATGGGGCCCTGCCCACAGGGCTACTATTGAACCCAGGACCTCATGCATGTTAGGCAAGCATTTAGATCTGAGCTACACCCTTAGGTCAGGATCTGTGCTCTAAATCATGTATTTCAGACACCAATGTCTACCAGCTATGACAGATGACAGGGGTGTTCCTTGTGTGAGTGAGGGTAAGGCAGTAGGATGTATAGTGACTGGCAGTTGGAGAGCAGAGGCTCCATCAGGGACAGGGCAGCTACCCCTAGGCTCCATCCAGTTGCTGCCATGTGGGAATTCAAACATCATGTTGCCAGAATTTCCAGTTTTTCAAGATCTGGAATTTTAGGGCTCTACCTGGAAATTGCTGTCTTCTAGATGCTGTGCAGACCAAGTGGAAGCACACCTACTACGCAGATAAACCTACATGCCTCACGCTGTTGTGCCTGCTTTCTATCTTGTGCAGATCTCAAGGACCAGCCTTCTGCCCTGGGCAGCAGCTCAAAGCAAGACGAATCCGAAAAACATTTTTGATGAGAGAAAGTGGGTACAGGCTACCTGCCACCTTGTGTGTTTATTGAATATCTTCTACACGGTGGAGGCAAATACAGTGAATAAGCCACAGTCCCTGTCCTCAAGGAGCGCTCACCCAGCTGCCTTTAAGATAAATGAGGGCACTTGTTTACTGGCACAATTTGCCTTCTGTGATACAATATCTGAATTATTTATTGTTCCTTCTCTGGTGAATCTGGCAAAAAAATATTTCTGGGAATTCTCTTAAGAGCTCTTGTTAACTGGGTAGCACTTCCTTGTGGTAGTATGATCTTAGCACTGCATTCATGATAAAGCTGACTCACAGTGCAGGCACCAAGACTGTTTGCAAGTGGGTGTGCTACAAGGTTGCATCACGCCTCAGATTTCCACCACATCATATTTTGATGAAAATAATCTGCCCCATTGTTGCGTAAGTATATTCATCTCATGCCCTGATACGTGGTTTATAGTCATTTAAACTAGAAGATCAAAAAAACAGAAGATTTAGAGTCCTTCCTTGAGCAAGAGTATGACGGAGGCTTTCGGGGTGACCAACTATACTGGTTTGCCCAGGAATTTAGGGTATTCCCAGAAAGTAGGACTTTCACTGTTAAAAGCAGGTAAGTCCAAGGTTCAATAAATAGATGAGCACTGAAGTGACAAAACACTCCCAAGTTAGCCTGTAAGAAAACCGTTCCCAATGATCTGCTATGTGCTTTCCCTTTCCCTCCTGGGATGGAGAAGAACTGGTGACTGTGGAGATATCACAGCCTTTCCAACTTGGGATCCAGAATGGCTAAAGTGGAGTGTAATCCTCCACTAACCCAAATCCAACAGCACAGTTTCATGAGCAAGAGGGTTCCACCACTAGGCATTTTAGAACCTTCTCCTAAGCGGCAAACCTTGGCTAATATGGAAATGAGTACAGTACGTTGAAAGTGGGAGAGCTGCTGTCTGACTACCTACATCCTACGGTATTGACAGTGATGGTGGTAGTGATGAAACTGTTGAAGCCTAGAGAGGTTGAATTCCACACTGTGAAGCAACAAAACATTTTCTAAAACTCACCTGCAATAAGGTGGCCCACGTGCCTCGTGTGTAACTGAGGAGCCAGAATATGGAGAGCCGTTACTCCTCACTCCTCAGCAGGAAACTCCACTGGGTTACCTTTCCTGGGTTTCTTGAGAGAAAAGTGATCTCAGGAAAAAATCAATTTTAAATATAGAGGAAAAGGGAAACATGCAAAAATTTGGGGCTTTGTAGCCATGGAAAAACCTATTGCTTCTGGACCCCAAAGAATTGAAAATAAGACTAAAAAATCAGTAAAGGCCCATTAAACTTTTCAATTAGGCAGGGTGCTTCGTTAGCAAAGATCAGACAAAGGGTATGACTCCGTGCAGGCCTTTTGTTTTCTATGATTTCTAAGTGGTCACTTCTGCTTCGGGAAAGTCAAGAGAGAGGAAATAATAAAAATTAAGCATGTGCAGAAAAATGTTTCAGCTCCTGCTACTGACACACTGAATTGATTATAAACAGAAAAGGGAGACTTCTCCTAGGTTTTTGAGAAACTTTTACTGCCAAGGAAAACACAAGCCAGTCCAGACTTAAAAACAACAAAACTTTGTTGGAACCTTTGAAAAGTGTTCAGGCCCCAAACGTTCAAGAGCTGGAAGTGTGCGAAGTGGGTGTTGAAAGCTGTCTAGCTCCCAAGAAGAACATTTTTCCCATCACCCATTGCATTTGTGGCCCTGGGAAATACTGGACAAGAGAAACTCCCCACAGGGTGGAGAACGATGTGCCCAGAAAAAAGAAGCAGGGTCTAATCAAAGACCCTGGCAGTGGCTCCCCGACTGCCAGAGCAGGGGTCTTTTCCATCCCTGTCCATCAGGGCTCCATAGTTGCTGAGGATTTGGGCCTATCGTATGTCTCCCATGGGAGTCTCTGCAACTGCTGTGCCCACCGCTGTGCAGTGTGGATGGAGAGGAGATACTTTGTCTTAGTTCATAGCTCTCCAGACGTTAGGGAGCCACAGCCATACCTGGGGAAGCCAAAACTTCCCCTGCATACTCCTCCACGCTTGTTTCTCTCCAGGCAACTCATTAGAGACGACTATAGCCACTTTGAAAACCTTGTGTTGGACAGCGGCAGAGCCTTACCATTCTGGGCCACTGGGTGACTGGCTGGAACAGAGCCCTCCCCCATTGCTCCAACCTGGAACTACTCAGGACTGTTGTAAGACAGCAAGAAACAAATTTCTGTTGCTTTCAAAATACATTTTTGAATCTATACATTAACTGATACACAAATGTGAAATACATGAAACAATATTATGAAGTGATATCCCTGCAGATTAGCACACTGAAAATTCCACATATCAGAACCGTGGAGCAGTAAGTAGGTGAAAGGTAAAAGGTAAATCTTGCGGTTGACTTTGAAGAAGCTGTAAACTAAATAGCACAGGAAGAATAATTTTTGGCAAAGTTGTGGAAAACAATTGCTTTCCTATGTGGTAGGAATGGATTATTTTCCTAAGAGTTTAGAAAAATACTTCAGTGCAGTGAGAAATCAGCCTGCTAAAATTGTAAAGTTTAACTCATTTTGAGGAGCACCAGTGGCAAAGTTAGTTGAGGTGAGAGGTCACAATCTGGTCATTCTTGGGTCATATCAGGGCCACTGATAGCTGGCTTTCAGACCTTTTTAAAAGTGAATTGGTGACATCCCTTCTGAAACTGGGGTACTGTTCGAGTTCTAGCAACTTTGAGTCTGTAGTGCCTCATGACAGCTGCTGCTGAGTCCTGACTGCTATTTCCTTGGCGCAGGTGCGGCCCTCCAGCCACAACCCCGCCATGCCTGTGACACCCGCACACTGTCAGTTTCCAAGCATGCCCCATGCATACAGCTCCACACCTGACCCAAGGAGGCACTTGAGGTTGTGTTCCAAGCCATATTATAACAGCTGATTCTTAAAATATTATGCCTTCCTTCACGGAATTGTCCTTTATAATTCAAAGTTTGGACCCTTAAGGAAGAAAATGATTACATCTTGGTCTCATAACTGTGGGGTTTTATTTTACTTCATAGATCCAAGCAGTTGAAAATGCACCAAGATGAGCATTCACCGTTATAGATGTAAATGCATATGGATCCATCTCATTATTACACGTATTGAACATTTCCTGAGTGCGAAGCACTTTCAAGACAGTGTCTCATTTATCCCTCACACCAGCCCCGTGCAGAAAGTGCCACCAACCCATATTACAGAAGAGATAATAAGTCACTTGCAAAGTCTAGTTTAAAGAATGAGTAAGTGTGATGCAAATCAGTATCACACATGTCCCACAGCAAAGTCTGTGGCTCTAAGCACTATTTTGTCTGTTTTCAAAAGACAGCAGCTCCTTCATGACATGTGGCGCTTGTCTGGGCTTGTGGTTACCCCAAAGCTGGCATTCTATCTCCCCTCAGTGCAAGTGGAGGCACAGTTTGGGGCCTGCATGTGACTCCCAGCCCCTTTAGCCAATAGTCATGGGCAGGGTCCTGCCCCAAGCGCTTTCCAAGCTATAAACTCAGACCGGTGGAATTCTGTGTCCTTTAAGAAAGCACAAAGGGAAGAGTAGGAGCAAATTGAGTCAGAAGATCCCTAACCGAATACCCAGCATGGCAAATCCTGTGCGCTTCTCTCTTACCAGCATGGCACCAAATGAATCTGCAGCACAGAGGAGACAGCTACACTCCCCACGCCCACATCACAGCCCTTAGCCCAGAAAAACCAGTGCTGGAGGGGTAAACGTTTCTATAGATGATACTAGTCATTCGTTTGCGAAGCATACCATAGTTATTAAGTACCCAGAATGTACCAGCATAGGGAGTTCTCTCGCTGTGGGTATGGAACTAGAAACAACTTCTGCCTTGATATGCCCTAGTTAGGGAGCCAAGGCCGATAATATTGCAAATTATTACACACTGTACTCTGAAGTGTTGTGGGAACTGAGGAGGCAAAATTAATTCTGTCTGGAAAGTGAGTACCTGAGGGAAGAGAGGCACATGCAGCTTCGGAGAGGAAGCTGTTGTCTCACTACAGACCTGTCTGAACAGGGCGGGTGTTGTACCACTTGCTGCTGGCTGCCAGCACTTGATTTTCCCTCTTGCCTTTGGGAAACTGTGTGGCATCTGAAATGGCCCTAATTAATACGTGCCACATGCCTGGCCACAGGGCTCCAGCCTGGTCCAGAGTCACAATCTTGTCTCAGCCTCCCTTCTTCCCTCCGCCTCCTCCCTCCTTCTCTGTTAGGACTGGCAGTTTGACAACAAAACCGTTGAAACCGCTGCAGCTACAAAGAGAAGTTTGCCGATCCTGCAGGAGCCACTGCACAGATGCGGAAGACAGAGGCATTTGCAAGAAAGCTGGGTCTTGGGGCTGGGGATTTAGCTCAGTGGCACAGCGCCTGCCTGGCAAGTGCAAGGTCTTGAGTTTGATTCCCGGTACCGGAAAACAAAAAAAAAAAAAAAAAAAAAAAAAAAAAAAAAGAAAGCTGGGTCTGTGTGACATCATTTGATCTCTGTCATCATCTGAATCTGAAGCCAGATCTACACCCTGGACATCCCTCTTGTCTCTGAACTAGTTTAAGCTAGATTTGCTGTGCCTTGCAAACTAGGGAGTTCCCACTGAATACAGATCTTTTTCCTGCTCTCAGACCATCCCTGTTGTGAAGTAACAAATGACTGCAAGTGGTGGGGAGCCCTTAGGTGGGTGTGTGTCTCTGGAAAAATACAGTCCAGGAGGAGTCCTCGGATAGAACCTGGGCAAAGCTGGCTGCCGGGTAACCCGCAGTGAAGGCTGAGGAAGAATCACCATGGGTGAGAGAGGCCGGCCATGGAGCAGGGAAGCCCAGGAGATGTGAGCGGGTGACACTGTGATGAGCTTGAGAGATGCCAGAGCAGATTAAAGGCAGGAATTGTCCATGAGGTCTGGTAGCAGGAATACGTGGTGAGCCTGAAGGGCTGGAGAAGAAGCCTAATTGCAGGGGGCTGCACAATGCATGGGAGGTGAGAGGGAATTAGTGAATAGAAACCAGCAGTTTTAAGGCACTCAGTCACTGGGCATGGTGGTGCATACCTCTAATCCCTGTACTTGGGAGGCTGAGGCAGGAGGATCACCATGAGTTCTAAGCCAGCCTCGGCTGCATAGTGAGTTCGAAGCATAGCAAGACCCTGCCTTAAAAAAATGAAAAATAAAAAAATAAAAAAAGTTAAAAGGCACTCACTCAGCTTTGAGTGAAAGAAACAACTAGATAAGGGATCAAGGAAAAAAGAAAAGATGGGAGACATTTGCACAAGTCATAGAGATAAATGCCAAGATCCTCTGAAGAACCACAAAAACTGGAGCCGCAACACAGGCGCAGGAATCAACCAAGTCTCAGAGCGAGGGCAAAAAAAGTGTGTGTGTGTGTGGGGGGGGTGCAATGCACACGGGTTTACAGTTGGTGGGAAACTGAACATCCTTCCTCCTAACCAGATTTGTCTGCTGTGAGCAAGGCAGTGGGGGACTTCCCAGAAAGTTCAGATTTGGAAAGGCTAGGAATGTGAGAAAAGAAAACAAAATCATATACAAGATTGTGTATATCTTGTATATCTTGTAAAATCTGAAGCCAAGCTCTTTTAATTCCAATAGCAAATCCAGAACTAGAGGTAGCCTTGCAGGCTCTGCAGACATCTCTTCCCCAAAGCAGGTCACCAAGAGAAGAGGCTTTAGGCCTGGGTTTAAGGCTCTGTGTAAGACCAGATGGACTTGGATCAGACAGCACTTTGCTTAGTCACTGATCTAGACAGGTCTGTGGGAAAAAATGGTGACCTAGATTCTGGCAGTGGGGAGAGGGTTGGGTTGGATTTAGAGTTGTGAAAGGTGTAGGACTGAGAGAACTAAGTGATCAACTGGATACAAGAGTTAGGGCCCTGGCACTCGGTGAGTGCCTGGGACAGAGTGTGTGGATGCGAGGCTCTTCCGTTCCAGCAGATAAGAAGAGCTACAAAGTCACATCACTAGGAGCAGGAGAGGGTCTCTAAGCAGCCTCTGTTTCATCCCTTCCTACAGAAAGGGGACGCAGAGTCTCAAGAGCATGAAGTCACTTATCCATGATTATAAAGTCAGCGGCCAAGACAACCCTGGAGACAAAACTGATTACAATAGAGAGTGTTGATAAGAGGCAGAGAGAAGAGAGGAGGGGAGGGGAGAGGAGGGGAGGGGAGGGGTGAGGAGAACAAAGGAGAGGAGAGGAGAGGAGAGGAGAGGAAAGGAAAGGAGAGGAGAGGAGGGGCGGTCCTTCCTTCCTTCCTTCCTTCCTCCATTTATTCCTTCAGCCAGTAAGTATAGCCTTTGGGGTACTGGCACCAAAATATGAATAGGGCCTGATAGTCACCTTTTAAGAACTTCTAGCCAGCGAGAAGATGGATGCTGTTGGAATCAAGTGTGCAGGACACAGTGGGACATTAAGGAGCAATGGTCATTTCTGTGTGGAGTGTTAGAGGATAGGAGTGCAGAAAAATCTCGAAAAGCAAGCCACTTGAACTGAACATGAAAAATGAGCAGACTAAGAGAACCTCTCAGTGGAGGATTTGGGACCCCAGCCTGACCAGGTGGTCAATGGGGGTCTGACTGAGCCATTTTGAGGACAGCTCTATGGAAGCAGCACCCCATTTGGGCTGGGAGAGTGAGCGCCTCTCCTAGGAAATCCTGTTTGTTTTGGGTGCATGAGGTGTGTGTAGGAAGAAGGGTATGTGCCGGGGGTTGAACCCAGGGCTTTCACACTGAGGTAACTTCCCAGCCCCTTGTTTTCATTCTGTGGCAAACTCTACTAAATTGCTAAATTGCCCAGATTGGGCTCAGACTTGGGGTCCTTCTATCTCTGCTTCCCAGAGTGCTGGGATTATAGGCGTGCACCACCAGGCCTGGCTGGAAATCGCACTGTGATTGGGTTGGAGCCTCAGAGGAAACTCCCGAGGGAGGTCTTGAAGGGCAATGTGTTACAACTTTGTCCCTTGTAGATGGGAATTGGCCAGTGGAGAAGGAAGTCAGTTGCCCAGGTGGCTTAGCTAAGAAGCAGAGGAAACAGAGATGGGAACACATCTGCTAGGCTTCAGGCTCTGGGATATTCCACCCTGCACGCAGTATCTGGGGCAAGTATCCCTGAGGCAAGTCAGACTCCCACAAAAAAATGCAAATAAAAAGTGACACTGCTAAAATACGGGAGTGCAGGGGAGGGCGGGATTAACTCAGCTGGGACAGGGACTCTGAAGGATGTTGGGGAATGAGGGGGATTTTGACAGAGTAGGTTGGGATTCACAGAATGAAGTGAGCTCGATGGGAAAACCATTCATTATTCCAATGGAATCTGTACTTTCGGGAGAGAGTGTCCGCAGATTTCAAAGCCACAGACAGCTGCGTTTGTATTTTCTCTGATTTCTTGGAGCTCTGGGCTCCACTGGTCCCTCCAGCCATCCTCCTCTCACTCACTGGAGTCAGCAATTGTCTTCTAAAGCTGTCTTGGTGTGTGATGAGGCTGTCTTGTTTATTTGCTTAGCATTTTGTAGATGCTGAGTATGTGCTGTTAAATAAATGAATGCATGGAAAAGGGAGGTGAGAAAATATTTGAAGGAGGCCATCATTCCACTGTTAGGCACATGTTTTTAACTATGCAATTATAAAACAAGGGTGGATTCACCCACAAGGCCCTAAATTTAGCTTTCTTTTCTGAGGTTTGTAATCTTTTTTTGTGCCTTGGACACCTTTGATGTCTGGTGAAGCCTATAAAAACTCTGTCAGAATAAAATTTAAATGTTAAAATAAAATATACAGGGCCACAAATATATAATACTTATACTAAAATGCAGTTACCAGAATTTAAAAGAAAACAAATTATCAGTGTTCAGAGTTATGCTTATTTATCAACACAATAAATGACAAGATCTAGTAGCAGGTCTCAATAATCACTGTAATTTCAAAGCAATGATGAGCTTAATGACATTTAAAATGTCTGCCACAACAGGCATAGATTTAAAAACAGCTATGATTTCTACTGATAATAAAGTTACAATAACTGCTAACATTACTAGGGTTTGTTGCCAGTTTAGTTATTTTTTTAAAAAATTCTATATGACATGCTTTATGTGACAGTTAGTGATTCAGGAAACAAAATGCAGTTTTTCTTTTTTCCATTCAAAGCGATGCAGCCACTGAATTCTCTCTCTGGTAGTGAATTTGTGTCCAGCCATTCCTCAGCAACCTCATTGTGAAGCCCAGTAGCTGGGCAGCAGCTGCTCCTGAGACTGGGCCCTTCTGAGCCTACAGCAGAAGCAAACGAAAGCAAATCATGGGGAAGCCAAGCTGCTGTTGCTTTTGACCCTTCAGATGCAGAAGGAAACTCTGGAGACAGTTGCTGTGCTTTGCCTGAGGCCATATGGGATTTGCCTCCAGAAAAATCTCTGTACTCGGAAGCTCTGACAGGCTGAGCAGGCTCCTGATTTGGTTGATTCTAAGCAGGCCTGAATCTAAATTTTCTCCTTTGCACTTCACTGACAAGAACTGGATGAGACCGTGGCTTACCAGCAGCCAGCTGAAGAGTTTGTTTACTCATTTGTCTTCTGGGCTGTGTATCAAATTGGAAATGAGGAAAAGGAACAATAAATCTAAGGGATGGTGAGTGTCCGGGGAAACATAGCATTTCTGCCCTGGGCTCAATACCTGCAGGACACTTTGGCCTTGTGGACCCAAAGCCTTAGGTCTGTGCATACATTCAGGTCTAGTAATTCTGCAGTTAAAAGATTTCCTTGAGAAAATGTGTTTATCATAAAGATATGCACCGAAAATTTTTATTACTGTTTTTAGCAATAACAAAACACAGACAAAAATAAAAATAAATCAGTCCCAGTGTATTGCAAAAAGTACCAAACCAAATACTTGAGGAATCCAAAAGAATATTACAGCATAATGGCAACTTGAAAGCTGACACATATAACTGGGAGCAATCCCAGCAGCACTTACAGGAATGAGAACAATGGTCATTCACTGATAAGCATTGTTTTCAAAGTTCTCTATGGGTTTTGCAGGGAGCGGGCATTACATAGCTTTGCTACTTAGATTTATTTTCAAGAACAGGAGCGGTAAACTTGTGTCTGAAAGAGTACCTCAGGCAGGAGTCAGCAATTGTCTTCTAAAGCTGTCTTGGTGTGTAATGAGGCAAAAACCCACTGTTTTTATTTGAAAAAATTATTTCCCCATGAAATTCCAGCTCAATTCACACCTGTCATCTACCTCCTAACAATGTGAATTCAAGAAGGACAACTTATAAAAGAAAGAAAAAGGAGGAAGGAAGGGAGCGAGGGAGGGAGGAAGGAGGGAAGGAGAACAAGCTGAAGTGTTGTACAGAAAACTCTGGGTGGATGTGGCCGAATGGCCCTCCCCTTGAGCTGTTCCTCCTGCTAAGTAACAGCAGCAAGCCTGGAGATTAGAGAAGACCCATGCCCAGCCTCACCCCTGACTGTGTGATGCAGGCATCTAACCCAGGCTGCCATGCTGGCTGGGTGGGTGCAGGCATGGCAGTGGTGAGTGTCTCCTGGCTTAGGGACCACTGGCTCCTGGAGTTCTTTCCCACTCCAGAGCTCTTACCTCTTCCTCCTTTTCCGATGGGAGAGGTGGGCACGGCGACCATTTTTAATGATGGTTAGCAGGATCCAGACAACTCTGGGCAAGGAACATAGACTTATCTTGCTAAAACCTTAGTCTTCTGTAATCTGCTGTTTTCAAAGCTCTCAAATTTCTGGTGCTTTGCTTTGGTCTTACAACCTTTATCTTTCAGACACCTCAAGTTGAAACATTTATGACTTCACTCCACGTATAGTCATCAGGTAAATAAACTCTTTTGTGGTTCCCTCTAAGACCACTGGGGCCCTTCTGCCCCACTATGAATAGGAAGAGCCCAGTTATTTTTCCCAGTTTGGTTAAGGAGACCCTTCAGGTAAGATGTAGATGAGGAAACAACCCACACCCTGGTGGAGTGGAGAGTGCACTGGAGTGGTTGCTGCTGGGTGGTGGAAGGGTCCAGGGTTTCTGTGCATGTGGAACTGGTGCGGGAGCAATTGTCACAGGTACAGCAAGGAGCTCACACAGGGGGCTGCAGCTGCCTAGACAGGGCTGAAGTGCCTGCAGGAGCAAGCTGGTCTGTGTGCATGGATAGAGAATGGACAGAGCTTTATGTCTGTACCAGGATTCTCCAGAAATGCAGAGCTAATAAGAGAAATATAGACGTCCAAGAGGGGGTCGAGCATAAGAATTTTCTCATAATTATCAAGGCCAAGAGTCTCATTATTTATAAGCTGAAGGGTCAGGAAACCCAGTAGTGTCACTGAAGGTCTGAGAACCAGGAGCTCCAATGTCTGAGGGTGGGAGTAGGTGGATATCCCCACCACGAAGACAGCAGATTTGTCTTGACCTTGCCTGTTTGCTCTATTTTGACCCTCCCCCAGGAATTGGGGGATGCCTGCCCACATTACAAGAGGCCATATATCTGCCTTACTCAGTTCACCAATTTGCATGCTAGGCCTTCCCAGTAACACCCTCACAGACAGACCCAGAAAACAATGTGCTACCAGCTCTCTAGGCATCTCTTAGCCCAGTCAAATTGACACAAAAATTCACCATCCTAACACCATACCATTCCTTCTTTCTTTCACTCCACCCACTACCTGATGGTAATGAGTTCTTCTCTATGTAACTACCTAAATGCTGTGTAGTTCTGAATGCCATAAAATACTTTCTGCCACCGGGAGGCAACAGGATTAAACAACTGTGATCTAGAAAAAGTGCTGCAGGACTGGAGGTGTGTGTGTTTAAGGGGCAGCACTGGAGGCCAAGAGGAAATAAATAAGCAGCTCTGCTAGAGGAGGTGGGAGGGAATTTTAAGCAGAGGAAAGAGAGGTATAAAAGCACAGCCTCATGAAACAGTGTAGCCTGGTCTGAGAATTGGGTCTTGTAGCCAAAGCCAAGGCTGTTCACCATGGAAGAGACCAGTAAGGTGTCAGACAGCAGGCCCTGGGACCACCAAGAGAGCTGCAGAGGCAGGTAGCATATGTTCAGCTCCACCTTTAGAAGACCTTTGCTGATACTCCTAGGCTAGGCAGGTTGGGAATAAGGGGCTGTGCTGGGGATGATGGCTAGCACTGTAGCTCAGGGAGCACTTGGGAAACTGCCCATATCTAGTGGTGGTCTCCCTAGGTGGAAGGAATAGGTCTGAGATATATTCTGGAATCAAATAGGAAGGATGCAATGGGAAAGAGTGGCTCAGCAATGACTGCTATGCTAGGCAATCTGCATGTTTGGGGAAGGCAAGTTGAGTTCAGTTTTGCACTGACTATGGGACAGCCTGGACATGGAGAGTAGAAGATAGGAGGTTATTTGGATTCAGTGCTTGGGAGGGAGCACCCTGAGCCGGAGTTGAGCTGTGCAGACAATGCTCTCCTGGGAAAGGGAGCCTGCTGCAGACCCAGGCAGCCAGGATTGTCCCAGGGCCACCACCGTGACCCTGTGCAATACATTTTGCCTCGTTGTGTGTCAGTTTCCTCTGTAGAGTGTGGATCACAGAGGCTTGTGAGGTGAGGATAGAACCTGTGGATTGCACACCCAGACATGCTCAGCACATTAGAACTACCAGGGATGCTGTGTGGTTGAAGTGTTGTTGCAGAGGAGAGGGCCCGGGGAGAAAGCTGAGAGTGAGAGAAGCCGGAGGACAGCCAAGACCCTGAGCAACAACGATGTTCTCTTGTTTCTCTTCTGAGACAAGATGGTGCCTAAGAGGTTTAAATTTTTTAAAGTAAAATCTCACTAGACTTATATCTAAATATATTGAATAACTTTATTTTATGAGCAACCCATTTTAAAACGTATTTCTTATGTTTCTAAATGAATAAAGCAACACTGTGAACATTCATCGAGCCCCAACTTTGCAGGTAACTGGCTGAGTGACCTTGGGGAGCCATCTGCTTTGTCTGAGCCCAAGGTAGTTCAGTGTAAAATGAGTTGGTCTGATCAGAAGCATTGCTCAGGTTTCTTCTAGTCCTAAAAGTCTAGTTCCAAAGGAAACCGAATGTTTGCCTGGTTTTAGTTACTGATGGACTGGAAAGGTAAGTGATGGGATGTTACATGGGAGTAAGTGGGGAGCTCAGTCCAAAAGAGGCATGAAGTCAAAGCAGGCAGGAGGGGACGCTGGAGTGGAAGGTGTCCGATCCTAGGGACTGGGCACCCTGGGCTCTGCCCTGGCTTCTCGCCAGGCTGGTTTGACAGCTAGCAGCAGGGAGGGTCAGTTGGTCACTCGGTCAGCAGCACCACTGGGGCCTCCTGAGTCTCCGGTGGGTGCACTCGCACACCCACAGCAGACACTGTCTCCACCGTCCTCAAGGAAGGGAGATAGTGAACAGGTTTCAGTAATGGATGAAGCAATACGAAGGCCATTAGGCAGTTTACTCAATTTCTACGGGTTCTGGTTTCCTTCTCTGCAAAGTGGGGATACACATATGTAGCTCAGGGTGAGTTACTGACATGGTTTATTTGTTTATGTTTCATAGGGCTTGTAGAGATGTCTAGAGTTATTAAATGAGGACCCTGGAGCAAAAGGCCAAGAAAATGAGGAAGGGTAAATGGATCTGTAAACTCCACGGTGAGAGCCCACAATAGTTGCTAACAGTAGGTGCAAGTTCAGTTCTGAGCTTCCAAGCTAACAGCAGAAGGGTATAAGATCAGCCTGAAGCTATCACTTGTGGCTTAAAATTTTTCAGTGACTTCCTATTGATCTTAGACAAAACCCAAGCTCCTTGCCCGGCTGTCTCACACCCTCCCCCTGTCTCACCAGCCTCTCCCGCTCTGTAGACTGGAGAAGCCAGGCTTCTCCCCAGTTGGACTGGCCAGGGTACACTCTCTCTCACGCCTCATATAAGTTCAGCTCACCTATCTCTTCTATCAGGCAGCATCCCACATCTTATGGTTTGTGTCTAGATGTCCTCCCAAAGCCTCATGCAGTCATGAGGGGTGGGCTTTTTGGAGGCAGCATTGAATCTAGAAGTTTGTGACTGATTCATGGTCCATTGCTGGGTTTAATGGTGTGAGTGCTACACCTGCCCTAGGGTGGGTAGTCTGCAGGCAATATAAGGAACAGAAGAGGCTTATCCATTCTTTCCCTGCTTGCTTTTGCCGTCCTCTCCCACCGTGAACTGTTGCCCCTCTGCTATGTGCACCCTGCCTTGGAGCAGCTGATTATGGACTAAAACCTCCACCAGCTGTGAACTAAATAAATCTCTCCCTCTTTAACTTTTGGATGTCGGGTATTTTGTCTCAGCAAGGAGAAAAGTAACTAAGACACTGCATCCAGCACTTCTCTCTGAAGTATGCTATACCTCCCAGGCTTTCCTGAAATGAGAGCCTGTCATTTTTCCAGACTCAACTCTGCTCTGTCCTTCTCAGAGTGCCTGACCCAAAAGTGCTTAGTGAACGTGGGTGAAATGAACAGGCCTGCCGAAAGTTACCTGGCTGTCACTGTCCCGAGATCCGCCAGGCTCACACATGGGGCTGCAGAAAGGGGAGCTGTAGGAGGTGCTGGACACTGCACAGGCCTGCTGGTGGGCTAAGTAGAATACATAGTTCTCACCGAGGAGCCTAGGAGCTGGAAGGGCTGTGTGATGTGGCTGTGGAAGTGCTCACTGAAGACAGAACTTCCTGAGGTCGTCTGAGGAGAGGGGAGGGCTTTCTGGAGAGGGGCGGGGCCTGCGGGACGGTGAGTTTCAGGTAATTTACATAGAACTTCCCTTCCTGTGTGAGGAAGTCTGCTCTCTACAATCACCACCTAGACAAGAGATAGCAGAGGTCCAGGAGACGTGTTCTAGGACAAAAGTCACAAAGGTGAAAGGCCAGTGACTAATTCTGAATTGTCCACTATGGAGACAAATAACTAGTAAGTTTTCACACAGTGAAAACGTTCAGATATGCTGAGCTGTGAACTTCATGGTAAATGTTTCCAGAACCTTGAAAATTACAGCAACTACGGCACACTGACGTTTCAGATGCACAGATTGTTCCAGTGTCCAGGGAGCTCTCTCTATGTCTCTCAGTGTCTCTGTCTGTGTCTGTGTCACGTTTCTTCGTCCTCGGGCTCTCTCCCCATCTGTCCATCTGTCTGTCTCTCACTCACTGGACTCTAAGCTACTTGAAAACAGTGAGAACACGTACTTTTCATACATCTTCCATAACCTCTGCTCCAGAACTTTCACATCATACTTCCTTGCTGACCTACACTGAAGCCAAAAGATTGCAGAGGCGGTGTTCAGGGATGAAGAGAAGACACACTAAGCTGACGATGTAGGCCTGCATGTCAGGCTTTGTTTTTAGTTTGTTAGCACATGCTTGTGGCACACGACTTTTACTCTCCTGTGTGGAGTCGGCCCGTGTATAGGACACATCCCAACTCCCTTCTTCATACCCTGCCCCTTCCCACCCTCTCCTCTCCTTCCAGCTCCTGCTCCCCTCCTCTTTGGGAAAAATCTGTAAAAATATTTACTAGCCCATGAAAAAATAATTTTGAGCCTATATACAAAAGGATTCAGGTTCTATACAATCTTGGACAGCCCACCCTCTCTATATATGCACTCCTCATCCATAGATGCAAACAACTGTAGACTGAAAATATTTGGAAAAAACTGCATCCATCCTGAACATGTGCATCATTTTATGTATGTCATTCTTCCCCTTGGCTGGGCCTCAGCAGGAGTAGGGAGTTCTATTCTGGATCTGAGGGAGGAGACGAGTCGACTCAGAATGCGTTCAGGGAAGGGTGATTAGAAAGGAGACCCTCAAAGCTGTAAGAAATGGGAAGTGATTGAAACTAGATTCTATCACAAGCACACCAGAACTTGTTACTCATTCTAGACTCTTACCTCACTCAGCCCCGCGTGGAGCTAGGCACAACTCTTGGTCCCCTGGTGTCCTCAGCTGAGTTCTGGTGACCCCATGTTGCCCCCAGGCTTCTGTGGCAGTCCTTCCTCCAGGTCTGCTCAACTCAACTCAACTCCCATGTGAGCTTTCTAAGCTGCACACCTGTGATGCTCCCTGCTGAAGTCCTTACTGGATATTCCTACATCCACCATCGGACCCAGGCCTTTTCTGGTCTTACCCAAACCCACTGTTACACCTCATCCCATTACCTCCCTTCTGGCCACATGCCCAAAAGGCCCCTTAATATGCCCAGCGATTTCTCATCTCCATATACTTGTACCTGCAATTTCCTCTGCATGGTGAACGGAGCCAGAAACTCAAATTAAACTCACTAAATATAGAACAAACAATGATCCAAATGCGCACACTGCAGTTTGGGTTTGCAATGTCCCCAAAAGCCTGTGTGCTAAAGGCCTGGAACATTTAAGAGGAGGGGACTAGTGGGTGCTTAGGCTGTTGAGAATGTGCCCTTGAAGCAGACTGTGGGGCCCCAGGTCCTTTCTCCTTTCTTGGGCTTTCTAGCCATGAAGTAAGTTATTTTGTTCTGCCACACCCTCCCATCATGATGTGCTGCCTTACCACAGGCCCAAAGCAATGGGGGCCACCAACCATGAGCTGGAGCGCCTGGAACTACGAGCCAAGATAAGCCTTTTCTCTTTCTGTGGGGTTTGTGTCAGGCATTTTGTCTAACAAAGTGCTAACACATAGTCCAAATGTAAAGTAACCCAAGATGTAAAGCCCAAGCCAATAAAAAGAGTCTCTGTTCTGCCCTAAGTTTTTCCTAAGCAGAGTATTTACACTTGTTGTTGGGAGTTGGGAAGTGGTGCTCAATAGTTTTAACTTTACATCTTCTCAGTATCCTGAATTCAGGGACAAGAAACAGGTTTTGTCACTAGCAGCAGATCCCAGGGAGGCCTCTGGGTGTGGTGGCTGGGGAACAGGGGTACATCCTGCCTAGCATTGTGTAACACAGAACAGCACCTCAGATCGCACCAGGGCCAGGTAGAAGAGGAAGTAGGGAGGCAGCCCCTAGGGAAGCAGGCTGCAGATGGCCACAGTGCCATAAATTATGAGCCTTCCCCACCCTTCCCTGGCCTCCCCCGAGGCAAATGCCTCTACCCAGTTTTTCCAGAAGTAGTTAGTTATTAATTCCTCTCTTCCACCCCAAGTTTCATCACTGTGGGGTTTTCTTGGGTTTTTTGTTTTGCTTTGTTTTGTTTTGTATTTTTGAGACAGGGTCTCGCTATGCAGTGCTGGCTGGTCTAGAGCTCACTTTGTAGCCCAGGCTGGCCTCGAACTCTCAATGATCCTCCTACCTCAGCCCCCACAGTGCTATGATTACAGGTGTGCACCACCACGCCCGGCTGTTGTTGTGAATGTGCCTTCTCATCCATCCAACGTAAGTTCCTGAAAAGCAGACACTTTGATAGAGCTGATCATCTGTCTTTCATCCCCCGCTTTCTTCCCCTCCTGGCCCATGTGGATGGCTCTGCCAGGATCCTGAGCACCCTGGCTACAGGTGGGGTTTGTATGGCCACAGTCAGGAGATGACAGCTGAGCTACTGGTTCCTCTGGTGACTTCCCTGCAAGTTCGTGGGAGCTGGCTGCCTCCCTGGATGGATGTGACAGTTCCTTTGTGAACAAAGCCTCTCCACAGAGGTCAAGGTCTGGCAGCAACTCCTTCCCCTCCCCTCTTCTGACCTTGTGCTCTGTTCGCAGCCTAGGCTTGGGGCTGCTCTATCTCCTTAGACTTCCCTGCACTCTGCCCACACCTTATAAATAGTTCCTTTATTGGACTGTCCTCATGTTACCCAATTAGGACCTATGCCAAACACAGTCTTCTGTTTAGCTTTGCTGCCTAAGGACACAGCTCAGTGCCTTCTCTGCCACTGGCACTTAATAAATCCAGGGCCTAAGGAATTACGAAGCATCAGTCCGTTGAATCTTACATGGAATATGGGCGAGGAGAGCAACTTTCAAAACTATTTGACCAATGTGCACAGTAAGACACAGCTCAGACTGCAGTGCAGTATACATGCGCATACATATACCGTGAAGCAACACGTACTTTTACTGTGTGTGATATACACTGATATTTTCTACTTAATTCTGCTCCATTTCAGTTTTTCAAAGTAACTTCTCATTATGATTTGCTAAGTTGATTTCATAACCTATAAAACAGTTGCAACCCACAGTTTAAAAAGTGACCATCAGCACTGTTTACATTTTGGACAGCCTGTGACTCCCGTGTTAGAATCCTAAGAAAGAATGAATGAGGGCGTAATAATGTCATGATCAAGTTGGCTACTTTGCCTTGAAGAATCAGAAGAAGTTACCATTCTGTTTTGGTTCTTCAATTGTTTCTCAAAGTTGAGTATTTTTTAAGGGATAACCTGACTGGAAGGAGGGGTGGATTAGATCTCCTAAAACATGGTGCTGACAAGAATGATTTCGAAGTTTCAAGGTTATGACAGTGAGGGTCTGAGGACTATAGGACCCACATACTCACTGCGCTCAGTGGGTTCCAGAGCGAGGCGGAAGAGGACAGCTCATCTTGGTGCTTTCCTAAAGACCCCAGCCCTCCCCTCTGTGAGCAGTTCCTCCTTGCAAAAATATTTCTGAGTGCTTGATTGTTTGGGTTGCGTGACAAAGGGGCTAACACAGGCCTGTTGTTTTGCAACTGGACAGTCTCTCAGGGTTTCAAATTCAGGCCAGTCTATGGTCCTGCCCATCTCAAAAATTGTAAGACTATTTTAAAAAGTGAGTTACATGTTTTCTAAAATTGAATGTCATTTCTTAACTTGCCATCTGTCATTCTGCTGATATCCAAACTGTAACACTAAGTCAAAGGAGTAGAAAGTGGTCATAGATGTTATTTACCTGCCATTTGAATCAAATCCATAATCTCTGTCTTTAAGCAGTTATTTCCTCACTGCAATGTTCTTAAAAGATGGATGAAGACAAACAAACAGAAACAAGGCTAGGCCGTCCCCAGCTGAGTACATGTGTAACCTCAAACGTGGAAGGGAAACCTCAGCAAGTGCACGGATAATGCATTTATTTGTTTATTAGTCTTCGAATTCACATCAGCACCTATGATATTTCAGGCATAAGTGAGAGAACAGGGAATGAAACAAGCCTTTGTGTCCATGTTATAGCGAAGGAGACAGAAAAGACTCGAATAAGGTAGGACATGTCTGCAGCACAGGAGATGTGATAAGTGCTAGGTGGGACGCACACTGATGACTGTGTGCTGGGTGGGGTGCACGTGTGCATACATGTGAGCACTGTCACTGTGATTGGTGCCAGTGAGGGCTTTTTGGGAGGAGTGACATTTAAGGAGAGAGTGGAGAGGACTACATTATGGAATTCTCGAAGCAAAACATCTAGTGAAAGGAAGGGCACCTGCAGAGGCCTTGAGACCATGATGACCAGGCAAGCTCCTGGCTGGAACCATACTTGCACAAGCTCCCCCAGCTTAGCCAAACATTGGCCATCTCTTTGACATATAGACTCATTCTTAAAAATTATTGTTTTTCTTTTTTTGTAATGGGAATTGAAATCAGGACCTTGTGCGTGCCAGGCAGGCACTACACCACTGAGCTCTCTCCCCAGCTCTAAAAGTATTATTTTTAATGATGGTAAAATATACATAAAAATACCTTCTTAACCAGTAACACTAAGTACATTCACATTCACATTCCATCATCACCATCTATTTCTTGAATGTTTTCTTTACCTCAAACTCAAACTCTACCCCATTAAACCCTATATTCCCTCTTCCCAGCCCTGGGGACCAGGCTCCTACTTTCTGTCCTTTAGATTAGACTACTTGAGGTACCTCACAAAAAGGCAACACATTGCAGCTATCTTTTTGGGACTGGCTTTTTTCACTTAGCATAATGTCCTCCAGGCTCATCCTCCTTGCAGCATGTGCTAGAATTTCCTTCCTCCTAAAGGCTGAATAGTATTCCCCTGTATGAATACACCACCTTCTGCTAGACATTCATCATGATGGTTGGGGGGCTCTTGAGTGAGTTGCTTTCCCTTTGCCTACTGTGGCTAATGGTATTATGAATGTGGGTATATGGGTTTCTCTTTAAGACCCTCTTGCATCTCCTTTGGGTCTATACCCAGAAGCAGGTTCCTGTTTCCTGAGTCAATGCACTGTGCTTTGCTTGTGGACCCTTTTAAGGATATTGAGTTGACTTTGTATCCCTTTCCTCTCTACCCGAAGTTCCAGGTGGGCAGGGCCTTGTGCCGAAGTCCTGCTCCTTGATGGTCGGTCATGTGAGGCACACAATGCACACTTCAGTTAAGTTTATGAAATGAGCAGATCTGAAAAGAGCTGCTGTGGGGGAAGTGAGGGTTGAGTCAGGCAGAAGCTGTCCCCTTCCCTTCTGCTTTCATGTATTTTTATATGCAGGGCTTCTCTGATTTTGTCTGAAAAAGAAATTCTGCCCCTAACATGAAAGCAGATCTAAGCCACCTCCCTGTGGGAGAAAGAAAAACACAGAGAGCTTTCATCCTGCCGCATGTCAGGGGTCCTGAGTGGCTCTGCCAGGACAGAATCCAGGCTTCTTGGTGTTCTGTCAGAGTTGCTGCTGCCATCCCCAGCAGCCAGGAGAGGAAGGGTTCCTCTTTGGCTTCTCCCTCCACAGTGCCTCTCTCTGTCCCTTTTCTCAAAGGTCAGAGCAGAACAAGAACAGAAGGAAGGGCAGACCCTTGCCAAAACCTGCCCAGTTGGCATCTTGCTGTGGAGTCAGCAAACCTGCCTCCCTCACCCTAAACTTCGGTCAAGTTCAAGGAGGCTGAGGACAGAGCCCCTCGGGGCGGCTCCACTCTCAGGCTGCTCCAGAGATCTGGTGGCTTGGTGGGGAGGATGAGTGTGGGGTGGAAGGGGTGGAAATCTTTTACCCTGAGGCCACCCCTCCTCCCAGGCTATCTGCTTCTCACCAGTGTGGACCAGACTCGCGCGGCGTGCGTGCGTGCGTGTGTGTGTGTGTGTGTGTGTGTGTGTGTGTGTGTATGAGATAGAGACAGAGGCAGCCTGAGAAAAAGACAATACGGTGCGGTCCCCAGGGAGTTTCGGGGGTCAGATGATCTGAAAGGCTCTGGACAGTGGCCAGTGCACAATGCCAGGTATGTCACTTGCTTTTGCAAGAGAGGGAGGCAGATTCTGAGAGGGGCTGGGGTGGGAGGAAGAACTATGTTCATTCTTGAAATTCCTGCAACTTACAACAAAAGATAGACTTTGGGACGAGTTCCTTGTCTCATAAAGCTGACTCTGCCCCTCCCCATTGTCTCTGAAATGTAACACAGCCTCCACTGCACAAAGGAAGGTAATTTCCTGCTGCCCTGTTGTACCTTAACACTAAGCATAGAGAAGTTGGCGGTGACAGGCAGTGTGCCGCAGGGCTGTGGGTCCTGGCGCGTCGTCCTGGCTAGTTAGGAAGCTGCTGTGCGGTGAAGCCCTCCCAGGCCCAGTGCCCCACCCTGGGTCCCCTCTACAAGTCACCTGGCCTTGACCCACCTTTGTCAGGGAGAACTGCTTCCCGGAGGTGCATGATCGAAGGTGACAGCTAGCCCCTGCGTAGGGTGGGTCCTGGGCACTCCAGCCCCTAAAAGATTTCCCCAACACAGTTCTGAGCTCCAGCCCCCACCTGTGACTTGGAGAAGCAGCCCGATCCTGTTTGGAGCCTCCAGCTGTCCACACTGACTTACAGTCTAGGTCATCATGGAGGACTTCTTGGGTTAATATTTTATTGTATTTTTTTGTTGTTGTCATTGTTTTCTGGTACCAGGAATCCAACTCCCGACCTTGCGCTTGCCAGGCAGGTGCTGTGCCACTGAGCTAAATCCCTAGCCCTTTGGGTTAATATTTTAAAACACCTTTCAGTCTGTTTTCTAGATGAAGACCGACAAAAAGATGGCTGGAGCATTTGCTCCCCAGCAGAGCTGGGCGCTGTGCTGTGGGCACCCGTCCTTCGCTATTCCCAGCAATGTCTCTATCCCCTGTGCCAGTGTCAGCTGCATTAATCGCACTTTTCTACCTTTACCCCAAGAAAAGCAAATATAACTGCTTGCCTTTGCTCCGGACCCTTGGTCTGCAGGAAGTAGTCAGCCAGGAGCCTTGAGGGTGAGGGAGGAAAAGCCAGGCTTCTGTGGCAAAGCACTAGGGCCACCTGGGCCTGGCCAGCCAAGGACGCCTTGAGCTACCAGGTGGCAGTGCTAGTCAAAGGGAAGAGGTGGTGGTGAGGAAGTCTGCAGCCCTAGGCCCCCTTTGCACTTCAAATTAGAGAATGAATACTCTCGGTAGAAGTAGAGTAGTAGGTGTTGCTTCTTTGCGTGAGAGACTGAGACAACGACATAGACAGGAGACAGGGAGAAAGACAGGACACAGCGAGGAAGAGGTAGAGGAGAGAGAGGGCACAGACACACAGGGATAGTGAAACACAGAGACAATGAGGCAGAGGAATGAATAGAGAGACAGGCACAAAGAGGCACCCGACACCCCGAGGGACACGTTCCCCGGGTGGCTTCCTTGCTGTGAAGACTCAGATTGTCTCGCACAGCGGGCCACCCCCTGCCACCTCGCTGCCCTGGGCCTGGAGCCCATGCACGCTGCATCTGGCAGCGAAGCTCAAGCTGGGTTATTACATCAGCGACTTTCCCCACTTAGTCCCAGGGGACATGGTCCAGGTTGGAAAGCTGCAGGGACTTTTTCTAACACAAATAAACCATGATCTCAGGTAGCAACCCTGATGGTAGGCGTGGAGACACACTGGTGGCAGTTTCATTCAGGCTGAAAGACTGCAAGGGTCTAAGTTGTTCCAAAGGCCAGGTCTCAGGCCCTCTGTGGGGCTACAGCCAGGGAGGGAGGCTGAGGGCTGGAGATGTCCCTTGAAATATAGGGCTGGGGACTCTGACAGCAAATAGCCCCAGTTTATGGAGCCTTGCTGTTCCTTTGCCATCTTTTGCCTGTTTGCTGGAAACCAGAAATGCCCGGATAGGAGCTGCTGCTGTACAGAAGCGAAGGAGATGTTTTCTCTGTGCAGAAGTCTGTGTTTTCACACACGGGCACAAAGCAGAGCTGCAACCGTTCCTCTTCCTTTTACTGTTCTAAATTAGCTTCCAGAAGAGAGGGCAGATGCTGGTTTGTGGATGCATCTTTAATACAGGCACTTTTTGTGTCATTGTCACATAGACAGCTGCTATGTGCTCTGTAGCCACTGGACTTCCACAGCAGGAAAATTCGATTGTGCACTGAATGGGGGGAAGGGCCTAGAGTGCAGGGTGCCTCTGCTCCTGGGGGTCCAGGAATGGGCTGAGGTGTCTCAACCTCCTGCCTCCCTGCTTCTGCTCTTAGTGAGCCCCAGAAGTGCAGCTATCCCGCAAGGCAGGATGGCGGCTGTTTTTCCGTTTGTGGGTCCAGTTCTGGCAGCGCGGTTCGTACCTTATTTTTAGAAATATGGCTCAGCAGCAGAGCATCTGCCTCAAATGAGGGAGGCCCTGGGCTTGATCCCCTGTACACAAAGAAAGACTGAGAGAGAGAGACAGAGACAGAGACAGAGAGATAGAGACAGAGAGAGAGAGGGAGAGGGAGAGAGAAATATCTTTATTCTACTCTCATATGTTCCATGACACCCACAGCACATCAGGGGTGAAGATGGCTTATCAAAACATTCCTAGCCAATGAAAAGGTAAAAAAGGAAAAGTGAATCCTCTTCCCATATAGAAACATACAGATTTGGGGGCCGGAGACAGCACTACCGTCCTCCTGGGCCCTTTCCCCGAGGCGCGCTGCAGAGTGGACACTCAGAGGGCAGGCGGTGTACCATGCCTTGCCAGCAGCTGTAGCCAAACGTGTTTCGTGAGCTTTTGTGAGTGATAAAGTGAATTACATACTAAACAGTAAGAAAATGCCCTTCATTCCCCTCGTTCCTTTCCTTCCCTCTTTTATTGTCTTTCTCCCTTTTCTTCCCCATCTTTACTGAAGTATAAATGAAAAAAAATTGTATACATTTAAGATTATTTGATATATGTCTCCATTGTACAGTGTAATGGCAATCAAGTTAGCTGACACACCCAGCACCTTGATTAGCTATCACTTGTGTACGTGTGAGTGGTGAGCACATTTAAAACCTGCTATAACTAACTATAACTGACACCTGCTATAACTAACCATAGTCACTGTGCTTTGCATTAGCTCCTCATCCCCCTTTCTCTCTTCTTCCTCCATCCAGCCTTCCTTTTTCTCCTCCTGCCTCTCTGCTTTGCATCTCAGTGGGGTGTGAGTTGCTGCCTGGTCTATCTCTGTTCTCTTCAGGAGTGACACAGCACAGCCTTGCACAGCCAATCACTTTTGAGACTTGCCTAAACTTTCCTTCAGAAATGACTATACATAGCAATAATGACACGGAGAATTGTGGCATTGCTAGTAGGAGGGGCACTGAGGCTTTCTGTCCACTTGATGGGGTGGACTGTGCTGACCCGTCCATCATCCCCCACTGCTGAGAGCACAGCCTGAGGTTGGGCTATGGTGGGGGATGATCTTGAATACAAAGCAGTGTTCTCTGTGCAATCTGACAGAGATTGCCCTGATTGGCAATTATTATTGTATTATTATATGGCTGCCAACAACGATTACTATGTAATTATATACAAATGTTTATATATATAATTTGTGTAGCATCTTATAGTTTTTAAAAAGCAGTGTTGCACACATGTATCATTTGTTTCCTGCCTCAGACCTGGGAAGGACAGGATATCCTCAATATGCTCGTGAGCACACTGAGGTCCACAGAACAAAGTGATAGGAAAGAACCCAGTGCCCTGCCTTCTGATCCTGGGTTATTTCTAGGATTCTATCTTGCCTTCTACAATTTGACCCTCGCCATAGCACATAGTCAACAAAAGGCCATTGATTGATGGATTTATTCACTTCCTGAGTATGTACTGAATTCCAGGCGCTACTCCTTGTCTTAGATGTGGAGCAGCCGGAAGGAAGTCCTCTACCTGTCTTCAGCGTGTGTCCTTTCCCACGGCAGTGCTGTGGGGAAGAGCACAGATGCTGAGGCCTGTGTGCTCTGAATCTCAGAGTCCTTGTATTCTAACTACTTAACCTTGGGCAATTTTTTCAAAACTTTTGGGTCTCAGTCTCCTACCTGTAAGACACATAATTATAGCCTCTAACAGAGGGGCATCTTGCAAGGATTAAACTCTTCCATGAGCATTGACTGTCAACCTAACTCACTTTGTGGGAAAACTGGAGTCTAAGTTTCTTCTTAGGGAGACTGCCCCATGCAGTGAACAACGGGCTTGTGGAACTCTAAAACCTTTTGACTTAGCCCAGTGTCTGCATCTACCTATGGCCTGGTTGATAATATGTCCTGATGTGTCCAGGCTGGCTGAGTGTAGCTAGTTTGGTGTCATGGGAGAATTATTAATGATACTCCTTTTCATGCTTAAAAGTGTAATGGCTTGATCACCTTCCAGGAGCTCACAGAAAGCCACTCACTCATCATCTGTGCTCTGTACACAGGGGCGTAGCTCTAGAACAAAGTGCATGGAGATATTAAGTCTCTCCGAAAGAGACGCTGGCTAGAAAACCTCAACTAAAGTCTGGTGTTCCAATCATACCACATGCAGAAAAGACAGGAAGTGGAGGATTATGGCAGAAATATAGTTCACCAAAAAACCACATGCATCCTGGCATTTCCAGGGTTCTTTGCAAATTGTTGGGTCAGATGACTGCTTGGGCAAACAGTGGTGAGTGGACCTGAAGTGCCACTTTGGGGCCAAGGCAAGAGGTGCCGTGTGACTTTCCTTTCTTTCAGATGCGGAGATCACCTTATCTTGGGATGGCTGCAGAACGCAGTTACTGAATTACTCCTTACAGGCAAGTCCTGGCCAGCTTGTGTCAAACATGTGTGATAAACAGTAAATGTTTTCTTGTGAAGCCACTGAGTTTTTCTTCTTGTTACTGCAGCACAGCTTCCCCTGTGTTGACTAACACCGGAATGAGCCTGTTACATCAATCTGAGAAGGTTGTATGAGGCTCTGGTCTCAGGCAGATCATAACAATGTAGTGGTCTCCTTTTGGTTTTCCTTGGAGCACAGTTTCATTTCACTGTGTTTCAGTGGGATCAGGGTGGAGCTCGATTCACAGGTTCGCCAGCCTCCTTCCACCTACCTTCTAAGATCAACCAACATGCCTTAAGCACAAAAAGAAGTCTCTTATTATGTGCCAGGTATGTGAACCGACTGAGGATGCGACTTAGATTCTCATCAGGATACTTGGGGTGGTTCAAGCCCTTTCCTACTTATCTGCCCTCTACTAAGGGCTTGGATTTCCCTTGAAAATCATTGTTTCTCAAACTGGATTGAAGCCTATTTTTGGGTTAGGAAATCAATGGTCGAGGTACAACCAGAATTTTAAAAATTAAATAGACCAGAAGCAAAACAGCACAGTGCACTGTTTGGTGAGGCTAGGTGTTGTTCTGTAAAACGTGCTTCCATGGGTATGCTGTGCACTTGGACGCTATGTGTTGCTCACTGTGTTACAGTGAGAATGTCTGCTGTCGCTGCTGTACAGGTCCACAGTGATGACCCTCATTCACCTATGGCAGCTCTCATCTCTAATTGCCGAGGACTGACGGGAGAAGCCAGCAGGGAGGACGGACTGTCTGTAGTGTGGAAGCACTTCAGGGTGGCTCCCTTGAAACAAGGAGAAAACTGATTTGTGAGTGACTGCGGAGCCTGGTGATAAAGCTCAGCCCAGCAGTTTTTTGGATGGCAGTTTGGCTCAGCCTAACACAACTGTCACCTGGGGTCAACGTGGATTTTTCTGGAGCTGGTTCTGGCTGAGATTCAGTTTCCCTTTCTTTGAAATGGGGATATTACCCTCTTGACTACTGCTGTTATGGTAGAGTACAAATAGGGGAAGAGAAATGCTGTCCCATAGAGGGTGGACTACCGCACTCCAGCCCGTGGTGGCCTTCAGCGGTGGCCTAGTGGGTGTGCTTTTGATGGCATTAGGAAAGAAGAGAAATTCATGTGCACAAGACAAGGCAAAGCAACTAAAAGGTCAGGAAAGGTGTAGGAGGGGGCAGTCCCTGTGGCCTAGAGGGCTGTGGCCTTTCTCCTTCAGCCTACAGCAGGCAGCTGGGCCTGGGCCCTGGCACAAGGCTGACGGACTGTCCCCGGGGCCACTGGTTTAAGAGGTGCCCTCTTACCAGCTTCAATAGGAAAGGAAGGGAGAGAGAAGGGAGAGGAAACCCCTTATTCCTGCCACTTCCCTTTTTACAGCTTTCACAATATTAAGGAATGAAAAAAAAATGCCAGTGAAAAGATGGAATTAAAAAAAATAAAGGCATGCTTCAAGTTGCATGGGAACTGTGCTCCTGTCTGGATCTCTGTGGTTGTCCCTGTAACTTTGTTTGGTGACACCACAATTTGAGAGGCTGTGGGAAGTCTGGTCAGGGAGAGGGGGGCTTTACCAGTGAGCCTGGCCTCCTGTCTCCTCCTCGCTGGCCACCCAGGGTGCTGCAGGGCTCCTGCTCCAGGCTTTGGAGTCAGCTGCTGGGCCCTGGAGTGATGGCTTTTACTGAGAGGCCTAAGACATCTGTTCTGTGTATCCTCTGAGGCAGAGCCCAGAAGAGATAACAGATAGTCAGACCTTAACATACACTGCAGATACCTTTACTGGACTGAAAAAAAAAAAAAAGACAAAAACATATTTTAACAAAGAAAAAGACAAGTCAAATATGTGGAAACCCCAGGTCATTAGAACCAGCCAGAGCTTCATTCTTCTGACCTGCTAGATAAATCTCTCTGGATCCCCATCTGAGGATTCTTTTTCTCTTTTCCCATTGCATAAAAAAATTTCCTCCCACCTGTCCCATCCCCTTTGAACTATTCTGCTATTTTGTTCCCTTCGTTTTTCTTCTGGTAACTCACACATGGCATAAGCTTGAATGAAGACATTTATTTGTAAAACCAATTTCTGACAGAGAAGAGATTTTATCAGTAGACAGAAAACCAGTGGTCATTCAGGGGCCACATGCACACATTAGTGAAACTCAGGGAGGGAACCAGACAGACAGTGCTGCTGCAGATGACCCGCTTGGCTAACAATCCGGCCAACAGAAAAGCAGAGTGTCCTTTCTGCTCGGAGACACGGATGCACTGAGAGGTCCTGTGAGAAGGCAATCTGATCTGACTCCCTCGCTGAAGTGACCAGGAACAATAGGGGACCCTTCTTTCTCTTCTGTGTGACTGGTTTGCTTCCCACAGGTACCTGCCAAAGGCCTGCGAGCTCTTCCCCTCTCCGGTGGGAGGGCACAGAGCCAGATGTCTGGGCCTCCTCACATCCCCATCCTTATGCTCTGAATGATCTGAAAGATAGCTGCAAGTGGAAAGCAAAACAACTCAGTCACCAGACAGCACACAGCTGGACCCAACCCACAGCTCCCCACTCCTGCTGACCCCTGCGCCCCTGGTGTGCTGGCTCACAGCTGATTAGATATTTCCTAACAAGGACTTGAGTTAATAAGGGGTCAGTGAATCTTTCAAAAGCAGCCTGGCTCAGTCTGCTGATAGATGCCTCAGGGATTTACAGATAACTCCTGCTAATTCCACCAGGAGTTAAGGCCAGAAACCCCTGAGGCACAGAGCAGAGAACTGGTCCCCCTACCCCAGCGATGCTTCCTGGCCTCTGGGGAGAGGGATGTGGGCTTTCATGCAGAAACTGCACTCATTAAACAGGTCAGCGATTTGGCCTTTTCAAAATGGCCATGACCTGTAAAACCCACGGCTCTGTGCGGGAAAGGAAGGCCAGGTGCTGGGAATGGATGCCCGAAGCTGGGCCTCTGGCTGCCCATGACCTATGTGCACCTGCACCTTCCGGCTGCCTGGGACTCTCTGAAGGGCAATTGTCTCTCATTTAGATCGAGGCTGAATCAAGAGAGCTCCAGCTTTACTGGCAGGCTGGAGCTGGAGTGTGTGTGTGTGTTCTGAAGCCCCAGGAAAATCCAGCTTTACTGGCAGGCTGGAGAGGGAGTGTGTGTGTGTTCTGAATCCCCACTTATTTTGGGAGCTCTGATTCAATATTTCTCAGCCTGGTTCTAGCTATGGGATTTCAACTGTGTCCCAACTTCTTTTTCATGTCCTTACCCAGTGATCAGCACTAGTTACTGTTGGTGAAGACAATGATAATAAATAAAAGCAATTATATATAGTTGAATGTTTAATATTATTATTGTCATTTGAAAGGAGGCCGAGTATCATCTTACTTAATTACATGTGAAAGCAGAATTCGTACTAAACTCTCAGGGTCTTAGCCTCCTCCATGTTTCATAAAGTTATCCTGGAATATATCCAGGAATGCAGCTTGCCTGAGTGACCACAGCAAAACAGGGCTACCCAACCCCCAGAGAGCAGCTTGACATGCTATTATCCAGCCTTGACAGGCAGATACAGGCTGAGTATTCCTTATCTGACATTTTGGGCTTTTCTAGCGGGGTGGAATATTTGCATATACACAATGAGATATCTTGGGCATGGAACCCAAGTCTAAACACGAAATTCATTTGTGTTTCATATACACTTTATAAACATAGCTTAAAGGCAATTTTACAAAATGTTTTTATAATTTTGTGCATAAATCAGTGCTTCATTGCACAGAACTCTCCACTTGTGACATCGCGTCATTGCTCAAAAACTTTCAGATTTTGGAGTTTTGGATTATGGCTGTTCAACCTGTATTATGTGCCAGGAACTGTGCCTCAGAAATATAAAGAAAAATAGCACAGAGGGTTCTGGGGAATAATTCACTAATTGTTGGATTTTAAGGATAAAGTACTAATGCTTTTGTGGGTAGGAGGCTTCTCCCCCATTTTCTAAAGACACACTTCTCGCGGGGTCACTACTTTCCTAAACTGGAGATCGCCAGACAAAATGTTAACTTCTCACGAATATTCAGTGTCTCTATCACAGTGGAAAAAGAACTGGCAATCCACTGTTGGATATGCTTACGAAGGGTACGGGTGTTTGGCACCAGAGCAGCTTTCCTGGCTGTGCTTCTGGGCTCTTGTTTCTGTTTCTTGTCATTTTTTGTCTCCTGGTTCTTATCTCTGGTCATGTCTCTGTTGTTACTACACTCTGCAGTGAGCCCTCCTCCGCACTGGGCCCTCCTCAACTATTTTTGTTGCTGTAGATGAAGTTTAAACAGAGACCCTTAGAATTCATGTGTAAAACTGAAGTCAATCTGTTCCATGTGAGCGCTAAGGGACTCTTGCAAAGATAAGTGAAAGAGCTAGTTCAACAACTTGCGATATTTAATTCTGGCTTTGCTTGCGGTTTTCTTGGCTAATTTTGAGTTCTTGTGTCTGTCCTGACAGAGGATGCTGCTAGAGAGATGAGAAAGTACACTATCAAAACTTAGAAGCTTGCAGAACTATCTGATGTTGCCGTCCTCCTTACCAAGACTGACAAGCAGGAAAGACTAAACAAACATTCTGTATTTTGGCTCAACAGGGATGCCAGGAGGCAGCTGTAAATTCAACAGTACCAAGAAAAAAAATCTATCTCTCAGACTTTGTTCTGGGGCTCAGGGAACCATCTTTATCTTGACAAACAAGATGACTTTTGAGAGGAATGTTGGGGTCAGTGGAATCATAACTACTAAATAGCTGTGTGACTGGACAAATAATTTAACCTCTTTGCAGTTGTTTTCTCATCTTTAAAATGGGGATGATGGTCTTTGCAGAGCTGTCACAGGGATGTAATTGTATGACATACATGAAGCCCCCCTCCCCCTTATCTGAAATGCTTGGGACCAGAAGTATTTCAGATTTTAGCTTTTTTTTTTTTCACTCTGGAATGTTTGCATATATAGAAGATGGTATCCAAGTCTAAACATGGAATTCATTTATGTTTCATATACAGTTTAAATACATAGCCTGAATGTAATTTTATGCAATATTTTTAGTGCATCAGCATTTTGACTTGATCCACTCATAATATGAGGCCAAGTGTGAAATTTTCCACTTGTGGCACTCAAAAAGTTTGGATTTTGGAGCACTTCAAATTTCAGATTTTCACTTTAGAGGTACATTATTATTACATTAGTATTACAATGATACAGCTACTGCTCCACCATGTGTAAGTAGAAAGATCAGCCTTTATACTGCCTGCCGCAGTTCTGAGCCTCACTCTGTCATCTGTAAAATAAGTATCTTCAAATAAGTACTTCAGAGGAGTCTGAGGAATAAATGTGACAGCACATGTAAAAGATCTGAGCATGAGAGATGGTCAAAAATGTTTTCTTTCTCAATCTTGTCCTTAGGTAAGAAATGACTGGTGGGATGTAGGTCAGTGAACAGGAAGCTGTCTGGTCTTTGTCCATACACCACATTAAGTGAACTGATGATTTTAGAAGTTTTAAGGAATGATAAAGCCACTCTATCTTTAAGAAACTGCTGCAAATCTATCTGAAGAGTCTTAGACACAATTTGCATGTCTCAGAGTGGCAGCATGTTTCTTTGAGTCTGCTTTAGACACTAAAGATCGTTCTTAATCCTAATTGAATCCATAAATTAACTTATAAAAATCCAGTGTGTAATTGTGGCCCTTTAAAACCAAACCCTCACAATATACTTTGAATAAAGTCTATTTTAAGTTCATGTCTAAGGACCTGGAGAAGCTGGGTGCAGTGCCACATGCCTGTAAGCCCAGCTACTCAGGAGGCTCAGGTAGGAGGATCCCAAGTTCAAGGCCAACCTGGGCGACTCAGTGAGACCCTGCCTCAAAATAAAATTTAACAAAAACTGCTGGAGGACAGACCGGGCAGTTGCCTCGCACATGCAAGCCTCAGCATTCAGTCCCAAGCACCAGGAGCAGGGGATAATGGAGAGGTGGGCATGTTCATTGCTCCCTTCTCAGTTGTAGCAATGTCTTTAAGTCTTCCACACTTGACACCAATTATATTAATTGTAATTCTGCATGTCTGCAGAATAACCTAAATGCTGACTTGCTGAGCTGGTGAATAGGAAAAGAGCCAACAGTGAGTTCAAAGAGCCAAAGGAAGTGGGAAGTCTAGACCTTGGCGAGTTAATAACTTAATGGGGGTGAACGAAGTGAGGAAAACAGCCAAGCAGGCTGCAGGAGAGAAGCTGAGAGCAGACAGGACAGGAGGAGGAGAAACGCCAAGAAAGGGAGCAACAGCTGGCATTCCAGGTCAGAGGAGCAGGCCTGGGGAGGTTACACAGAGGGTCAGAACAGGCCGAGAGCAGGAGCTACCAGAATCAACACCCCTCTGTGCCTCTCCTCCTGCATTTAGGGTCGCAGCGCTATAGTTTCTTCAACATGCTCCTTTAAACCACGAGCTCAGGATGCTTGAATCACCCGCTCCCAACACAGACGAGTCAGAGCCATCGCGCAGCTCCACATCCCCTATCAGCTGGTGCTCTTTCCTCCTTACTACCATTTCTTTTTTTAAAGGGGTTAATTTTTACTGACTAAGTGTCAGTGCATGATACATGGTGCTATTACATACACCAGACAGTAAGACAGCACCATTTCTGAAGCGCTGGCCACACTCACTCCTGCTCACCTTCCCTTTTCCCTTGTCTCTCGTATTTCAGCTTCTGCTCTCTTCACTCCACTGAAACACACTTTGCTAAAGCCATGAACAATCTGTGTGTTACTTGCGTGACAGGCGTTCTTCAGTCTCCTCTCACCTTGTTCCCTCCCACCACCACTAATCAATGTCCTGGAAACCTTCTCTTCCAAGGATTTCTGATGCCACAGCTTCCTGGTGCCAGGAGCGCCTTCTTCTTTTTGGCACTTTACTCTAAGCTTGTTTTATGGGTCATTTTCTGCCATCTGATCATTGAACTTGATGTTCCTCCATGAGCAGTGCTAGCTTTCTTCTCTTCTTTACCTTATTCTTTGTCCCAAGGTGACAGCTTGGCCCACTAATGTTAATGGTCAACCAGATGTTGACTCACAAATGTGTATCTCCAGCTGTGACTTTTCTAAACTCTAGACATGCAATTTCTACCATCTAGTTGTTATCTCCACTTGGGTGGCTCGAAAGCACCCCAAACTCAGCAGATTCTTCTCAAGATCTCTTTCCACTGCCAAAACTGGTATCATTATCCTTCATATTGCATGGAAACTCGGAACACTAGAGTCATCCCTGACACCTCCAACTGATGACTGAAGCCTATGGCTTTTACCTGTGAATTTTGGGATTATGTGTTCCTCTTTCCAGGCCTCCAGATACCACCCTCGTCCAAGCTACCGTCATCTTTCCCTTGACAACTGCAATGATCTCCAATTGGTCGACTTGCTCTTCAGTCCTTTCTCCATAATGGAGCTAGACTCACCCTTTAAATAAGAGCAAGTAACATGGTGTCATCTCGTGTTTGAAGCGTGAAGTTTCCTACGACTCAGTTTTCAGTGGTGCCTACCTGACCTGCAAATGATGGCCCCTGCAGATGGATCTTGGACTGCTCTTTCTATTATGGGTACATAGTTTCAAAACTCCCTGGTCTGGCTACAGCACTTTAACACATACCATTTTTCCTGTCTGAACTATTTCCTTTCTTCTTCCCCAAGGTCTAGTTTCCTTAGTAACTCAAAAGTTATTTCTTCAGAAAATACTTCTTTGACCCTTTGGAGTAGGGGTTCTCAAACCCAAGTATGTGTCATAGTCTCTTGGGGACATGTTAAACACAGATGCTGGGCCACACACTCCAAAATTTCGAATCCAGTGGGCCTGGAGTGGGAGGCTGACAATTTGTGCCTCTAAAAAGTTCAGAAAGGTTGAAGAGGCTGCTGGTCTGGAGACCACACCTTGAGGACCAGTCCTTCACTCTCTGTGCTTTTATAGACCCACGTGCCTCTCTTGCAAACACACGATGAAACTTCACATGGTTTAGCATAACTGCTTGACTAACTCATCTTTCTTGTCCACTAGACCATAAGTTCCGGGATAGTAAGGACCATGAATGGCACAAAGGAGATCCTCTAACCATCCAGTAAATGGAAGTGAATAACTGCAAGGAGCACAGAGGAAACCACATTTTTAAAACTTCAAATTCCTATTGTGCAAACCCAAAGAGGCTTTAGACCCAAATGTCCCAAGAGCTCAGGGCTCAAAGAAGTCAGATCATGACATGATTCCTAAAAGCCTGAGACTGTGTCATCCCAACCCACTCTTACCCTAGGGACTGACCACCCCAGCTACGGGGACATGCCAGGAAGACACGGAGTTGATGACAAGTGGATCACATGAGACTGTCAGAAGCTGGACCCATCCAGACAATACGAGGCTTCATAAAACCATGTTTATTGAAAATAAATTGTTGATGATAAGAGAGATTAAGGAAGCTATTGAGAAGAGAGATTATGACAGGCCAGAGAGCTAGCCTTTAGAAGGATAAGATAACCCTGGAAATCAAATTTTATTTTTCACTCAGAAAAAATGAAGGGGATGAAAGTAAAAAAGAAATGGCCCCTGAGGGACAAGCACAAACGTTAGGAGACAGAACACTGCAAAAGTAGAGCGCTAAGTTCATTGAGAGAGCAGCACAAAGAAAGCCAAAGGCAAGGCACAGCTTTCTGGTAGTATTCCTTGGCAGCTTCTCCAGTGATGGAGAAGAAGGAATAAACAGATGCCAGAAGTGAGGACAGAAAGGTGCAATTAAAATGCAGATATTATTAGCAAAGAATGTGATGCCTTCTACCCATGTTAGAATAGCAGAAACATTCTTTCCAGGAAGGGAACCTACACAGCATCAGTTGCTCCTGCACAGGGCAGAAGGTGGCACATAACAAAGGAAGCTGCAGGTCAACTTGAGGGAGCTGATGGCTGATGAGGCACCTCCTTTAGACTGTCCATCTTGGATCCTGAAGAAGGAACTCCAAAGCAGATGAGTGGCTCCATCTTTCCTCCAGGGCGGTTCATTTCCTTAAGCACCCTACTTGCTGGTCTCAGAGGGTGACTGCAGGTGTCAAGCTTCAAGAAGGTTCCGGTAGTCTCCAGAAAAGGCCAGTGTTTATGTGGTCAACTTGCAAATGTGGCGTATTCAAGTCTGTCCTGGAATAAGTGTCCAGAAAAGAATGGAAGGAGTAGAGACACTGATGACCTGATCAAGGAACAGCCTGTGTCTGGATCAAAGCTCTTTCCATCTGGGAGCAAGCAGGCAGGCTCACGATGGCCATATATCTGGTACTTCTGGAAAATACTATTCTGGCAGAGGGAAATAGGAAATGTTTAATGGGAACTCTCTTCAATATACAGTCATATGCTAGAGGCCTAAAGTCAGTGGAAAATAGTACTTTTAGGAAAATGAGAGTGAGGGAATGTGGGGTAATAGAAAGCAGATGGGATTTAGAGTCTCAAAAAGCTGGCTTTAGACTTCAGCTCTCACTTTTTAGCTATGGGATGTGGACTGATTTTCTGCATGAGCCTCAGTTTTAAGGAGTTTCTGGAGAAGCGAGTGTAAGAGCCTCTGCGTAGGGACTGTGTGGCTAGAACAGAAACTATTCTGGAATGACAATAAGGAAGCCCCCGAAAAATAGTAGTCAAAATGGTATGAATGGATCTTCCCTTCCTGGAGGCTGGTTTACAAAGAGCTCTTTCTAGAAGTAGAGAAGTGGTTCCAGCTGTGCCTGCAGAGGTGACACCTTTGATGTCCTAGAGCCAAACCCCGCATCTATCAGTCCAGGTAGTGCTGACATGGACTCAGGCAGGTTCCTCAAAGCCTCACAGCTATGCTCCCTCATCCAAAGTAAAGCCACACACACACAAAAGGGAAATGCGCCTCCCCTTCCTCATAACCATTCAGAGTCTTGGCCACAACCTTGCCAAGGAGGTGGACGGGTGGGAAGGCAGTCTGAGGAAGTGCCGCACAAATAATTACAGTAAGAGTCAGCATTTATAAAACCATCACCGTAACTCCACGACCACCGTCAGGTGATCCTCAGGATTAATAGTCATGAGGACCCTAGGTGTCAGGAAGCAGTAGTATCTTCTGAAGAACAGAAGAACTGAAGCTTAGAGTAGGGAAAAGAAATGTGAACAACCCTGATGAAGACTGAGTTGAGCCTTGGAGTGGGAGCTCCTAGAAACCACATTAACTTCTGCCTATGACATGCTCCTTTGGTGATTTTCAATCAAGTACCCCTAAATATAGGTCTTCTTCCAAACTTGTGTTCCTCAAAGATTTCAGGGAGCAGCAAGCAGTTCACTGAATCCTTAGCTGTTGCAAAAGGTTCTATTCAGGTTTTTCAACCTTAGGCTCAAAGATGGGTCACCACGAACTGGTGATGGCACAAGGGCCACACAAGGAGTAGGGACAGAGGACATTACGAGGAGTGGCTCATTGGCCTCCTGTGAGTCCCTGACACATGCATGACTTAGTCCTTTCCCTCCTCTGCATCCTGTTTAACAAAAGCCATCACTTTTAGGGAAGGTAAGGAGTGCGGCCCTTCCAGAAATGGAGAGGCTTCTAGTGTTTTCACAGAGGGAGAGAACTGGATCACCAGGCACGCGAAGTTGGGTCCATGGGAGGTGCTCAAATCCTGCTAAAAAGATCTCCAAGAATCACTTCTTTACATCTATTCTGAAAAGGCTGTCTTAAAAAAAGAGATCTGCTTGTGAGACGATATTCCTCTCCCTCCCCCACCCCCACTCCTTCAGGCACAGTCCCAGAGTACAGGGGGAACCAGGCTCTGTTAATTTACAGACACAAGGAACATCCCCTCCCAGAAATGGTGGGGCCCATCAGAAGGGATCGTGCCAAACAAACCCAGAAAGCTTTGTTGGAAGGTCTTAGCTCTGCAGAGACAAGAGGACAGAGTTCATTTCCTTTCTGAAAGATAAAGAGGGTCCAGATAGGTGCTGCCTTTTGAGGATGAGAAAGTCAGAATATCCAGCAACACAGGGAGATACACTTTACACACACAGAAATGCACACATATACACAGAAATACACACATTGCACATATACAAACACAGAAACCTACACAAACATACATAGACACATTTAGATGCGTAAACACATAGAAAACACACCGACAGACACACAGAAACCTGGACATACCCCACTTCAACCACAACAGCTGCTCTTTCCTTTTTCTAGAGTTCTTCAGTTTTAAAAAGGAAAAAAAAAAAAAGGCTTAAAAACCACTTATCCAGGCTTCTCATTCTTAAAAAGCATTTTTTTCTGATTTAAAAGTAATGTACACTCATTGGACAATTCGTACAATACAGAAAATCATGAAGAAAATAACAATCACTGGTTAACCCTATCCCACTCAGTGGCTCCCCTTTAATGGGGTAGCTTGTCAGCTTCAAGAATATCCAGGCTTTGAGCTACTAAAATTCTCATACTCTCAAATTAAGAAATGAATTTCAGGGTTGGCTGAAAAGCGAGATAAAATTGAAATTAGTAATACTGTATATGAGGGAGGAACAGCCCATGGAGGAACTGAGGCATGGCTGGGGTTTAAGAAGTTTCCTTGGAGAATCAAAGGATGACAGAAATTACGTGGTGGCTCCCTCGATCCCAGCGGAAACTGTAATTGAGGCATAAAGATGGAGTGGGGTCCTGCCATGCCGCAAAGACAGCGTCTCCGACTGCCGCTCCCTGTCCAGGTGCAGTCACAGCACGTACGTGTTGACTGTGAGCAAGAAAGTCGTATGACTAGCATATTAAGAAAAAGAACTACTTTCATCAGGTCCCGGGGTATTCTGGTCAAAGAAGAAATTCAAAAGCACTGAAGACTAAAAGTACTTAGGTGAGGAACAGCATAGATGAGGATGTAGTTCTGAAGATGACATTGTGTTAATGTTGAACAGTGAGCCTTGGTGTGACCAGAGAGTCCTTCTCCATAAGGCTCTTACATCTGAGGACAAAAGGGAGAGAAAAAAACCTAGGAGCTGGGGCACAAACAGCAGTGACAAGGTTCATTAATGGTTTGGGGCAAGGAAACGTATCAAGTCTGCAAGTGTCTTGGAAAGATAGCAGTTAGTGTATCTATGCGGTATCTTTGCGGGGAACAGTCTCAGACAGATAGTCCATGTCATGCTTGTCTCTGAGTCTCAAGATAACAGCAGGCCCTCTTCAGAAGCTATCAAGCTGTTTTCCAAAGGAGTAGCTCTTGAAATCTAGTACAGAGAGGCCCAGGGTGCGCTGCCTGTCTGGAAAGAGGCCCCACTGCCTGCAGAAGGAACCCGAAGGCTTTCCCCCCTCATACTACAGATCAAAGCCAGGAATATTCTACCTTTTTAAGTTTTTTATTTTGAGACAGGATCTCACTAGATTGCCCAAGTGGGCCTTGAACTTCCAATCCTCTTGCCTCCTGAATAGCTGGGATTATAAGCATGCACTCTCATACCCGGTGGAAAATAATACTTTTATAAAAAGAGGAGCAAAAGAGGGCAAAGTCTCCTAAGCGGGTATTTAAATTTCTTGGATTTCAATGTAGATCTACATCCCAGGAGATCAAGTAGAGACAAATCCAGCCAGTTCAACAGCCTCACATAAAACAAAATCCCACGCTAAGAGCTAGTATTTGATTGAGAAATAGTTTTAGTTTTCAAACATAATCTATATGATATTAATATAAATAAAGCTGGTTACTAAAGATAAGGCCTTGAGATGTCCTGGTTGGTTAATGCCATACCTCAAAAGAGTTCACTATTCCCACTGTTTTGTATCTCACAAAAGTTCTGTGTAAAACAGGGTATGTTAGGGTTGCTTTAAGGAAATGCAAGTCACATTTTATTTTTGATGTTCAACTTAAAGCATAAACTGTTATTCTCTGATTTTGGTCTTCATGTTGGTGCTTCTTTCTCTATGTGGGGAAGATACTGATGCTTTATCACCTGGGGAAGCAACATTATCACCGAGAACTGCCCTCACATGCCCCTTCAGTGAAGAGGCAGGCCTACAGCTGTCGGATAGATCATGACCCACGTGAGGGGCTGGGGCTGTCAATTAAATGGACAGCCTGGGAGAAGGAAGTGCAAATCAATGCAAGTCTAAGCATCCCATGGCACCAGTGACAGTCCTGTGAGCCACTGTTCTCTGGGAGAGCTAAGAGGACAGAGTTGGTGTGTCTATGGCTGGAGGTTTTGAGATTACTGTGGGCCAGTACTTAGATCCCCAGATTCAGGGCCTGTGCGGTCTTTGGAGGACTTCTTAAACTCCACTTTCTTGACAAAAAAATCAATAGTGCGAGAGTAAATAACTTGTTCAAGGTTATTTAGCTGACAAACTACAAATCCAGGTTTTGAATTCACAATGGGCAGATTCCAAACTACCTTCCCCTCTGAAGCCTCATAACACTTTACTGGTCAGTTGTTAGAGAAGTCCCTTGCTTAACAGACCTTTTGCAATCATGTAAAGTAGAAATTCACTTACTCAAAGGCGGGTGCATTTAGACCTTCCGGAAGTCCCTTTCCTGGGGGTAATTATTAGAGGCTACAATGAAACATTTAAGCAAGAATGGAGGGCAGGCCTGGCTAGACTCAGAGCGTGGTGCCTGGGGAAGCCACAGGAGGTCTTTTGCTTCTGCCTCACTTTTCAGGCAAGGAATGGCATTTTCAGGGGATGTTTGCGTCGGGGGTGGCTGATGCCTGGACTCCACCCGACTCTGCCTCTTTCCTTTCCATAACCCTGTGCTCCTATCAGTATGGCTGGTTATGAGAGGCATGTGCAGAGGACAGTGAGGGCCACAGCAAAGGAGCTGACCACGGGGGTCAGGAGAGGACAGGGACATGCGAGATTCCAAAATCAGGGGGCCTAGAACCTATTTACAGGGTCATCATTTTTCTAGGTGAAATGGAGTACGAGTGACCAATAAGTGGACATACACTTAAATGCTAACTTTCTATCATCCCTGTTCTTTCCCAGAATATAGCTAAAAAAACCAGATAAAATGTGCATTCTTACCACTTGCCTGACTTGAATATTTATTTACCCTACATGTACTGGTACTATCTCAGCAAAGAACACTTTACCCAACCAGTCATCAATTAGAAAAGTGGGTTAATAGAGTAAGGTAATGAAAGCAGTAAGACTTTCAAGAGATTCAGATCAATGATCAACATCTTCATTCACACAAGAAGATTCTGCCTTTTATCTAGGTGTATGTACGAAAACATACAAAGTAAGGTAATTAACCAACGAGTTCAAAGAAGACAACAGGACATCCAAGGCGTCACTGGAACTTGGCAAAATGGAACTTAAGCCTGGCGTGTGATAGATCATGCTCAAAGGAGAATGAGCAAATGGAAAGGACGGGCTGGGAGGTGTGTGTGCCTGTAGCAACATGGAAATCTCGCAAGAAGCTGTAATGCATGTTGTGGGAGGGAAGCTGGCGAGAACAGGGTTCCTTGCTAGCGTGCATACTCCCGATGGCTGGAGAGGCATGGAGGGAGGGGGTCATTCCTATTTGGGGTTACAGAGCTCGCAGTGATGTGAACTTCCAGTATCATAGCACCTACAAGGAAGGCTCAATACCTGGAGCACAGGAACCAATACAGGAAAGAACTGAAGTCTCATGCTTTGAAATGTACCGAAAAGACAGGAAGGAGCTTGTGACCTGCTGCAACCCCAAAGAAAGGGAGAAACTCAAGAAGAAAAGAGGCCCTGCAAAATGAAATGAATAGTGACTAATCCCAGAGAGGTGGCAGCATGGATAGATCTAAAGGAGCTATTGTGTTTTTCATGACATGTTCTGTTTGGAAAAGGATGTGTACGAAGATAGAAGGAAGGGCACGGTACCAAGGACAAACTGAGAAGAATGACACATTTCTGTGAGAACAGTGCCCAACTTGAGCCAAGGCTTAAAAAAACCCTAAAAACTGAAGTTGGTTAAAAAAAGTAAAAAAGAAAAGATGGTGGTGGATTATTTTGAGTTAAAATTTGAAAAGGGATGAGGCCCACCACTTGGGAATCTTGGTAGCATGTTAAGAGAGGATAGTGAAAGTAAGATGACTCAACTGCCTTTTATGCCCTTCCTCTCTGAAAAAGCAAACTGGATTCCTAACTAGAAAGATTTAAAGAAGCATCAAAAATATAAGCAGTGGAAAAGCTGGGAATCTTAGTGGTAGAGCACCCGCCTGGCAAGCATGAAGCCCTGGTTAGAGGTCTGATCCCTAAAAAATAAAAATGAAACACTGGACACACAAGGAGGAGGTATGGTACAATAAGTGGTTTGTCTTTTTAGTTACTTTAGTCCAAATCTCCAGGCACTAAAGGCTCTCATCCCAGAGTTCTGGACAAGCCTCAAAAAAGGTAAAAAGCCAATACACCAGATTCCTGGGGTACTAGTACAGATAGAGAGAACTCCAGAAAACGATTTCTGGCAAATGTCCCAATTTACCCAAGAAGAAAAGATGTAATTCCTGCTGTATGGACAAATAAGCCTGGAAAAACTGTAGGCTGTATGTAATTTAGAGAAGTTCCTAAATCCTTTGCAAAGGAGAAGACAGATTCTGAGAGCTTGCACAGATTTGAGAAAAAAAGTCAAACCAGAAGTCTCTATTGTTTTCTGGCCAGACAGCCTACTTAAGGAGGTCACTAGGGGAAAGCTACATACAGCAACTATGAATTTTGAATCCAAAAAGAGGCAAACATTGGCTCTATCTCGATTAGACCCTGGATAGTTGGGGTGCACGATCCTGGGGTTACGGGATTCCCATAATTGGGCTTCATACGTTCTTGCACCCAGCGCCCTATTGGAAGCTTCTGTGCTTATCCTACATGGTACGCTTTCTGGCAGACTCAGCTGTCACCATTTGTCTGGCTATTTGTTACAAAACAGCTCAAACAGCACCTCCTCTAGAAAGCTTTCTCTTTGGCCCCCGGCGATGGGATGGCCCTTATCCGCACTGGCCAGGAGCTCTGTGCACTCTGTGATCACCACAGCAGTATTCTCTCTGGGCAGCACCTCACAGCTCAGGTACTGCCTCCCCTGGGACCTGCACGCTCCTGAAAGGTTTTGCATGTCCACAGTCCAGCACAGCCACCAGCTGCACAGGGACCTTCAAGACACGGTGACTGAGTCACTTAGAGGTTCAAAGTGAAATGTCAAGAAGCCTTCTCTTGTGTTCCATGCAATTCTCTTAGGTCTACACTTTTCACCAGTGACTTGGAGTTATAACCTTCTTAAAAGACTATAAAGGTGGCAGACAAGGGCAATTAGATAAAAAGTCCAAGGTTCAAGATCTATCTACAGACTTGTCATAAATCCTAGAAACAGAGATAACTTTTTATGTGGGTTGATTTTCTTACTTTTCCTGTAGCATGCTAAAGAAACAGGTCGGGTTTTTGTTTTTTCGGTGAAAAAACACAAACTGATCATCAGAGGCAACAGATATGTAGGTACTGATGGAAATGCTGCATTAATGAACCTTAGTCCCAGCCATTCTGTTCAATACTTTGAACTATGCACTGCCAAGGATGGACAATATACGGAGTATATCATGTACCTTATCATGATTTAACATTATTTTACTGACTGTATTGTATTTTATAATGTAATATCAGTAAGCCAGTATGTTTTTCTATGTTTCTAAACTTTTTGGACACTCGGAAGAAAAGTTTTAATATTGTAATCATGAAGCTTTATATTAGGTCTCAAAAAAAAAAAAAAAGTAGCTATCTATGGAGTAGGGAATATCCGACTTTATCCATCCATCCACCCACCCACCCATCCATCCTTCATCCATTCAGACTAAGCACTCAGTATGTGACACACACTGTGTGTAGATCTACAAAGTTAGTAAAAAATACACACTGCTTCCCCTGAGCATACTCTGGGGGAGAAATAGATAATAAGTAAGACAATGAAATAATTTCAAATGCTGACAGAGCCATGAGTAAAACAGAACAGTGTGTGATGGGGATAGAGGAGGCCTTGGGATAAGGGCTACACAGACACATCTTCAGCACTTGTAGGAATTCTATGTGAAGAAGACCTAGGGAGGGCCTGGCTAGCTGATGACATCTTGACAAGCCATCTTGACAAGCATGACAATTAAAAAGTAACTGCAGACCTGGGTCATATTAGCTGAAACACACTGGTGAAATCAAGGGTGATGACAATCCCACTGCCTCTGTGGAAGTCATAACACTTTTTTTTTTCCAATTTACAGGATTATTTTATAATATTGACCCAAAAAGTCAAATGCAGAAGAGTGCAACTGATCTGTCCATGCCCTGGAGACCCAAAGAATCCAGCTGAGGGTCTGAATTCCACAGCAATGTCCTGCATGAGTCCAGCTGGAGGCCTAGAGCCCACAACTGCCTCTGCGGAAGCCATACCACTTCTAGACCACTTTGTGCAGGTCATCTTCCTGCCAGTGTTATAGTTCAAGAGAGTCACTGAGTGCATCCCGGAGAGGAATCTAGAAACTCCACCTAAGGAGGCAATGTTGAGAGAACCAGGGAAGTTCAGTTTGCAAAAGGAACCACTAGGCAGACAACTTTAAAAGATATTCAGAAGGGAATGATTCCACTTGGTGTTACTCTAGCAGGCCAAATCTGAACTGTTGAGAAGACAGTATGGTACAGTTCAAAACAGGGAAGGTGTTCCTCATGGAATCAGGGCTACACAGAAATGGAATGGCTTTTTTAAAGAAGTAAGCATCTCATTCCTAGAAATAGTCAGAGATTGGGTAAACATCTGTTAAAAATAGTGATTAAGGGATTACTACACTGTGCAAAAGATTTGCTTCAAGGACTTATCTTTGGGAACAGGACAGCTCTTTAAATCTCTGAGTGTATGACTGTCTCATCTTGGAACATCAAATCCTCTTTAAAACATTTGAACCACAAACAGCAATAATGCCGAGTACTTCTTTCTTCTCAAGAGCTTTTGTTTGCTTGGAAAAATAATATCTTAATGATCAAAGAAACTGACCCTTCATTAGTAATGGGCTTGTCTTATCACTGGGGCAGAAAGATGTCTTGATGGGAGGTCTGAGCCTGTGCAGGAATATGTGGACTTCTTACCTTCCCTGTCTTTAGTAACAGTGAGATGATGGGGTCCCTCAGAGATTCCCACACTTAGAAGTGACCAGCACAGTATTAGACTCAAGTACAAGGACCAGGAGTCACGTCAAGGTCCCCAGTAACAAGCATCGAACGAGGAACGCCTGTGTGGTGCTCTGTCCATCTCCCTGTGTGTGCAGACGGGTTTCCATGTGTGAGTGCAGCTCTCTGAGGTCGGTACTTCACAGAATCAGGTAACCCATACCTCAAGGCTCAGGTCAAAGGCTCAGTTTGATCAAGGAGCTCTGTAGAACTCTCTTGTAAGGCATAAGGCCTCTCCCTCTCTTTGGATGTGGATTTACCTTGAGCAGACAAGTGTTCCACTTTCTGTTCTAATTTTTTTTTTCTTTTTGAGACAGCGTCTCGCTATGCAGTTCAGGCTGGCCTTGAACTCACTTTGTAGCCCAGGCTGGCCTCCAACTTGCTGTGATCCTCCCGCCTCAGACTCCCGAGTGCTCGGATTACAGGCATGTACCACATGCAAGGCATAAATTTTCTTTTATGTCTAGACTGAACGCCTTACCTGAACTCTGTAGTATATACAATCAATTTCACTGCTCAGTGTAATCATTTTATGATTATGATTTATTAGGGCATTGATTCTACTCATTCATATTTGAAATAGAAACTAAATAAAACCCTACTTAGATTAAAGCTTAATGCAGTGATTAACTTCAATCCCAGGCTGGTATATTTTTTTATTTACTTTATAAATAAAACAAGGATTTTGAAGGACAGTAGAAAGCATGGTAGATAAGTTCAGTGAAATACTCTACCTGAGCCACAGACAACAAAAACAAATAGTGCCAACAGCCATGGTCCTACAGGGTACTTTTCTTCTTGTGGCCTCTAAAAGGGAAAGAGAAAAAGCAAGATTAGGTTCTCTGAGTCGGTAAACACATTATGACTGGGCACTGGGCTGAGTGCTACTATGAGTGAGACAGACTTGGTCTCAATTCTTAGTAGACAAATAGAGATGCATAAAGTGAATTATAGAGGATTAAGATAAGTTTAAGAAAATTAACCAACAACTCTTTTAATACCTCTGTAACTCAAGGAACTTTATGGTCTTAAATATTCTTGGGTATATGAAGTATAAATACATACACTAATACAGTAATTTTGGAGACAAAATGGTATTGATGATAATTGCTCCCATCTGCTGAAAGCATATTCTAAGCCACACACTCCACTAGGCAGTATACATCTGTTATCTCCAGCACACACAACTCATGCAAGGCAAGTATTATCTTTATTTCCACTTTGTAGTTGAAAAACTGGGGTTCACAATTTGTTAACCCGAGAAAGGGCTGGAATTCAATTCGTTACAGAGCATAGGGATTTTTCACTGCTAGAGTCACCTCTCATTCCCACAGCTGTGCACTCCAAACAGGATCAGAGAGCACATTTTCTTAGCTCCATTTGTATATCAATAATTTGTAAAGTCAGTGCAAAATAAATCTTGGAACAAAAGAAACACCTCAGCAACTGTGAATGGATGTGAGGGAAGCAGTATTTTGTAGTGAAGCACCTAAGCTTTAAAGCAGCTTGCGCTTTCGAGAGGTTTGTGCACATTCTGGCAGGCAGATGGGCAATGCTATCCCTGCAGGAATGCAGCCCTGCATGCGCCATGCTCTCCTCCAACCAAGAGCGGAGAGGTAATGGGTACATCCCTCCACAACACTTCTAGGTCGATGTGCAGGTGGTCTTTCAAAACAACTCAATGAATGGAACAACATATTTTCTGGAGAGGCAGCAGAAAAAGTGGTGTTTTATCAAATAAAGAAGGAGAAAGAAAGTGGAAAGAATTTATTTCCTCTTTAGCTTGAGCAAAAGATAGGTTGCAGTCAGCATAAGTTAAAGAGCTCTCCCTCTCTCTGCTTCTCACACACACTTCACACCATGTCTCCCACAGAACATCCTGTACTCACAAATGCTTATCTGTGATAGTGTTACAGTTTGTGTGTGGATGTTCCCCCAAAGCCTCATGCAGTCATGGGGCGGGCTTCTAGAGTTTACAATTGATTCATGGTCCAACGTTGGAATTATGGATGTGAGGACTATACATGCCCTGGGGCAGGTTGTTTGCATACAGTGTAAGGGGGGGAAAGAGGCTGCTTGCTGCCACTCCTCCCCTTTTGCGCTTGTGGCTTTTGCTGTCTTCCACCGCCATGAACTGTTGCCCTCTGCCATGTGTCACTTTGCCTTGCAGCCAGCTGATTATGGATGGAAACCTCCACAAACTGTGAGCTAAATAAACCTTTCCTTCCTTAATTCTGGGCATTGGGTATTTTGTCTCAGTAACAAGAGAAATGTAACCAAGGCAAATAGGAATCATAAAGTCCAATTTTGTATTTCAGTTAGATGTCACTGACATTTTAAAATATATTAAACATATAAACTATGGGCTAAAAGTGAGTTAATGTCCACATGAATTACAAAAAAAAGAGCAGTACTTTTATTGGGGACGCAATTTTCTGAAATGTTGAGTAAGTTTTAGTGAAGTTTCTAACAAACAGATGTAATTGTCTTTTGATTTTCATTATTATATAAAATGGAATTAAGTTCATATAAATAAAAAATGGATTTTCATCTTAAAAACAATCTCTCTTTTGCTCTCTCCCTCCTTCTTTTGGTAGCCCTGGGGACTGAACTCAGGGCCTCACCTATGTTAGGCAAACACTCTACCACTGAACTACATTCCCAGCTCAATTCCTCATTTTATTATAGATAAGGCAACAGTTTGTTAGTTCTCAGCTTACCTGTTACACTTCTAGACAGCTTTCCTCCTTTTTTTTTTAACCTCAGATGAGTTCATTTGTCATTTGTATGACCATGTAAGTTTTCCTGACAGCATTTATTATTGTTTATAGCTCTATATTTACCTCGGCAAGAATGTGTTTAATATCTTTTCTCTGCTAGACTTTGGGCCCACCAGGGCAGGGACTGCTTCTTTTTTTAGATATCACTGTATAACAAAGACTGACATAAAACTTAAACTTGACCTCTCCTTAGAGAATGAGTAAGTAAGCAAATTTCATTAAATACAACTCGTTAGGTCAAGTAAAGTCTGGGTCTAGGTAAGTCATTATTATCTTTTAATTAATACTCCTAATTGGTGGTGGGGTTATCCTTGCATTTCTCTTGCTAGAGTGGTATCAAGTGTCAAGGGCAGGGACTTTGACTAAGGATTAAAGCCATTCACTCCGGGACTGGGGATTTAGCTCAGCGGAAAAGCGCCTGCCTGGCAAGCGCAAAGTCATGAGTTCGGTTCCCGGTACCGGAGAAAAACCGAAAAACCTAAAAAAAAAAAAAA
>NW_004955518.1:2260258-2268526 GCF_000276665.1 Chinchilla lanigera | reverse complement strand
TTTTTGGTTCTTCTCCGGTACCGGGAACCGAACTCACGACCTTGCGCTTGCCAGGCAGGCGCTTTGCCGCTGAGCTAAATCCCCAGCCCCTCTCTCTTGGCACCTTTCTCTAAGCTGGTCTGCCCCACGTGCTGCCTGTTATTCAAGCTTCCACACAGGCCACCCGGGGCTGTGTTCTGTAACCCAGAGTTACGCGGAGCATTAGTGTTCTTTTAAATTTTTTCTACTCCAGAGACCACTTCAGTGTGAAATGAGCTTCCACTGATTTTGTGACTGTCACCACTAACATTATCACCACTATCACAGGACCACACACAGAGTCTGCCCCACCCTGGTCCCATGCTTTTAAGAACCACTGGTTTGCAGGGCATGGTCGTGATTGCTCAGCACTCTGGGAAACTGAGGCAGGAAGATTGTAAGTTTGAGCCCAACACTTAGAGATTTAGTGAGACTCCATCTCAGAGTAAAAATTAGGAAAAGGAAAAAGGCTGGGGAGGTAGCTTCGTGCAAAGACCCTGGGTTCTCTCCAGAGCTCAGCAGAGTCCGGGATCCAGGCATGGTCAGGAAAAGATTAGACACAGATTGTTTTCCCTTTGAGTCTCTTAATAGACAGAAACTTGCCTTCCTACAGCCTCAGACTTGTTCTGGAAAAATAATTTGACCTTTGACTTCAGCTTGTTACTGACCAGTTTTATTCCTTTATTTTTCACTTTATGGCATTTTAATTTGTTTTAATTATAAATGGAGGGGCTGGGGATATAGCTCAGTGGCACAGCACCTGCCTGGAAAGCTCAAGGTCGTGAGTTCGATTCCCAGCTGGAAACAGTCAATTAAAATGCAAAGTGAAAAGTAAAGGTCTTTCTTCCCCCAAATAACTCCCACGATTGCTAGGTTACCCTTTTGTTTGTACATTTCCTGCTAAAATCTGAATGGATTTGTGCTATACAAACTTTCCTGCTGTTTACTTTCCTCATTTAATTTATTAACAGCATTAACGTTATTACACACTTGCTTTTTTGGTAGTTGCATTATGTACCGCAATGTGAGTATGTGGTAATATATCAAACTATTGATGAGTGGTTATTTGCAGTGTTTTTATGGTTGCTAACAATGCTTTAGTGATTGATTATTCCTGTATATATGCCTTTTTGTACTTCTGCAAGTATATCTGTGTGTAGTATTATAAAACCTATAATTGGTTTTAATCAGATTTCCTAATAGGAAGGCTAAAGTCCTTGGAATTGGGGTGGTAAGAGTTTCTGGGGAGTAGAGGGAGAGATAACTTTAGGATGCCAGCTGATCACCAGAAAAACCAAGATAGTAGAAGGTTGAAACTCTAAGCCCCACCCAGTACATCCAGGAAGGGGAAAGGGGCTGAAGGTTGAGTCCATCACTAATAGCCAGTGATGTAATAGGTCACACTTAAGTAATGAAGCCTCTGTAAAAGCCCCAAATGACAGGGTTGGGTGAGCTCTGGATAGCTTAACACGTGGAGGTTTCTGGAGGCCACGGAAGCTCTGTGCCCCTCAAGGACTTCTTCATCTGGCTGTGCATCTGTAGGCTTTCCTTTATAACGAGTGTGTGAAGTGTTTGCCTGAGTCTTGTGAATACTCCAGTAAATTAGTTGAACTCAAGCAGGGAGGTGTGGGGACCCTGGTCTATAGCCAGTTTGCCAGAGGTACAGGTGACAATCTATTCTTTTGATTAGCACCTGGAAGTACAGCAGGCTTATGAGATGGAGCCCTTAGTCTGTGAGATCTGAGGCCATCTCTAGGTAGGCAGTGTTGGCCCTGATTTGAATTTGTGGGCACTGAGCTAGTGTCTGCAGCATTGCCTGGTGTGTGGGGAAACATTCCCCAGACATCTGATGTCAGGAGGCAGTTTGGCTGTGTGAGAGCAGGAAAAGCTCTTTGTTTTTTCTTATATCACAGCACTGTGGAATTAGATTTCTGAAACTGAAATTACTACAGTTTCTTGTTTTCTTTGGTGGAGTTACTGGTGCGGCTTTTTTTTTAAGATGAGGAAAAAGTATGCTGTGATCTTCACTTCAGCCGCCCATCTACCCCCTTGCTTTTGTTCTCTGCAGTCAGGCCAGCTCCTCTACGGCTCTCAGTTCTGTTCATTGCCTCGAGGATCTACATTATTGACCAAGATGGGTTTTTCCTCCTGGCATGGATCCTGATTTTTCATTCCTCCAGCCTTCTGTAAGCTGGAGGACCTCGAGGTCCTTCCACAGGGGACTTCCACAGGGCACATCCCCAAGGTCCTTCCACAAGGGACCTGAGGCCAAGCTCCTGAATTGGGTGCCTAGAATTCCATAGCAACCACTGAATTAGGAAGGAGTCAAGCCTAGTGTCATTCTATTTTCTGTAGGTGGCAAGGCTTAGGAGAGGAATGGAAACTTGATCAAGAATTAAAAGTTCCCCTGGCTCAATCTTTGTTGGCAGCAGGAATTTTGTGACATTCCACTGTTCAACCACAACCTCTAAAATTGCCATGGCATACTATTAGAAAACTGGCGATTAAAATTTAAATTTGGTGGAAAATTTTTTTTGGCATTTGGAGAAGAATTTCCTAACAAACCTATGTACATTAAACCTAAATCTCCACTTAGAGCTCCAGAGTTGTGACTGTGGAGACTATGTTATATCTGTTTATATAAATGATGTATTATCAAAGCCTACAAGTGCTACAGTATTCAGCTGTGATGTAGAGGGTGCCTATCATTTCTGCTGAACAGTATGCAAACCTTTCTATAGGGGGGACTCCCTCTCTCTGTGGATCTTATGACCTTCTCTCCCATTATGGAGCATAAGGGGGCCGGATATCTAGTGTCCCAACTTTTCCCATCTGTCAGGACAGCCAATCAGATGCTGTTGTTTGGAACTTTGAGTCTTGACCAGGTGGTGTGAAGACAAGGGGACAAGTTAAACTTATTCCTGGGGCTCAAGTTCCCTGAGGCAGGTAGTACCCTGAAGTCAGGCAGTATCTCACCATGGTGACAAACCCGTAGTAGTATCCTCTTCATTCTGTGGTACCTGAAATCATTACAATCAATTCCTATTCCATTGGCTGGAGTGTGTAAACAACCAAGATCACTGACTAATGGACATAAAAACAAACGGCCAGAATGTCTTTCTTGGTCATTTCCTCTTCTAGGTTGGAAAGATTATCGTGTCACTTGAAGTTTTCAGCATTGTCAGTAAATGGCTTTTCTTTGGCTTCTCTCTCAAAGGGAACTGAGTGGAAGAGGCCTGGACATAGGTGACGTGGGTGGCAGGGACATGGTTGTCAGGTATACCCTGACACTTCAAATGCTTGCAGTTTCCTCCTCCTACACACTTTTCCAGTACTTCTAAAGGAGAAGAAAACTTGGCAAATCTCAAATCTCTCCTTTTGTACATAAAACTTACATTCTTGTGGAAATGTTCACAGAAGTATCAAGACTGGGGAAAGACAAATACGAAGAAAGCTGTTGGCCAGTGTTACCTGCCGCATACACTGGTTCAACTCAATGCACTACGTTATAATTTTATGGAGTCTTGTTTTAATGGAAAAGAAACTGGGAAGTCACTCACTCTTGTGTTTTGTATTTACCAAGTGTCTGCTATATGCTAATCACTACTTTAGACACTGAGAGTTTAATAGAAGGATGACTGCCTTAGGGAACTCTCTGTTTTGTGTGTGTGTGTGTGTGTGTGTGTGTGTGGTGTTAAATAAGTATAGATTGTGAGATTGCCCTAATTTCACAAATGAGCATTAATCTCTGAATTGCAAAGGGAATTATATCAGAGCTGAAAGCAATTATTACTGACTTACTGTTTTTGTCACAAGATACATTTACCTTCTAAACTTGAATGGGAATCAGGGTAAAGAGCTCCTCATCAGCTGAGTTTTGGAGTTGTTTGTATGTACAAAAATAAATCACACATATGAGCATACACTACAAAACAGAGATAAACGATATTTCAGATGAACTTTAGTTACCAAATGGTGGCACAATATAGAATTTAACCATGACAATAGTGTTGTAATTCTTCGACCCTTGAGGCGATCAGATTAAGCTTTAAAATACAAGCCATTATTACCTATCTTGAGTCTTTAATTGCCCAATTACATCTGTTATTAATAACAGTAAAACCATTGTATTCTGAAGGGGAGAAAAACATTCTTGCTCCAGTTCTCTCTCTAGTGACCTCACACGCAAATTTACTCATAGCTGAAGACAGATGATGCTACCACAGGTTCAAGCTCCAGTTGTAGCCATACCCTTGGCACAGTTTCATCATTTATTTTAGGACAGTGCCATCTTGTTTCCATTCAATCAGGTGCATATTTTTAATGACTGGAAGAGTTTCCTTGTAGGGAGGAAATAACATCAATAGTCATACCTAGCACTTCCTAAGAAGGCCAGATACTGGCCAGACCACTCACTTGTACTTTCTTATTTCTATCACAGTCCTATAAATTCATAGTTCTGGAAATAGACAAATCCTGACTCCTCTACTTACTAGTTTTGTGATATGTGTTAATGGAGACTACTACAAAGCAGCCCTGAGCAGGACTTAAATTAACCAATGGGCTTTTCATGTTTACTCATGAGTCTGTCCAAGGCCTAGGCTCCGTGTCTGAAGGTGGGTGGTGGACTCATAGTAAGTGAACCTGTATGAGTCACTAATACCCACTAAAACTAGTAATGGCAGATGAACCCAGAATGTCTGAAAAGATAAGACAAGATCACAGCCAAGCACACCTGGATTCAACTTCAACTAGATAAAGACTAGCCTCAGGCATCTCACACCTGGGTGGATTAACTTAATACCTTACTTGGAGAAGTCCTTGAGTGGTTTTGTCCTTCTTGAGTACTCCCCTCCCTTCTTCTGATAACTAAATAAATATGGGCTACCGAGAGAATGTCTTGGTCTTAGCCCTGAAAGAATCTCAAATTCTGTGAGAGGGCTTTGATCCTCCTGGAGCCCTGAAATCATTCCATTTGCCTCTTTTATTTAGCCTTCACTGTACACTTGTTTTGGGAAATTGTGGACCTGATCAGCCTGCAATAACTAAGGGATATTATTAACCCCATGTCTTGGTTACTTTTCTCTCATTGCTGAGACAAAACACCTGACACCCAGAATTAAGAAAGGAAAGGTTTATTCAACTTACAGTTTGTGGAGGTTTCAGTCCATATTTGGCTGGCTCCAAGGCAGAGTGGCACATGGCAGAGGGCAACCATTCATGGCGGTGGAAGATAGCAAAAGCAACAAGAGCAAAGGGGAGGAGTGGCAGCAAGCAGCCTCTTTTCCTCCTTTACACTGTATGCAAACTGCCCGCTCCAGGGCAGGTGTAGCACTCACATCAATAATTCCAACACTGGACCATGAATCAATTGTAAACTCTAGAAGCCTGCCCCATGACTGCATGAGGGTTTGAGGGGACATGCAGACATGAACCATAACATTCCACCCTTGGCCCCACAAAGACTCATGCACATCCCTTTATACAAACAGCATTTAGTCCATCTGCAAGACTCACCAAAGTCCTAACAGTTTCAGCACTGTTGAAGAGTCTAAGCCCCAAGTCTCCACTGAAATGTAAGGCAAACTCTTAGCTGTGAGCCCCTGTACAAATGAAAAGTTCAACACTTCCAACATTCAATGGCACAAAATAAACATTATCATTCCAGAAGGTACAAGCAGGGGGATACAGAGCACTAGGACCAAAGCAAGTCCAAAATCCAACAGGGCAAACATTTAGTCCTGTAATTCCACATTCAGCACCTGAAACAACTTGTGGCATGCTGTAAGCTCCAAAGGGCTTGAGTGACCACCCCTATGGCACTTCTGGTGATTATAGCTCCCATGGCTCCTCTCTTGGGCCTACTTTGCTCCCTCCTTGCAGCTTTCCTTAGATAATCCATGTTCCTGGCTTTTTCAAACTTCTGAGGTCTCCACTGCACCTTTTGCTTCACACTCACAGCTTCACAGACTGTCCTCTCAGGGGCCCACTGCCTGGCTTCCCAGGCCTTCTAAAATTGAAGTGGAAGCCTTCTTAACCTCAGAACTCTTGCATTCTGCATGCACCTATAACCAGCACCATGTGGATGATGCCAAGGTCTGCTGCCAGCTGGAGCAGCAGCTAAGCTTTCCCCTCTCTTGGCCATAGGGGTTGAGTGCCTGGATAGCTGGGCACTCTGAATCCAATTCTGAGGAACAAATTCTCTATGCCATTGCCATTCTGGAACCTGGTGCAGATGCCACTGCTATTCTGGAACATGGTGCTCTGTGGCTGTCTTCTCAAAGCAAAGTCTTTCACTTTTACAGTTTTTGAGGCTGCAAAGGGTGGAGAATTGCTGCTGCTTGAGATGTCCTCAGGCCATCTTATCTATTCTCTTTTTCCTCCTCAGCAGTGGAGATTTCCTCAGCTCTGTCTCACCATGCCCAGCTTTACTGAAGCTTCCCTTCTGGCCAAACTCACAACATTTTAAATCATCCTGCTGGGTTCTTTGCTCTTGATTTTGAACATAAATCTGGCTAAAAGCCCCCAACAATACCCATGCCACCACCTCAACATTTGACTGCCTTGAAATTTCTTCTGCCAGATTAGTTAGTCTACTGCCCTTAATTTCAGTCTTAGACAAAGTCTCTGGACACGAGCAAAATGTAGACTGCCAAGCCATAATATCATCTGGAGTCCAGTACCCAATGCAGTCCTTCTTCCCAGCAGAAACCTCCTGAACCCAGTCTTCACCAGCAGGACTTTTACCAGCCTTCTATTCTTCTGAGCTTTGACCAGAATCACCCATACAGAACAGCTGAAGGCATTCCAGCTCTACTCTTTCAGGCCACATCTCTGAACTTTTCCAAACACTTCTCACAAGCCATTTCCAAAGGCTCATGAACCACATGGTCAGGTATAGTCACAGCAATGACCCCACTCCTCTGGTACCAAATTCTGTTCTGGTTACTTTTCTCTCATTGCTGAGACAAAACACCTGATGCCGAAAATTAAAGAAGGAAAGGTTTTATTTAGCTCACTGTTTGTGGAGGTTTCCATCCATAATCACCTGGCTCCAAGGCAGAGCGGCACATGGCAGAGGGCAACAGTTCATGGCAGCAGAAAACAGCAAAAGCAACAAGAGCAAGAGGGAGGAGTGGCTGCAAGTATCCTCTTCCTCTCCCTTACATATGCAAACTACCTGCCCCAGGGCAGGTGCAGCACTCACATCCATAATCCCAGCATTGGACTATGGATCAATCAAAAATCTAGGAGCCCACCCCATGATTGCATGAGGATTTGGGGTGACATGCAGACATAAACCATAACACCTGACAATGTATCTTTCTTCATCTGCAAAATGGGGATGATAATAATAATGCTTATTGGGCAGGGTTGTTTTGTGATTAGGTGAAATAATCCATGTTAAAAAACATTTAAGCCCAAACTCTGAAGCCCAAGTAATTATATAACAAATATCATCTCCATTTTACCACTGAGGAAACAGGTTTACAAAATTAATAATTTATCTAGGGATGTTCAAAACAAACCAACCTCACCTTGAGTAATTTGGAGATCACTTAAATTTTTCCAGATATACACTACTGGATGTCATAAGCACAGCACAAGTGGGCACAAGAAACCACTGATGTGGAGACAGGACATGGGAATAATCCTTTCAAGCCATCATGTTTTTCTCTTTATTCAAAAATTCTCAAAAAAAAAAATTCAGGCATTACTATACCAAAAAGATATAAAGAAAAATAGATCTCTCTCACTGCTGAACCTAAATTCAAATCAACCTCCATTATTACACTAGTTCTGTGTGTATTTGAAGTACAGTTAAACACATATGCAAATTTGATATATTCACATATATTATTTACTTATATATATTTAAGTATGCTCTTATGAAATTCTTTCTATCTCCTTTAAAAATCTCAAATAACATCATTATTTAATATAATCTTTCCCCTATTTTTGTTTTAGTTTGTCTTACTTAATATTTGTAATTTTTTATTTTTTTATTTTTTGGGGGTGCTGGGAATTGAACTCATGACTTCATGCTTGCTGGGCAAGTATTGTGCCATTGAGCTACATCCCCGACCCTACTTAATATTTCATAAAGATAAAATATTTCATAGAGATTCATACATATTATTGTGTTTAAATTTATCTCATTTCTTAAATATGTTTACATAGTATTGCATTACATGGAGATGCCATAATTTTTTTTTTTTTATTTTAGAAATAAAAGGAGGAAAATACTAA
>NW_004955518.1:2257258-2260158 GCF_000276665.1 Chinchilla lanigera | reverse complement strand
CCCCTGCCCTTGACAAGCTTGTATCTATCATCATTTACATGCTGGCAAGTCATACCAAGAGGTATAATAGATTGCTGCTCTTGACCAGAAAAGCATAAAGTCAGTCTCCAATAACTGCAATGAGGTCAAGCTCAGAGTAAGGAAATAATAGCGATATTAAATAAAGTTACCTGAAAAGAGTATGACATCCACCCTTCCCCACCCTCTTCTACAACTTTTCTAACAATTTATCAGTTGTCCAGAAATCAATTTGGTTGCCATTGTACCACTAATGCTGCATAAAAAATTCATTCTAGCACTATTTTCAGCAAGCCAACAACTGAATTCGGGAGCCCGTAAATGAATCTTTACTCAAGTACAGTTTCCAAATGGAGTCCTTCATTTTTCATTTGTAGAAAAAACAAATTACTAGCAGGCAGAATGTGGAGCAAATAACATAAAAACTTTTTTGATGAGATTCTCTAGTGGACTTTGGGACCATAATATCAACATACTCCTTTTTTTATTTCCTGTACTAGGGATTGAACCCAGGAGCACTCTACCACTGAGCTGCATACCCAGCTAGCTCTCTCCCTCTCTTTTTCAAGATGGCATCTTGCTAAATTGTCCAGGATGGCCTTGCACTTGCAATCTTGCAAGGATGGCCTTGCACTTACTGGTTTAGAGCCCAAAGTACGATGTATTCCTTTTTGAGAGCTTTGGGTTACTGTTTCTTTGGGAGGGGTGTGCAGTATAATGCCATTGAGACAATTCCTATAAACCTGACTGTGTTTCTTGAAAGGGTAAGGACAAACGATAACAATTCTGCAAATAACAAGGTTCACTTAAAACCTGAAGCTCCAAAATGTCAGAAGATGGCTTTCCCTGTTATAAGATACCATCTGGGTAACTCAGAATTCTTCAATTTAAATTTTTTTCATTGTGGAAGATTTACTACTTTATAATCATAAAATAATTATACCATTTCTTTATTCTTAATGTGCTATCTGGGAGAAAAAATTTAACTCCAAAGCTGTTAGCTAATAGTGAACTACTCAGGCATTAAAGAAGTTGATTTTTGAATAAGGAGTCTGAATTTTCAGTTGAAATCTGTAAATACGTTCCCATTTACTGAATTTCATCCCCAGTAAATTGTCTTTTCCAACTTACTTCTATCAAAGTATAATCATATTTAACTTGTAATTGGGAAAATGAGATTTAGAATTTACAGTTTCTTTTTGAAAGGGAATTTCATTTTTCTTTTTGGCTCTGGACTCATTTAAAATAAAGCTAACCAAAAGCTCCTTCAACTAATTGAAAACAAACATATACTGTGGCTTGGTGGGAAACCTTTCATTACAAATTTAGCTGGACCATTTAAAAACCCTCATTGGTGCCAGTGACTTTTGGAGGGACCATGCTATATCAGATCCTATTAAATGCACTCATCCTATATTATTTAAATGTAGGTCTGAAATTTGAGTTGAGTTGAATTGCAGGTGACTAGATATTTATACAATGTTTTCTCAATTTTTCTGCTTTCTTTTCTCACTTTGGGGCCAGTAATTTTTGTTTTAGAGCCAAAACATGTCCTCATAGTCTGTGAAAAGCCAGAAGTGGCAGACAGTGAGTCTACACAGCTAATGGGTACAACAGCCTGGCAAATTAGGTATTATTTAGTTGTTACTTTTGCACACAAATTAATTTGTCAACTGAGACCAGTTAACAACTGAACTCTGCTTTCCTTGGTTCATTAGAAAGAGCCACATATTTTCACTGTGTCAGCAAGTAGGTTTGCCTCTTTCAGAAGGAAGAATTGACTCTTGGGAATGTACATTCTGCATCTTTAACATCAAGTAAACATTATTTTTCAAAATTAATTCAGGCAGCAACTTTTTCTGACTGAAAAAATAGGGGAAATGTAAATCGACATAAAAAATTTCTCCAACTCAATGGTACATTGGCATTTTGCTGCCCTAATCACAACTAAATGGCCTATTCCCAAATGAAGGGATTTTTAAGGATTATTTACTTAGAACTGAGCATCAAGCTCTTGAGTACCATTTGAGCCTAAAGTTTTTCTGCCATAACACGGCTTAGCTTTGCAAGAATTTTGGTGTGAGGACTGCAGATCCAGTTCTTTACTCAATTCACCAAACCAATATAATTTCTTTGGCTAAAACGAGTTGCCTCATCGAATCTGCCAGCTTTTCCAGCCAAACCTCAAGCTTCAGCTGGGCTTCTAGTTAACTGCACGAAATAATAAATTCCAGGGCCTGTGCTCACAGACTTGGAGAGTGCCTCTGCTCTGCGCACCGCAGGCGCGGGCATCAGCGCTCAGAGTCGCAGGCTGGCTCGTTCTGCTGAAGGCACTGTGCTGCACAGAAGAAACCCCTGTTCACACGACACGCATTTGATTCCACTCCTGAAGCTCCAGTGTGGGGACACAGAACACAAGCTGGGCTCTGAAGTTCTACCATCAATGTGAGCCTGATTTCAGTGAGTAGACATGAGCAATGTGTGCTTAAACTTCAGCCCAACGTTGAAGGGAGACCTCGCTGGGAAACAGACAAGGAGGACAGAGGGAAATGTGGGTCAGAATCTCACTCCTCACTTTGAGCTCTTTTAACACACACACACACACCCCAGTACAAAGAGGCTGGGAAGAGAACCTCCGCACAGAGTGTGAGGCCAGGGGCGGGGTCTGGCAGAGGGAGCTGAGCAGTGGCCTCCCTGTACCTCTCGCCCGCCCGCAGACGCTCCAACGCCCCGGGCTCCGGGCCTGCGTGCTGCACTGGCCTAACCGCCCCTTGCGGGTGCGACTTCGTCCTCGCGGGCGCTGGCCCGACTCTGCTGGGGAAGCGCCTCCAGCCTCCAGGGTGGCCGGGCAGCCGCTCCCAGCGGGCCAGGCCCACGGGCCC
>NW_004955518.1:2204452-2257158 GCF_000276665.1 Chinchilla lanigera | reverse complement strand
GTATCATGTCATCTGCAAATAGTGATAGTTTTACTTCTTCCTTTCCTATCCTTATTCCTTTTATTTCTCTCTCCTGTCTAATTGCTCTGAGATGCCATAATTGATATCATTGATTTCACCAATTCTCTATGGATGGATATTTGGGTTCAGGTTTTGTGATTATAAATCAATAAATAGCCTTGTATATGTGTTTTTACAAAAAATGCATGCACACATCTATTGAGAACTTCCTAGAAGTGTAACCTTAGGGGTCAACATTTATATGCCTAAACTAACAGTGTAATGGATATTGACACATTGTCCTTCAGAGTATTTGGCTGAATTCATATTCCCCCCATAATGTTTATGAATGTGTTCAGACTACTTTATCATAGTTGTGTGACAGTGAATATGCAATCCTGAATCAATCTCTCTCTCTCTTTCTTTCTTTCTTTCTTTCTTTCTGTTTGCTAGCTGAATGATCTGCTTATGAGGCCAAGGTCAAAACTTGTCTACTAGTAGATTAGATTTCACATATCTTTAATCAAAGTTATTTCTTTGCATGGTCTGTGAATCATAATTGGAACCAAAGGAGAAAATGGACAGAAGGAAAATGGACTGTTAGCTCCTTTCAGGAATCCTCAGATGCTCTAGCCTGACAATGATATAAAACCTGGAGGGATTTGGGAGATTCAGACATTAACTACATGAAGTGTCTATTCAGTGGGTTATTTAATTTGTATTTCATTCATTTAGAGGACATGTCCTCTTGTTCTAGATACACAGTTCAGATTCATACTTTGAGGTCTGACTCAGGCATCAAAAATAGATAACAAGTGTCACTGGACACTGTGTCACTCAAATTAAAGAAACATCAAATTAAAGAAACAACTTCACAAAGCTACTCAAAAGGAGTGCAGATGTTCAGGAATCCTATCAGCCTTTCCAGATGTCAGTGCATGAAACCTAGGAACCTAGCTTTTAAAACTTCTGGAAACCTGTCCCATCCAATAGGCTTTAAAAAGATTTATAAAGAGCTTATTGGCAATGATGTGTATGGATTAGTGAACCATCTGCAGAGAGCTCAGGTGTTTGCAGGGAACTGTTTTCACTGAGGTCACTGTAGCTTTTTAATCACATAACATTCCCCTTCTGGTTTCCATGGCTTCATCTGGATGGAACTGCTTGCTAATCAAGGTTGTTAAATATCAAAATAAAAACCAAGGGAAAGTTAGGAAATAGATGAGGGTACAGGAAATGGAAGCCAGGGACTAAGTCCTCCCACCCCCGTTCCTGGTAGGAAGAAGCATTTAAACCCCCAGGTAACCAGACATGAAAACCAATGATGTCCCCTCTCCCAGGGGAGACAAGTGTACCCATTTCATCTGGGAGCAGAAACTGGGAAGGCACCAATCTGTGGGAAGCAAGGAAGAGATTCAGCCCTGCACTAGATGGGTTCTTAGGAATTCCTCTGAGCATCATATTGGGTGTGAGGTTTAAGCTGGCCTTTGACTTCAGAGTCCTTTGTCCACATGTGACAAAATACCAGCAAAGGTTGACCTGGGCTGCAGCTTCCACCCTCGGGTCAGGCCTAAGGGAATAGTGTGAATTCTTTCTGACAGATAGACAGTGTTCCATTGTCCACTTTTCAAAGCATTTTTCCAGGGTTTAATTAGTTGCTCTTCACACCACTACTACTGGGAGATAGGTTAGTGTTATTAGTATTCCAGGTTTACAGCTGAGAAAGCGGCATGCAGATGGTGAGTGCTGCAGAATTTGTCTGCAGGCAGAATTCAGGGACAGCAATCTGTTTGGAAGTAGGGCGTGGTGGGCAGTGGCAGGCATATGTCTTGAAACTGTGTTTGTACGGCATTTTTATAAAATTACAAAAACCTCAGAAATATCGGCCCCTCCCTGCACTGTCACCTTCTTGTCTGTAGGGATGGCAGAGGGGCAGGTCTAATGTTCCAGCAGCTGCACTGGGTGAGGATTCTGATTACTCGGCCTCTCTGCTCTCTGTCAGAGCTCCCTGTTTGACAGTTTACAGCCCCACGTCCTTTACAGACTCCTGGGACCTTGGGGTTGAAAAGGATCTTGGCAACTGTCTAGAGCAACTCTGCACTAAAGGTGATGCAAATGAACTAGAAGACAGAAAAGCTTGGTGACTGAGTGATGATTTCCCTATGTAAAAAATGTGCTCTGTGAATTTAAGAATGTGTATGTGGGGGGCTCATTTTCTACTGCTTTTTTTATCAGTTTGATAATATACAAGATATGTAGCTAAAATAAATTTCTTCATTTTAACACAGCTAATTACAATCCTCTGGTAAAAGTAATAAATAGAATTTGGCAGTTAAAGGAACAAAATCTAAACGAAAAATATATGATTGGTTTGGGTGAGGTTTTCTTCTTTCTTTGCTCTGAAGGAGTAAAGATGTGTCTCTTTTAGATTAATTGTGATTAATGTGTTATTGGTTTAATGAAAATTGTTGACAGTTTTACATGGAAACTTGGTTCTCCAGGAAGCTCCCAGGACCGATTCCATCTCACCTTGTTTTCTTTGCACTGTTAGAGTTTTGTGGGTCCTTGTGTGCTTTATTTCTTTGCCATAATTGGTATTCTGTGAGTGTGTCACTTGGTTCATACTTATGTGATCTATTTTTTTCCTCTGGCTCTGATCCTTCCAGTGCTTTCACAGAGTTCAGCAGACATTTTGAAGATGTGAACATTCAGGCATGTGGGCTTCTGATTACAAATTTGTCCTACAGTAAGATTAGGGTTTCCTCAATGCATATCCAACACTTTGACTCCATGTAATAGAAAAGAACTGGATGTTTACACTGACAGCTCCCAAAAGGGAACACTGAACTTACAAACAACGCATCTCTCTACTAATTTGAACACCAGGCCTTAATGACTCCATCCATCTGCAGCCAACCAGAAGTGTTTTTTTTTTTAAAGGATCTGGTTCCTCTTGTCCCTATGTCTCTGTGAAGGGTTCATGGAAAGACAAAACCCATCTGTGTCTCCGTGAATGGCCCTGTGGCTTTGTGGCCTCTGTGATCAGTTTGGCCCAACCCTTCTGCTTTGCTTCCTCAACAGTCAGAGAGAAGGTGTCCAGCCACGACTGGTATCTAGTTGCCCTTTCTCAGTCCTCTCTGGTCTCTGGTTATCCTTCCCTCCCTGCCCAAACCCACAGTCTAATCAGTACCCAACAGAGCTTTATTACACACTTGGCTTTCTCAGTGACACCTTAGAGAAGGGAGCTTCACCCCTCTTGCTCCTCCCCTTCCAATCCCTCAACTTGGACTCCACCCCGTGTGAACTCACTCTGATAAATGGTATGGTTTGCTCTCTCCATGCCCTGTCTGTGGAGATCTGGAAGCAATTGGCTTGTCTGACACTTATTTCCATAGCTGAACTTGTCTAAATCAAATTGTGGTCTCTTGTGTTCCACTGGCTGTTTTCTTAACTCTAAAATACACCTCCTCTTCGCCATCCCCCTCCATCCTGTGTATTTTGTTTATTTTACGTGGGCGGGTGCCAATAAAAAGGAAGAAAACGAGTGTTAGGGCTCTGAATAGTTTGGGGGGGAGGGGTCAGGAGGCCAGGAGGCCAGGAGGCCAGGAGGAGAGGAAGGGGCCACTTGGAAAACTTCTGATAGACAGGGCCTTGCTAGCCAGGAATCCAGGGTGGGTGTATGCTGAACTGACTGTCTAAGTGCAGCCTTAGATTCTTGTTTTATGAAATATAGCCTCTTCACCATCCCTGAAATGGCTACCAATTCTTCGTTTTTTTTCCTTAAGTTTCACATTTTCCCCCTAGAAAGATCTTCATTTTATAGTTACTGCAAATGGCTGAGGAAGCCTTTTTTGGTGACACAATACCAAAAAGTATTACATAATGTAATATTATAATATAATATTACATAGTATAATAGTCAATCATTTTAAAGTGTACAATTTAGTAGCATTAAGAATGTTTGTAATGTTGTATAACCATCAGCACTCTTTCCAGAACTTTCTCACATCCCAAAGACAAATCTGTATATATTAAAATATTTATAAATACATTTAGTAACTAATATATATTTTATATATAGTAACTTCTATTTTATCTCTGTCTCTATGAAGTTGCCTATACTAGATACAGAAATATAGTCTTGAAGGCTTAGCTTTTTTGAAAAGAAAATAACCAACTGGGAGCCGCAACATACTTCTGTTAAATAGCAACGTAATATTTTATGGACCACGTTAGTCCTTAAATAATCCAGGAAGCAGCTATGATCCACTTGTATTACTCATACTACCACTTCCAGGAAACAGTCTGACCTTTCTTCATATTGTGTACTTTGAAAAGCATCTTTTCTCCTTCTCATTTGTCAAAAAGTTTATTAAAAACTAATCTGTCATAAAAAGGTGCCAATTTCCTAGTGATGACCCTTAGTAGGTGACTCTAGTGAACTTGTTTTCAAGCAAAATATCTTTATTTTTTTATTGTGGTAAAATATACATAATATAAAATTTTTCATGTAAACCACTTTGAAGTGTCCTGTTCTATGGCACTGGTACACTCACGTCATTGTGAAATTGTCACCAGCATCCGTCTCCAGAACTTTCCCACCATCTCAAACAGAACCTGTGAACCCATTAAATGGTAAGTCACAGTATTCCCTGGCCCCCATTCTTGGTAATTTCTACCCTGTTTTCTCCCTTTATGAATTATCCTATTCTAGGTACCTCACATAGTGTTTTTAATGGAATGAATGTATGCACATCCTTTTCTACAGCAGTGATGGGATCGCACCTCAGAAGGAAAGGACTTACAACATTTCTGGTCTTCCTTTCAGGCATCTATTTTGACAGGGCTGGATTCATGCATAGAAGTTTAACACTTGGGGGTTCCTAGCTATGGATCAGCTTTTTGTGATTTCTTTACAGTAGTAAGGAAACTACTTTAATAAATGTTACCTATATTGGGTTAATCTCTTAGGAAACAGAAATGACATGGCTAATGTTTCTTAGACTGAAGGCACACTGATTTCTAAAAAGTCAAGCTCTTGGGGGCTGTTTGGATTTGTTTTATAGTTAGAGTGTAGCCCCTTGGACTCCTTTAAATCACTTTCAAGCTCTGGATCAGGTCATGCAAGGAATCATCTCAATGTTGTAGTTAGAAAATATGTCATTATAGTTCATTTTTTGGAGAGTGGGAGGTAGGAGGAAGGAAGGGATTTGCATTTGTCTTATTCTCTCTTGGTCCAGAAAGGATCAAATAAATGTGCAAACATATTAAAAAATACACAGAAGAGCAAGAACACAATATGATCCATTGAGGAGTTGGGCACTGTCTTCCCAAAAGAACCTTTTTTTGGTAACTTGGCATGTAATCTTTGCCTCCTCTGAAATTTTGCTACTGTCTTCCTGACGAGGCAGAATAAAGGAAAATTGTATCACTTAACTAATTATATGAGAACTAAAATATACTAATATTAATGGGACTCTTCCGAGACTTACTGATCACTTAGTGAGAATTCCAGATTCCTATGTAGGCAAGTTTAAGGAAGCTTAAAGATGAAAGTTCACTTCAAATGAAATTTTTAGAGAGATTAAGGGTATAGACTTTGAATTCAAATCTTGACTTTCCACTTATTAACTGAGTTATCTAGTCAATTATTTAACTTCTCTAAAGCACAGATTAACCACTTGGAAATCAGTTTAATAATACTTATTCTCCTTAAGTAGTGTACAACACTTGACTCACAACAGGCACTTGATGAAAGCTAGTAATTGTTATTACCCAACTGCTTTGGCTGGAGGTTCTGCAGAATACAAATTAATCTTGTGTCATCCCTGCATGTGAAAATAATGACAAGTGACTGACAATGGGCCAGGACTAAAAGCTTGCTAGATGTTAAAATCACTACTTCAAAGAGCACTGGGAATCTCATTTTCTTGGTTAGAAAATAAAAACATAGATATTTTTGATGATGCATATTTTAATCCTATCTCAACAGTTTAAAGAAAGTTACTCCATAATGATTTTATGACCATATTTTCTAAGAAGAATTTCCATCTTGATGTGTTATTTCTCAGATCATATTATTAGTAAGTTAGACAGAATGGTAAACAAGATATCAAGTTGACATCTTGGACAGATGAAAACACAGATTAAATGGGCAAGGGAATGTACTCTGGGCTACGAAGAAGGGTGCTGTAAGCTGAGCAGTAATTTCATCAGAATAGGCCAGAAGTTGTAGGCAAATTGCCAGACTGGTATATGACAAAAGTGAATACTTTGGCTTTTTTTGTCACCACAGATTATCAAATTGTTTAAAGAAGTGGTTTACATAAATTGGAGGGAAATAAAAAGACCTGAATTACTCTTTTTATAATTTCTACTGGTTTATTGAAAGGTACAGCTAGTGTTTATATTGTTTGGTTAATCTTGCATGCCTACATGTGGTAATCTGAGCAACTACTTTGAAGATAACAATATGTAATACGACAACCATTGTTAATATCCTATCACCTTGTTTTGAAATTCTGTATTGTTTTCATTGTTTTTATATTTGTCTTTGTTTTTTTTTCTCTTTAAAATAAAATTTAAAAAAAAGAAAGAAAAGTGAGAATCTTAAAAAACTATTTGGCGTGCAAGACCATAATAACAGACCACAGGGTAAAGTCTTTGTAAGTGGTTTCTTTCTAGTTACCCTTGTAGTAAACCAAAAAGAAAGCTAGATTGAGAATTTGAACATCTGGGTTCTATTCCCATTTCGACCTGCTATACGATCTAGTAGTACATGACTACTTGTTTCTAAGCTCCATCTGCCTGATGTATAAAATAAGAATATTTATGCCCTTAATTCACAAAATTGCTATCATGATCACCATGAGTAAAATAGATAAATGATCTTTGAAGAATATTAAAGCATAATATGTGTTCTTATTATATGTGTTTCCTGAGATTTATACCTTACGTCCCCATTACATTATTTTTCTTTTTGTGGTACAGGGCTTTCACACTGTGCTATATTCTCAGCCCTTTTAAAAAATTATTATTAATTTTTATTTGCTTGAGACAAAATTACTAAGTCTCTGAGTTGTGATCCTCCTGCTTCAGCCTCTCAGTTGGGATTACAAACATGCTCTACCATGCCTGGCTACTACTATATTACATTTTTTTTCATGTTTCAAAAATTTTCCAAAAAAAAAAAAAATTTTCCAAGTTTTTTCTTATTTCTCAAAAACACTAAGCAAATATTTCTGTTGCTTCCTAGGCAACTAGATGTGAAGATTATTTTAGGCTTATTGAAACTATTTCTGTGCACCTAATACTTTCTTTTTTTTTGGTTTTTCTCCAGTACCGGGAACCGAATTCATGACCTTGCGCTTGCCAGGCAGGCGCTTTTGCCGCTGAGCTAAATTCCCAGCCCCTGCACCTAATACGTTCTTCGGCTATGTCTGTCTTTCTTCCCAGCAGTCTTCTAGGAGGCCCACAAAACATGTGGCAGGCATGGTGACATCGAGGACCAAAACTTACACTGTGGAGGGCACTCCATTTGATTTTTCCTTAGGGAGACTGGAATGATTCATTACAATGAGATAAATTCTTATGAGAATTTTTCTTAAGATTGGCTAAATAAATTAGACAATAACCTAATAATGTTACTGACATCTTGATTTTTACATCACCACTATTTGAAGCAGAAAGTTCTGAAACTTATTATACAGTACTAAATAGCATCTAAACCCCATTAATTACTAGGCTTGTCTTTGTACTGTTTACTGTAGGAAATAAGGAAAAGACCCTTTCACTTATAATTTTACAATATTACGGATGGTGAGCAGATTTTGATTTCAGAGATTTTTAAATGGGGAAAGGGACTTTTGGACTTAGAATTGGTGTAGTATGGTCATGTTAATGAGTGCATATTATGCCTGAGAAATTGTAAGGACATTTGTTTTTCATGCATGTAAATCATAGAGCAGAGAGAGCAGACCTGTGAGGAAAGGACTCTTCCACATTTTGTGGATAGAAGCATAACAAGCAGATGAGTTACTCTGCCAAATGATTCAAAACTAGTAAATAACAGTCCTGAAATTTAAGTCCAAGTTTGTCCGACCTCAAAGCTTTTTATGCCATGTTGTGTTTTATTGTACATATCAGGAAGCGTAACTCTTTCTTTTCTTTGACTGTATTATAAGATTGGAAAAGTTCTGGCTGGCAATGTCCTATCTACATTCTTTTTTTTTTTTTTTTTTTTTGGTTTTTCTCCGGTACCGGGAACCAAACTCACGACCTTGCGCTTGCCAGGCAGGCGCTTTTGCCGCTGAGCTAAATCCCCAGCCCCCTATCTACATTCTTGTGAGACTTTTTTTTTTTTTTTTTTTGGTTTTTCTCTGGTACCAGGAACCGAACTCAGGACCTTGCGCTTGCCAGGCAGGCACTTTGCCGCTGAGCTAAATCCCCAGCCCCTCTTGTGAGACTTTTTCCCATTTTATATAAGTACCGCACGCTAACTGATTGCGCCACTGGAGCTTCACTTTTTCCCATTTTAAATCATGAGTTACAGTTTGCCTTTTACAGGAAAATCAACCTAGAATTGAACCTGACCCAGGAGACAATGTCCTCGGGCAGAGCCCTCCTAAAGACAGACTGTACCACACCCTTACTGGAGAGGAGGGATCTGCCCCAGGGTCAGGAGGGGCTCAGGGGGCACTGCCAATATGGAGGCCTTTGGCCTGAGCTGCCTCCTCAGCCCTTTTATTTTTAGGGTCTAAGTTGCTAGTTTGCCCAGCTGTGCTTGAATTGCGATCTTCCTCACCTCAGCCTCCCAGAGTTCAGGGATTACAGGGATGTGCTACTATACCCAGCTAGGGCTGTGATTTTTCATGATATCATGATACCTTTTCATTTTGGTCAGGAAGTCTGTAAGTACAAAAACAGCTAAGGACATAGCACACACCTTGTGCTCAATAGCTAGGAGGAACCATGTTCTGCCATGTTTGCTTTAGAGAAAGTTGAGGTCCCTTATGTTCCCTTTTCTGGTCACTGTCTGTTTCTTTCTTCCCCAAGGTCACTGCCATCATGAATCTTGCAGTTCATTCTTCTTGCCTTCCCTCCCTGCGATATCATAGCAGTGACTTTTATAGACATCCATGTGTTGTATAATCTCCTTTAATTATTTTTTGGTTAATAATATGTTCTTAAGATGTCACCATATTAGTTTATAAGACTCCAGTTCATTTATTTCAGTTTAGGTTTAGTGTTCCCTAGTATGAACATTTATTCATTTATTCATTCCCCATTTTTGTCTAAGAAGATTTTATAAGCCTTCTCATATGTGTCTCCTTATGCATATGAGGTGCATTTTCCCCAGGGATACATATCTAGAAATCGTAGAGCTGGGTCATAGGCCACACTCAATTTCAATCTACCAAATGTTTTTCTGTATTTAAACCAGTTTGTCCTCCTACCAACCATGTCCAAGAGTTCTCATCCCCCATGTCCTTGACAATACTTGGTATTGTCAGACTTCTCAAATTTTGCTAGTGAGATGGCCACAAAATGACAGCTGTATTGTTTTAATTTGCTGTAGATATTTTTGCTTTCAGTGTTTGTCAGAGTAATCAGAGCACGGGCTGTGCCCACACATCGCAGGTTTCAGCCTCCTGGAACTTCATTAGCCACCTGCCATCCACCCTCTACCTCACCTCAATGTCACAGGCAGATGGGGGTGGTGGGCAGGCCAGGGTGTGACCAGCAGTGTGTGGGAGGTATGTCATGCTGTGCCAGTGGCCGCCTGTGTGCCCACATCCTGTTACTCTACAGGACTGCAAGGCCATAACAAATATTGACCCCAATCTTCTTAAGTGTAGGCTTCCCTGTTTATTGACCGAGCACCTTTAAAACCATTCTTCTGGATGAGCATAAAAACACCTTCTGCTAAAAGCCCTTGGTGAAAACAGCCTGTTTGCAGACAGAAGCAACTTCTCACTCTTAGGAATGATGCCAAGTACATATAGTGGCAATAACTTGGAACCAAGATCCTCTCCTGGCTGCTCTCCCTTAGCTCTTCTGGTTTAGGAGTTGTATGGGGTGGAGGAACCTGGGATTCGGAGTGCACAGGCAGCCAATCTCAACTCCACTTCTTAACAAATAGATGATCCTGGAAGAGCTGTCTCTAAGCCACATTTTCTCATTTGTGAAATGGCAATCAAATAACACCCACTCTACAGGATTGTCAGGGTTAGGCAAGGTAATGCAGACACACAGTACAAGCCGATTAAGAGTCAGTTATCTGTGGAGATAACTACCTAATTTATGCCCAGGATCTCAGGTCGTGGTAAATAATCCAAGTACCACAAGATTTGCATTGGTTTCCAATTAGTGCACTAGGTAAATATCGTTCCATTTTCATTTTTATCTTTGAGGTTGCAAACTGGTAGCCCATAGAACGTGTTTTATTTGGCTTGTAAAGTGTTGCTTCTTATTTTAACTTGATTCAACTTTTAAAAACTGAAGACTCTTCAATAAATACCTTGGCCTTTTGCTTTTGTTCAAAAATGGAAGCTTCGGTAACACTGGACCAGATGGCTGTGTGTTTATCATGAGCCCCGGCGGGCCCTCTCCATGCTCCCTTCTGCTTGCCCCGGCCCTGTGCCCACACACTGTGTCTTAACAGCCACGGCCTGGCCCTCCAAGAACCTGTATCTGCAACTCCTGCTTTGTGATTGCCAGTGCTCATGACAGTTAAGCTGAGCTATCATTCTCTGAGCAGGTCCTTATAATCTAGGTCTACAGCTTTTAGGGACAAAAAGGGAAAGAGGGAAGAAACTAATATTTGCAGTTGGCTAGCTCTGTGCTAGACAATTGTGCTCTGCACATTATATCCCCTGTATTATGTCACCTTCACAATAGCAGTGAGGGAACTACTATTATCCTCACATTACCGAGGGCATGGTAAGCATGGTGAGGTGAGTAACTTGCTCAGTGTCACACCCCTACAAAGAGGCAGAGCTGGTATTTGTGAGCAGTCATTTAGAACACCTAACCCATTTTCTACTTACTATGTTGTGTCAATGGACAGACAATTAGCTTATCAGAGATTTTGATGACGTCACTGCTAAGGCACCATCTAAATGTTCTGGCAGTTATGACAGGTTTGCTTGCAGGGCTTCTCCTGGGCAGAGGAGGCTACACAAGTGTGAGCCATGGTTGGAGTCACCTTCAGTGACCATTTCCTTGCCCATCCTGGTGTTTATTCCCCAAAGGAGAGACAATCATTGCCAAAGAAGATATACAACTAACTCTTCACGAAAGCTTTCAGTTGGCTACCCGCCAGCATGCTACATGAGCTGAAGAAGCCAAACCTCCTGGTTGCTTTGTCTGACTAAGACTTCTCTGCACAATTCTGGAAAGTCAGGGGAAATGTCAGTCAGAGAGTTTGAACAGGTGGAAACAGGATGTGTTTCATTCTGAAAGTAATTACATGGCTATTAGAGTAAAGGGTAATGAGGTAGGTGAAGTCACACAACAGAAATACCTCTGATTGGCTGAAGAATGTTTCTCTTACCTGGATAAATATTTTGCAGCAGTTACCTGGGTGAAAACCAACTTCCTATAGAAGGGTTGTTTAAAAAAAAACAAAACAAAAAGACTCTTGTTGGCTGAGTACATTGTACTGTGTAATTATTTCTCAACTAATGATACCAGCTCAATGTTGTATAAAGGAAAGGTTCAGAAACAATTTTCATTGGCTAAGAAATGCTCCAAACAGTGTAGTATTACTTCAAAGGTGAGAATCACTTATTCTTTTCATTATTCAAACAGAATTCATAGCCATGGAAAACTTCTTCTTTCTCCTTTTTTTTTTTTTTAATAAAAAATGCTATTTAATTTTTTTTAATGCTATTTAATTTAACACTCAACAATTTTGTAGAAAGTCTTGTGTGTGGCCTTAGATGACAGCATTCTCTGGGGCTGGGAATTTCACTGCTTTTGAGTCTTTGTTGTCCCCTATATATATATGAGGTAATATGTTAATTTCTTTTTGGTATTCTGAAATCAAGTTGAATTATGTTTGATTCAGGCAACAAATATTTAGTGGGTATCAAACCACAGCGACAGATGCTGGGAATAAAATGTGAAAGGGTCTCAGTTTCCATTGTCCTGCTCTGGGATGGCAGTGGACAAGAGGTGGCACTGTGCTGTGTCTTGAAGATACATATTGGTCCACCAGAACCAGAAAGGGGATAACAAGGAAAGAGTGTGGGTGGAGGGTCCAGTGCATGCACGGAAACAGCCTGGGAAGCACCAGCCGGCCTCTAGGTGTAACTGCAGGGAAGGGGGAAGCAGCAGGCAGAAGAAGCCAGGGAGGTTGGTGCGCGGGGTAGGGCTAGGTAGGGCGGGGCAGGGCAAGCCTGCCTGTCTGTAGGATGAGGCTCATGGGCTTCCTGTAGCTGAAGGAAAAGAGCTGCCTCTGAAGGAAGGGCTATTGTTCAAGGTTTACCTGCAGAAACAGGCAACTGAAGGTCTTGCACAGTTCGGCCATCATCGGGTAATTTGGAGCCAGGTAACAGCTAGTCAATTGTGTAAAGCAAATCTCCTCTAAATCTTTATCATGCAAGTCTGCCCTTTTGTGCAATCCTGCACTTTCAGAGATTTCATCATCCCCCACTTGTTCTTTCAGTGACATCTGACTGGGCCTTAGGTACATCCTCAGCCAGTCTTCCTGCACATGTGGGAGCTCATTTGCAGGGTGGCCTGTCCCTATGTCTCCCTAACTGTGTCCCCATGATGATTCAGGACCCAGCTAAGGAAGGCCTGATTTGCTGAGCCTCCCAGGATTTGGCTGGTCTGTCCCTGCAATTCTGTGTTTGCTCCTGGTCTAGGTTCACTACTTTGACTTTGCCTCTTCAGCAGGGTCTTCAGTGATCTTCGGTCTCATGTGGGGTCGGGAGCCAATTTCCCCGACATTAAAATGCAGGAGCCCATTGGTTCTCATTCTTTCTTCCTCTCTTTTCCAGGAGGAGAAAGCATCATCTCAGTGCTATCCCTCCCCTCAACTGTTGTTTGGGCTGCTTCAGAAGAACATGTATTCTGCCTGAGAAATGCGGTCCATGGAACTCTTACAGTTGATGAATAAAATCCATGTGCTTGCCAGGCATGGTACATGTCTGTAGTCCCAGCGCTTGGGAGGCTGAGGTGATAGGATTACCTTGAGTTTGGAGATAGCTTGGGCTACATAGTGAGCTCAAGGACAGCCTAAACTACATAATGAGAACTTTTCTCAAAAAAATTCATTGTGCCTATCTCCCAAGTAGAATTTTAAAATATGAGTTTAACTATAGTTTTTAATTAATAGCTAGAGAAATACTATATGTGGCTGAATTTAATTATTACTATGCATCTAAAAGATGTAGGTGACCTTTCAATGAGGTGACAATTTTTGGATAAATAATAGAGGACTAAATAATGAATAATTATTATATAATTATTATATACTCACTTTTCTTGTCTTATTTCAGCTCAATCAATAATTATGTTATTATAATCAATGTTTTCACATAATTTATATATATGATATAATTTATAGTGGTATATAAGATTAAAAGTATATTGCAAGAGTGCTCATGAATTTTTTTACTATGATTACTATTTGTTTAAATATGTTTATACTATGTAAATTTCTCTAAAACATAGGGCAAATAAAATACAGGACTTGCAGTTAAATTTGAATTACAAATAACCAATAAATATCTCAAATATTACATGGGACATATTTATATTAAAAAATTGTTCCTTATATTTACTTCAAATTCATAATGAACTGAGCATGCCAAAGTTTTATTTGTTGAATCTGGCAAAGCTTAGAGCCCAAAAAGCATGCTTTTTTTTTTTTTTTTTTTTTTTTTTTTTTTGTCTAGGACTGTTGAAAACACTAAGCTTCCAAGGCATTAAGTAGAACACTAAAAAGAAAAAAGCAGATCCCTGAATTGTGAAAACCTTAACCAAGACTCCTACCAAAGGAGAGGTGAATATCTTTCTGCCTTTTACCAGAGGTAGGCTAAGCCTGAGAGATAAATGTCTTAGCGGAAATGTCCATGGGAAACTCCGAAATGAGTGCCTCTCTCACAGATGTCTATTTATAATGCTATGGAGTGTCATGGGTTCATTCTCAGATAGCTGGAATAATCACCAACTCTTCTGTTTATCTATTCATCCTATGCTTTTGTTAAATCTTTTGGTATATCTGTCACAATACATTTGATAGTCATAACATCTCTGTGGGGTAGATATTATCGTATCTTTTTACAGATACAGAAGTGAAGCTGAGAAAGGGTAAATAATTTTCCTCCAACACTCACTTGGTAAGTGATAGAGGCAGAATTTAAATCTATAATTTAAATTATTTTCAAGTTCTAGTGGAAAAGCAAGCAGGGACATGGAAGCGAAAAGAGCTAATATTTCTTTAGTGCCCTACTTAGCGCACAGGCTCAATCTTACACAGTCAACTGTTGGCGACCTTTCTTATTCCAGTCAGATTGAATTCTGACCTCTCAGGAAAAAAAAGGCATAGAAAAAATGCCAAATTGTTTCCATAAGATAAAAACAGTAGTGCTCAAAAGAAGAAAAAAAAGTGTGTGAGTGTGTGACTTTTCTTAAAACATATGAAAATACAAAGGACCTAAATTGCCAAAATACTTTTGGAAAAGAACAACAAAGTTGGAGGACTTACGCTATCTGATTTCAAAACTGGTAAAGCTACAGTGATCAATACATGTGGCGTTTGCAGAAGGATAGACATATAGGTCAATGGGGGAGACTAGGGCCCAGAGACAAAGCCCCACATTTGCCATCAGTTAATTTTTGAAAAGAGTACAATGGACAAAAATGGTACTGGGAGAATTGGATGCACAGTTGGTGCACAAACAACACCAACAACCATAACATACTATGGCCTTTATCCTTACTATACACACAAATGAACTCAAAATATGTGATAGATCTCAATGTAAGAGAGAAAACTACAAAGCTTCTAGTGGAATTCATCAGAGAAAAATCTTTGTGAACTTCAGTTAGACAAAAGTTTCTGACAAACAATTTTGAAAACATGATGCATAAATGTAAACATTGAAATGTTAGCCTTTCTCAAAATTAAGAGCGTTGGTTCTTTGAAAGATGTTGTTAGCAGGATAAAAAGATAGGCACAGGTTGGAAGAAAAGATTTGCAAATCACTTATCTTGATAAAGGACTTTTATCTGGAATATATGAAGAACTCTGACAACTCAACAATAAGACAATCCAATAGCAATAGACACAAAATTTAAAGACATACTTCACCAAAGAAGACATTTGAAAGGCAAAACAAAATAAAACACACAAAAATATTTATCATTATTACTCAGAGAAATGCAAATAAAGCCACAAGGAGATGTAAGTACAAACTTTTGTCTATAAACAAAAGAACTGGTAATTTCAAGTAGAGAGAATGTGGAGACACTAGAGCCCTCATATGTTGCTGATATGGATGTAAAAATGGTACAGTTTCTTTGTAAAGCAGTTTGGTAGTTTTTAAAAACTTAAAACAGGGCTGGGTGTGGTGGTGCATACCTATAATCTCAGCACTTGGGAGGCTGAGGTAGGAGGATCGCCACAAGTTCGAGGCCAGCCTGGGCTACTTGGTGAGTCCATACTACATAACAATACCCTGTCTCAAAAACAAAAAAACAAAAAATGAAACAAATAACACCAACACAATATTTAAAACATACATCTACTATATAACCTAGTGTTTTTACTTCTAAGAATGTATTCCAGGGAATGAAAGTACATATCCAAAGAATTATATATGAATATTCATACCAGCATTTTTCATAGTGGCTCCAAAGTGTAAAGAACCCAAATATTCATCAGCTGATGACTGGGCCAAAAACATATGACGTATTCATCCATGCCATTCTACTCAGCAATAAAAATGAATCAACTACAAAATGTGCAACAGCGTGGATGAAACCCAGAAACATTACACAAAGTGAAAAAAGCCTGACACAGAAGACTACACACTATAGGATTCAGTTATATAAAAGGCAAAACTAGATCTGAGCTTGAGGTCAAGAATGGGACTGACTGCGAACAGATGTTAGGAAATTTTCTTGGGTGTTGGAAACATGCTAAATTTGGACTGATATAATGATCATTAAGCTGTATAAGTTTATTGAAATTATTTAAACTATATACTTAAAATGGGTAAATTTTATGGTGTCCAAATTATACCTCAACAAAGCTTTTGTGAAATAGGTGTTGTATTTAACCAATCATTTTATTCTGTCATTTTATTCTGCTTCTCCCACAATATATAACATGTCAGCGGTTTTTGAAAGTTTGGATTCATAGTTCCATAGAAATATATTTGCGACATGGATTGGCCTGCTTGTTTGCTCTTTCCAATTGTTGCCTGTTCAAAACTACTGAAGGAAGGGTACTCCAGAGTGCTACAAAAGATGGTTCCTTCAGACACTGCATTTGGATACATGGAAGAGAAATCACTTGAGGAAACCACCAAACTCTTAAACTGTCATATTTTTGTAATGGAAACAAGAGCTAGTAGGTTCCAGTTTGCCAAGGATTGAGTAGTTGTGTTCTGAATTCCTAGGATCTGCTGACACAAGTAGCCAGTGCTTCTCCTTGCACCTTTAAATCAGGGAATGAAGACCTTTCCTCCCAAATGTTTCAGAAACAACTTCTCCAACAGGAATGTGGAGTATCCATGCTTTGGGCATATTAGGAGAAATCCATCAAGTTCTTGAATAATACCGACAGCTATTAAAGCAAAAACAAATTGCCTCTGGTTGTTAGGGTTCTGGTCTCATCTGTCCTGCAGCAGAGGATGAAAGTAGCCTCCTTCAATCGTCCTCCTTGCAATCCTCTCCCTCTGAGGCACAAGGTGATCCCAATCGGCCGATCGCACCCTGACCACCCCACTACTTCAACTTTTCAGCACAATTCCACTTCATAGCCTATAGCAACTTCCCAAACTTTAGTCAAAATATGATTTTTTTTTGCCTTATCCCTGTGCCAACTACACCCTTGAGGCTCAAAGAAGTTTGGGGCATCAACATGGGCATCCCCCTGGAACTTATTAGAAAAGCTGACACTCATGCTCCTTCTTGGAGCCTAAGTCAAAAACTACATTTAAACAAGATTCTAAGGTGATCAGTGTGCATATGAAGGTTTGGGAAGCTCTAGTCTACACTTTTCAAATATTTTTCTTTAGAAATTGATATTCTTCTAAAAATGCAAAATAAAATTATTGAAAGAAATTTGTATTATCAATGTAAGTGTAAAATCCAGTGCCATCTATAAATAGGATATTTTCTGTCAAATTAAATACAACAGAAATAAAATAATATGCCAGGAAAAATTAGGAAAGATCCTGAAATGGACAAAAAGGTGAATGGCTGTCTTGTCTATTGCACCTCTGGATTATTTGCATTCTTCATTGTCTTTGAACTACTTATAATACTGTTAATTGTAGAAAACATATTATTAAAATACTTATACAATACAAATAATTCTTATCAATGATAGAGCTAATGAATTTTATCTGATGGAATGGAATTGATTATTGTGCCATAGATATTGGCCAGTTTGGGTCTGTTTGTAAGTTCAATTTAACCTTACTTATCTGCTTCTTTATTTGTTATTTGAGTTTTCCTTTGAATTAGTTGCAAGATCTTACTAGCTCACTATATTAGTCAGCTTTGCTTTGCTGTAACAAATACCTGAAATAAAGCAATTTACAAAGGGGAAAGCTTTCAGTCTGCATTTGGTTGGCCCTGTGTCTGGTGGTGCAGAACATCATGGTAGGAGAGAGTGGTGGAGGAAGTTGTTCAATTCATAGCAACTGGGAAGCAAAGAGAGAAGAAGGGGTGGGGCCAGGGTCCCCTTCAGGGGACTACCTCCAATGGCCTAACTTCCTCTCACTAGGCCCTACCTCTTAAAGTGCCACCCTGTCCCTACTATGCAACAGGCTGGTGACCTATCCTTTAACACATGGTCCTTTGGGGGACATTTATCCAAACTACAATATTCACTCATTAATAAATTAAATAAAACACATGTTCATTTTATATTTGTATGAATTTTTATCTTTTAAAAATTATCTTTTGACAAATATAACTTCCTAGTCTAGTTAGGTACTGATGCTTTTTAACAGCTTTAAGCCTGAATCTTGGTGTTTGATAAAAATTGGGATGAACACATTTAGACAGGTGTTTATTCATTCAGCAGTTATTTTTTGAACACCCTCTCTATGCCAAACTGTTCATTTTAAACCCTGGGAATTTTCCAGTAGTGAAGAACATGTTAAAAATCCTTGCCCTTAATGAACTTAAATTCTAGTGGGTACAGACAGGTATTAAACAAAACAAACTTCAAAAATTGTATATATAATACACTAACTGATGATAAGTAGAGAAAAATATGTCAAGGAAGAGGTTAGAAAGAGATTATAATTTTATGCAGCCTATATCATGGAAAGCATTGTAGGGAGATGGCATGTCAAAGAGGACTTGAAGGAAGTAGGGACATGAGCCACAAGGTTTCCTGGGAAGATCATTGCAGTCAGAGACAAACAAAAGTGCAAAGGTCCTGGAGTAGGAATGAGCCTGTGGGTTCAAGGACCAGTGAGGAGATCAGTGTGGCTTTCATAGAGTGTACAGGGGGGACATGAGAGCAGAAGTGTAACTGAAAGTGAAACAGTTGTGACAGGGCCTGGTAGGTCATTGAAAGGAACTGGGCTGCTATTCCAGGTGAAATGAGAGCATATATTAGTCTTACTCACAGGGCTCCAGAGAAATATGTCTCACAGTTCTGGATGTCAAGAGGCCCATGATCTGTTTACAAGCTGGAGAACAAGGAAAGCCAGGACTGTTATTCAGTCTGAGAACCAAGGCTCTGATGCTATAAATCTTCACCATGTTGGAAGGCCTGGGAACTGAAGGGGAGGGGGGCTGCCAATGTAAGTCCTGTGGTCTGCAGACTCAAGAATCAAGAGAGCTGTGTCCAAGGGCAGGAGAGGATGGCTGTCCCACCTCAAGAAGAGAGAGCAAATTTGCCTCTCTTCCTTTTTATGCTACTTGGGCCTGTCACAGACTGCACGGTGCTCACCATGTTGGAAGGAAATCTTCCTAACTCAGCTAACAATTCCAAATACTCATCTCTTCTGGAAACACCCTCACAGACACACCCAGAAACGACACATCACCAGCTACCTGGGCGTTCCTTAGCCCATGAAACCATCATAGGGCATCACACTAAAATTTCCTGCTTGATGGGATTAGAAGTTTTAAAAGAAAAAGTTTAATAGAATATTTTTTTTCAATAAATTATGAAACGTCATTTAGCTTAAAGCTACCTAGAGCCCCTACTCCATGCTCACAGGTCCTCAGCTGCTCTGTGAAGCCCTCATTTGAGGGAATCAGTCCGAGCTTCTTACTGTGCCCCTCAGCCTCACAGCTTCAATGCTGTGCCCTCCTCACATTGTATCCGCAGGCTCTTTGGCCACACCGGACTGCTGATCATCCCCACACTGCCTGACTGAGCGCAAACATCACCCCCATGCTGAATGCTCCTTTGATTTCATTAAGTTCTCCTCCCTTACTGTCAAAGCACATAGTATATACCTATATTGTATTAAGGAATAGTGGATAATAAACCCTTCCTAAGCCCGACCCTCATATGGTGACTTAAAATTGCAGTTTAATGTTAACTTATTCTTCCACAGTCATCAGATGTAAACTCTATAAACACTATATCAGTCATGAACTTCTCCTGCCCATATAATCTTCTCTGACATTTATTAGCTCAGACAAGTCCACCCTTCCTGGAAAGGGACCTGGACATATGGTGGATGGCACTCACATTACCGTAGTCTCTCTTCAGGAGTGCTTGCTATACTTGCTGTGGTGATTTTTGTTTAATGTCTGTCTCCCCGCTCCACCCCAGCCCCAGCCCTGTCCTCAATGCACTATATTTATAGAGTGTGCATTATGACTCATTGCCTTCATCTATCTTGGCCTAACACAAAATTGTGTCTGGCACATAGTAGGTGCTGAATAAGTGTCTGTTAAATGAATTAACACTTATTTCATGTCTTAGTTTTTTTTTTTTTTTCCTGCTACAATAAATACCACAGACTGAGGACAGTGGAAGCATATTTGGCTCCCAGTTCTGGAGGTTGGGAAATCCAGAATGCAGAGCCAGAACCTACCTGGTGAGGGCATTCACACTGAATCATAACATGGGTGAAAGTCAAGCCAGCATGTGTGGGACGGGAGAGAAATTCTGGCTGAACTCTCTCCTTGCCTCCATTTGTAAATAACTTGCTCCTGCGATAATGGCTTTAATCCATTTATGAGGGCAGAGCCCTCATGAGCTAATCACCTCTTAAAGGCCACACCTCTCAGTGCTGTTTGTGATACTTCATGGCAGTTCAATGACAATCAAACTTTAGCATGAGTTTGGGAGGGGTCCATCAGCCACAGCGCCAGAGAAAGTATGGAGGAAGTTGTGTGTTCTGTATTTTTGAATCTTTCTTTCGTTCTAGTGAAAAGCAGGCACAGTTCTGAAGTTTCCATTTGTGTTAGGATGATGAACTACTTTTCTCACAACTCGGCTGGGTCAAATCATGAGGGACATTTCTTTCAATTTGACTGTGTCAGATTATGTGGATTACAATTATTTTAAAAAATTACTAAAGAAGACCATTAGCTCCTCACTGCTGTTGGAATATCTACCACAGTACAAGTTTTGCTCATACCCTCTCCAGGGAGCTCAGTGCACTTGCAGGTGCTACCTAGTGCAATTGGAGCTGGGAGGGAGAGAAGGAAGTATAATGACCTCCCTTGTCTGGGATGCAAACTCAGCAAAGGTCGGAGGCCCGCACAAGTCCACACGGGCGGTGATCAGGCCTGGATTTCCTGACTTGGGTGCATACACCTCTCCATGTCCTCTGGTTCTGTCTAATGTTTTAAATTCCAAAAATTCATAGTGTCAAATTAAACTTTTGAATTGGTTTCTTTCGGAGTGAGTGTTTTTCTTTTCCAGTGTCTTTCTGATGTTGTGAGTAATTATTATTATATCAAATTCACCAAAATAGCAAACAGTAATGCTCTAAAGCCAAGGTTAATCCTCAGGCTGACCTGCATATGCTCAGAGCATGGCATTAAATGACCTTGAAGGCTTTGTCCTATTCTAGGGTGTCATCATCCCAGGCTTCAGGACATCTCCAAAGGACATCTTTCCTGGATTAAGCAGACATGTCCAGTCTACTTTCCAGTGGCTGTCTCAAGATGCTTACTCTGCACAAAATGCCTTTGTCAACCATTCACATTTCTGTTCTTTTGGGGGAAATGCCTTTTGTGGTTAAATAATAAAACCACCATATGAAATTAATTGCAAGTCATCTGACTTATAAGAAGCCTTTTCCCTTTCTCTTTCTTTTCTGGTCCATTCATTTATTTCTTCACCCATTCATCAAGCATTACTGAGTACTCCCTCTGTGCTGGACACTGGGCTGAGTGCAAGACATGGAAAAGTACCTGGTCACTGCCCTCTGAGATTTTACCAACTTGTGGGTCTGTGGATAATTTCAATCCAAGGTGAGGAGTCAATATCTTCACAGAATATTTTAAAATCCCTGAGGAGGCACCCAGGAAGGTCAGGGAGGAGGTCAAGGAAGGCTTCCTGTAAGAGGTGGTATCTCAAGTTCAGTGTTCAAGAGTGAAGTATTCATCCAGGGGAAGGGGAGAGTGAAAAAAGGGAATATGGCAGGACCGACCAGTAGCACTGAGGATCTTTGAGAGGATTAGTCATGCATTTAGGTGGAGTCAGATGGGTCTAGCAGAGTGTTCTCCACCTGCGGCCAGATGCTTGGGTACAGGTATGGAACGGAGTAGTGGGTGTAGCTGTGGCCTTTTCCAGGGTTTGACTTTTCCTTGTGACTGTGAGGGAGAGAATAAGCGGGAGGAGGGAGCATGTAACGCATGAATGTGCTTATGGCCAATGACATCTCAGCTAAGGACAGAAAATGTAGTTGAGGGACTTTTAGGGTCTGGGTAGGGACGAGAGGGAGCAAGGTGGTGCTCGAAAGTGAGGGCAGGGAGCAACAGTAAGACCATGGGAGTGGTTCCTGAAGTTGGGCAGAGGACAAGCCTTTGGAGCCGTGAAAGTCAAGAAACTAAAAGAGCTGAGGACGTTGTGACTACAGCAAGAAATTCTGGTCTGATGGCATGTGCATTAGAATTGCTGAAGGTTTTTGAGAAGTGGCTGGAGGGGCAGCGAGGCACCTGGCAAGGGAGGTGACCGGGGGTGTGTGAGAGAAAGGGCTGCTGCTTGAGACGTCTGCAAAGAGAATCACGGTTCCTTAGAAAGTAGCTAGGCATGGTTAGCGCAAGACGGTGACAAGGGCACGGAAAGGCTAGGTTTAGGCGATTTCAGTGTCAGCACATGAGAGCAGAGGGCACGGGGCAGCCCTGGTAGATAGAAAGAGACAAGACTGCATCAGCACTGGGGTGGAAGAGCTTAGAGGAGGTAGGGTATGGCCTGCCAGGGTGGGGCTTCTGCGTAAACAGAGATATAACATCCTCCTTTGCCCCAAACTCACACTGATCTCATTTCTCTTATTTTTTCTTCACCAAAGGTATTACTTGGTTTTATCCTTAGTGTTTCTTTACCCAAATGCAGTTAGACCCTGTGTTTCCTGTCTGTAGCTTCTCCTAGGGCCAGGCCATGTTGATAGTCCCAGTATTGCCAAGCACAACCCTGCGTGTGTAGTTTATATGATAAGTAATCAATAACTCAGTTCCTTGTGCATTTTTTTCTTTCAGAGAAGAAAACAGATAGGAAACCCACCCTACCTCCCATGCCTCCATTTTCTCCTTTATAATTACCAGCTTTCCAGGGATTTAAGAGTTTTGTTTGCAGGGTAGAGTGTTCTCGTTTCCTTATAGATTCAAACCCCAGCTGACACTTACTAGCACGTCCTTTGTGCTGTGCTGCCTCTATCAGCTCCTTCACTTTAATCCTTCCAGCAACCCAGCCAGGGAGATACTTTTAGTGTCCTCCTTTTACAGATGAGGAAACAAAGTTTTGGACAGGGTAAGCAACTTTTCCTACATGAGAGTGCATGGCCGGGGGTAGTGGAGCAAGTGTCACACTCAGCTCTGCATGAAGCCATGGCTTGTCCCTTCCATGTGTTCATGGGCAGCCTCCACTCATTGGCAAGTCTTCCTTTCTTATAGTGTGAAACAGCAAATAAGAATGCTTATGGAAATTTTGCTTATATGAGATGACTGCTTTTAAATTCTGTTGTAAAGCTTCAATTTTGTTTGGCAAAATTTAAACCCCCAGGGTCCATTCAGTGACTTCAGTGTGGTTAGTGATCAAGGGTGTTCTCAGTGTGTGCAAAGGAGGCTTGGAGTTGATCTTCTCTGGACAGAATTGCAGAGCTCTCTCACCGGCTCTATAGAACTCTATTTCTTGTGATTTGTGAAGATGTCACCAAGGCCCAGAGATGCTTCCATCCACAACAGTGAGTTTTGTGACAAGTGTCTGTGCTTAGGGTCTTTCTAACTGAAAGAGAAATGAGTTGAGTGTACTAAACAGGTCATTTAAAACCAAAGTTTACAGTAATTCTGTCTTTTTTATTTAAAGCGAAAAAACCCCTGTCATCTTGCTTTTTATTTCATGGATGAAATTAATTTGGGAACAGATATTTCATCAAGGTCCAGAGTATTTTTCTGTCTCTATTGTCTTGTTCCATATATTGTATTTCTTTTTATACATGCCTAGAGAAGGTGCACCTGAGTTAAATCGGTCCTGTGTGATCCAGTGCTGTAGGGCAGAGAAACGTTGTAAATAGTGTAACTCCCCGACTGTCACAGAATTTTAGGTCAAATGTGCAGCCAGATCTACTCTTTACTTCAGAGACAGGGATCTGAACTTCTGAAATCTCCAGAAAAACAAGTGTCACAACACTTTATATTAGAATAAACATTAGCATTTTACAGATCTGCGACTGCAGATCTGTTAGTTGTGTTATTGAGCTGGAATCGCCAGCACCAGGGAAAGTAGGTCTTTGGAGACTGCTTTCTCTTTGGTGTGCTGACTGCTGTCTCTACTGTTCATTTTCTTGTGGAATGTGACTCCCAGGAGCAACAACTCAAATACTATCCAGAGCCCATCTGTGTACACAGCGCACAGATAAATGAGCTGATGCAGGCTCTCTGGGAGACTGCTGGAGACTGGGTCCAAAGATGCAATTAAGCACTGGAAAAATCTCCTTAGTACTACTACTTGTTAAAGGCAGGCATTGATCTGATTTTGATTGGCACTGGAAATCTGAGAATGCTTGGGTTTTGTCTGTCCTGTATCAAGTGATTGCAGGTTGTAGTAGTAGATTGCCAATTCTGAAGTGCTGCAGAGAATGTAGTACCACAAGCTATTTGAAACAGGATGAGGCTTGCATCTTTGTACTTTTATGAACTTCTGGTGCATACTAAGGCTTGAGAAACTTTTTCTAAGTGCAACATTAATTATACAACCTTTAGCATAGTTTGCTTACCAGCTTGATGTTGTGCTTATAAATAGCAGTATTTTTTTTGTGGGGGTGAACTTTTACAAAATTGTTTTTTTTACTACATCTGGAAGGGAAGAGATAGAAGGTACTGAAAGTACTATCTTCTTACAAGGCAATCAGAAGAAAACCCAAATCACTGATAGGGACAGTCCCTTAGCAACCAGAACTGTCAAGGTTGATAAAAGTACAGCAAAGGTAAACCTACTGGGTCTGGGAAGTGAATGTTTTAGTTTCCACCTAAGGAAGAATTATTATTCAACTTATTTTTCTGCCGTGATTTTACCCCATAAACAAGTCTTATAGGCAGTATCTTCAAATACTTAACAAAAGTATAAGCTGCATTTCAGATGCAAGCTGGGCAGTTTATGCAGAGGTGAAAACAGAAGCGGTTGATGCACAGATTCTAATGAGTGGTAACTGAGTAAACTAATTTGCACTTGTGTGTGCAGTTTTGCTAAAGGCTTCATCTTCTCAAAGAGTTGTGCACCAGTATTGCCCATGAAGGTGGAAGAACCGGACAACGCAAAAAGAGTGTCTTTAGTCAGTAGACGCCTGAACTGCACATTTTTCCAGCTCTCCCTCTCCAAGCTGGGAGGGCTGAATGGCTGTCAGCCCTGCTAGGATTTGAACATTTGAACCTAAGTGTTTGCAGAGTGTGGGGGGATTTCCGCACTGGTATTGGCTCGTACACACACTTACTGCTTCTTCTTTATTCCCATGACAGGACACAGCAGGCTACATGTGGGAATTAAAAAAAATCAGAACCAAGTGGAAATTTGCTCCAAGAGACTGACTCCTCTGTTGGAAAATGTTTACAGGGGCCCAGTAATTACCAGGAGTACCATGAACAGAAGATGTGTGTGTGTTTTAGAGAGTCCTATGCTCTGAGTATTGCAAAGAAAGCAGCATCTTCAAAATTAAGCTGTTAACGGCTTCTTGACGGCTTCTGAAGAATACACCAAGCCTTTACAAGAGGTTTTTCTAGGCCATCAGTTAAAGACAGGATAGTGGGTGCTTCCAAACATAGGGACCATATGTTTACCAGCCTGCATATTTTAAATTTGAATTTATAAACTGGGCAAATATTTGTTTGTGGGACAACTGCACAGGACATTTGAAGCCAGTATTGTTGTTAGAAACTGCAGTTGTATAAATATTTCACCTAACTTCAAGGCTTATGTTCAACTACCATGTTTTAAAATGTAAGGCAAGTTGAAGAAGGCAGCGGTAGTTTACTCTCCAAACTCAATTCCCCTCAGTGGGACTTGGGGAGGCTTATTTGAGGTTGTACTGTCTTGTGCTGTCTTCAGACTCTAATTTGGCAAAGAAAATATATTTATTTTAGTGTGAAAAGGCTGATAAGAGCTTTAAATAGATGTTCCTTCCTAGACGATTAGTAGTTTGATGGACAAATAAATAAACCCTAAAGACAAAGGTATGAGTTTCATGTGCACAAAAAGAGGCTCTGGGAGACTTAGGAGGGGTCTCCTTTGGAAGGAGGTTACTCTCCAGGACACTGGGGAAATGACCAGGCAGCCCCTCTGTTCCTCCCGCAGAACTGTGGGAAATCTCAGCTAGAATTAGGTCCAGACAGAGAAGATGGGGTAGAGGAAAGCCAGGGTGAAAAAGCTTCGTCTCCTGCAAAGCTCAGGGGGACTGTCAGGGAGCTGTGCTAGAAAGTGGGATTTGACAGAATTCTCTCCTCTAGTCCAGCAAGCAGTCTCCCTTTCAGGTGGTCACGTGCCCTGACCATGAATCAAGTCTATGAGGCCCCAGAAGAATTTCTGAAAATGTAAAGGAGTGATGTTAAGGTAAATACTGTTGAAACTGGGTTTCCATCGTAAGTATATTATTTTGCACTCATCAAAGGCTCTTCAAGGGCATTGATGAAGGCCGCAAGGGCACTGAACCCTCTCATCCCTGTGGCAGGTCACTGACGTAACCTTAACTTGGTGAGGTGGTGCTAGTGGAGGTAAAAAAAAAGAGATTTCTTTCTGGGGCACCACTGACTACCGGAGGATTTTGAGACTTCCTTGTCAGACGCCTATGGAAAATTGACCCAACCACTCTGACTTTTAGTTTCTTCTTCTGAAAAATAAGCAAAATAACAACAAAGATAGCAGGCAAATAACAACAAACAATAACAAAGAGCTATTATAAGGACTGTGAGATAATTCTCTAGAAAGGCATTTGAAAGGTATTTAATAGGCAGCAAAAATTATTCACATACATCATCCTAATGCAATATCACTTTAATAAAAAATGAATGAGACATTCCTCATGATAAGGGAGCTTCTTCTATGTGGCATCCATGAGTCTCTGTGTTTTTGTTTCTGTTTTGTGTTCCCCTCGACCTCCAGCACAAACATAGAAATTCTCATTCCACTCATCTCCATGTGCTCTCTGTGACCCACAATTGGAGGAAGAAGGCTGGGGGGACCCTGAGAGTGAATTATTAGAAGAGCATGCAGAAAGGGCTCCTCCTTAGGGGAGGATGCTGCTTCTATGAGCTGAGTTTTTAAGAAGTGGATTTTTAGAACTGGAATTTCACTGAGGAAAAGGATGATACAATGGTCAATTTTAAACACTTAAAGTAGGAGCCCGGGAGGAAAGAGTCTTCCCAGTGCAAGGGTGCACTGTGGTGGACACAAAGATGTGCTGCCCAGACCCCCTGCTGTAGTCTGAACGTGTCCCACAAGTTCAAGTTTGGGAAACTTAATCCTCAGCCCAACAGTGTTGAGAAGCGGGAGTTTCAAGAGGCGAGTGAGTCATGAGAGCTCAGTTTCCTTGAATGAATTAATGCTGTTATCATGAAAGTAAGTTAGTCATCTTAGGAGTGGAAGCCTGATAAAAGTGAATTTGCCTCCCTGCCCTGTGATGTCTTCTGCTTGTTATAACAAGGCAAGAAGACCCTCCCTAGATGCAGCCTCTCCACTGTGGACTTCCTAGTCTCCAGAACAGTGAGCCAAGTAAACTACTGCTTATAGGTTACCTCCTCTGTAGTATTCTAGCATAGCAGTACAAAACAGACTGAGAAACAACTTGTCCCAGTTGTCAGCATCTACATTCAAGCTGTTGACTCCTCTGGATTTGTCTCAAATGCAAGAATTACCTCATCTGAGGGCAGCCTACATCTAGTGAGTGACAGAGGTGGTATTTCAGCCACACATGGGAAAATGTTGGTAGCTCGCATACTCTCCAGAGCACCTTGTGAGGTTGACCAAGCTTTCCCTGTGTGTATATTGGTTTGGATTCTTCCACTGGCCAATCCCCTCCTTTTCTTTTCTTTCATAGCTGCTGATCTCTAATAAATACTCTCCATGTCAAACTTCATCTCAGTGTCTTCTGGAGAACCCAGAATCACCACCAATTTCCAACAACTGGTGCTGGAAGTGGTCTAGGAAAACAGTCAGGAAGATGATGTTGTGAACTGGATCATTTAGCTCCCTGCTGGCAGAGTGAGGGGGGCCCAAGCTGCTCCTGACCCATCATGCCTGTCTAGCGGATTCAACTCTCACCTGTGGTGAACTGAGGCCATGACTGAAGACTAAGTGTTAACTAGAGCCATTTTTCATGCATTTGAGAAGAAAAGGAAATAGTAATTATAATTGCTAATTTTGCTCAGTAACTTTGAGCAAAACCCCTCAAAAAGGAAGTTCAGAAGCATCTGTTTCAAGTGAAAGATCAAAATTCAACCTGATTGTGAAATTCAGGGAGACTGCTGGAGGCTGTCAGAGCTCTTATGAGGTAGGAAAATGTCACTGTCATTGAAATGATGCAACAAAAAGTAAAAAGCTTCAGTACCCAGTCATCCCATATGGACATCTGGGAATTGACTCGCTTTGAAAAAAAAACTAGTGCTAGCAATCAAAATTTACATTTATGTAATAATTAGGCAATGCAGAGCATATCCAAATTTTATTTTAATTGGTGGAGATGTCCCATTTTTGTGTTAGTGAATACTAGTGCTTAGGTATTAGCAAGCAGCTTCACACAGAAATCCTAAACCACATTACTGTCATCTTTGCAGGTCTCGCATGCAGCGCCATCCCTGAGTCCAGGCTGGATTGCAGAGTTTTATGATACAGATATACCCCATTTAGGTATGATGTACACACCATTTGGGTCCCTTGATGCTAAAGAACAAGTTACAGAAAATCTTGCTCACTTGCCTTTCTCAAAGCTTATGTTTCAAGATGTATTCTGTCAGCAGCTGCTTGCAAAGAGTTCTGGAAAACTTCAGCTTCATGAGTTGCCTGCATTTATTCCAGGCTGTTTGGCTCCAAATAGCTGAGAGGAGCCCTGAGTGAGCTTTAGTCTGTGTTTACAGAGCTAGGGGTGCAATCAGGCAGGTTGAATTCTGCTGCATGCATAGGAATCCCTGAGGAGCACATCTGGGGCATGAGTCACTGTTCTTTTACCCGTAATGCAGTTCTGCCAAGAACCCTGAGTGGGTAGGCGGGGAAGTAGCTGCTGGGCAGCTGTTTTGTCTTTTGTTTTGTTTTTTTAAACTTGTATGTATGTTTTATAGTAAACCCTGTCTCACTTCCTTGATTTTATGTAACGCTGTATGTTTCCCAGACTTCTTTCATCTGTTACCTCATTTTATGATCTTAATATCCCTGCAAAACAAACAATTATCTCCATCTGATACACAGAATTAAACTTCAAGTTCACTTAATGTAGTGTTTGGACAATGTAAGTAATGAGTATACTTGAGAAAAAATCTTACAGATCCAAAGTCTGGACTTAAATTATTTTTCTTACAGTATTACATAAAAATGTACATGTAGAAAAGTAGCCATACATTCCATGTACTTATGCTCACTACATAAACCTTAGAAAATTTACCAATTAAGTACAAAAAACCAGCAACATCAGTAACATTCTAGTTGGCAACATTCATTTTATATATTAGGTGAAATTTTGCTGAAACTAAATTGCCAATACTGGGCTTACTGGTAGACCAGTGTATCTACATTTTTTGAACTTTGACTATCAGTATGATTTATTGGTTATTTTAAGTCATTGCACTTACCATATCACTATTCTTCCCTTTTAATCTGACCTTATTTTAAACTAAGGATTCATAATTATAAAGGATAACCAAGTGAAAGGTGTAAACCAAATGCCATGTTGAAAATTAGAAGAAATCTTAAAGGAAACCTCTTTATTGTATGTTTGCCATGCTAATTACTGTTGTTAATCATTGGCGATTGGTGCACGCAGAAAGGGAGAGCCCATTGAAACATCTGCTTCCAAGGTGGGCTGGCTGAGCTGCGGCTCTGGGGTGAGGCCTCCAGTGGACTGCACAGAGGGACCCTAGACAGCTGGGTAAATTTGTTCGGTTGTGCCTGCAAGGGCCCTTCTGCAGCACATTACCATTTGAATTCGTGAACAGAGGAAAGCAGACATCTTTCCCTCCTGTCGGATAGGCATCATCCAATTTGTTGAAAGTGTTGGATACAACACAAAGGGAGAAGGATCATTTTTCTCTTTCAGTCTAGCTGAGAAGATATCCATCCTTCAGACTCAGACAGGGGCCTACACCTTCCCCGCTTCCCCACTGCCGCCCCCTTCACAGACCTTCTGACCTAATTCCACCACTGGGATTTCCAGGTTCTATAGCTTTCAGTGGCAGATTGTGGCACTTCTTGGCCTCCATTACTGTGTTAGACAATTCCTGTAATTAATCATATATATGTGTCTATAGATATATAACTACATATCCATATCACCTCTGTCTTTATCACCTGTATCTACATCTATCTCTATATCATCTTGTATATCTATCATCCTCTGTTGGTTGTTTTTCTGGAGAACCATGACTGGTACAGTTACCATCTTTCTCCACTCGAACTACCCTTTGATAGCAGAGACTTCTATCACCTGAACCCTTCTACGTTTGTGGAAATTTCACGGCCCAATTCAAATACTTCTCCTTCTGAATTAAAATCCAGACTCGACACTACCTCTCCCCACAGGCCCATTGCATCTGTTTATCCTTCATTTCACTCTGCCTTGAATCATAGTTAGCACTTGCGTGTCTGATTCTCACACCAGATGAGAATCTTTTAAGCCAAGGATCTTTCCATAAGGTCCTTGTAGCCCCCAAGGTGAATGAAACGTCTTGGTATTAGGGAATCCAAAGTAGTGCCCTTCATAGGATGTGTGTTTGAGCTCCACGAGGGGCTGGACTCTATGTTAACTTGTGTTTTTGATGTGATAGAAGGCTTTCAGTATAGCTTGGCTGACACATTTTAAACATTCAAAGCTTGAGTGGATTTGGGACTTGTCTAGTCCAGTGTATTTAATCTAAATCTTTTACTTTATAGAAGGAGAATCAACTTTCAGGGAAATTAAATAACTTTTTCAAGGAAAGGTCACATAGCTGAATATTGGCAGCACCAACAATCAACCTCAATCCTAGCATGTTTTCTGTTATATTGTGACTTTTCTGCCTTTCCTCCTTCACTGATCCTTAGAGAAGTCATTCAAAGAAGAGTTTGCTCACATTTCAAAGAGACCAGCTTCAATTGCTCATCAGAAGTTTTTGAAAATTGATTTGTATTCCTGCTACTGCTCAATTTTTAATTTTCTTAATCAATTCCACCTATATCACAAAAATATAGTACAGGATCATATGAAGTAGAGAGAGAGCTATGTAAGGATGGAACTATAGGCACAAAAATTACATGTTTGATTGAATGAATTAAATGTTTGAAAAAATGACTATATCTTAATTCTAATGATATGGAAAGAAAGGTGATATGAACAAAGCACAAACTTGCAAACACAAATAGATGGGAAAAATCAGAGTTGACAGGAGATTTGTGCCCATTTTATCTTCACACAGTAAAGCAGGAGTTGACATATTGGCCCTTGGGTCAAGCTGATGTCTATTTCCATTATCAGAGTTTTATCGGAGCACATCTACATCTACTTGTTCACTGAATGTCTGTGACTGCGTTCGTGCTAGTAGAGTTTCGTAAATGGGAAAAAGATCAAATGGTCCTGAAGTCTAGCATTTTTATTATCTGGCCTCTTACACAAAACTTTTCTAAATTCTTGAACTTGGTGTGTATCCTTATAAGTCCATTATAAACTATATATATGTTTTTAGGATTTTACTAGAATGTTTACGTTTTGTGTTTTCATGTCTATAATGAGGAAAAAATAAACACAAAAGTTTCACAGCATCTGAATGACTTCCCTGAAACATGGTTGTAGTGTTTTGGTTTTTAATGTCTGCATCTACATTTGGGTTACTGGTCCTGTTAGAAACATGAGAAAGTGGACAAACCTCACAGAAGGCTAGAAAAAGTTCTTTTAGTAACATCAGGGCTGTGTTAACTACGTTGCCGTTATGGCTTATATATAGGTGACCCCTCAAAGCCTCATGCACTCATAGGTGGGGCTTTTGGGAATGACTGGATAATGTGTGTGATACTGGATTAGTCCACTGGTTGATTTAGCACAGTTCTGGGTGTGAATGATGGATTTACTGAAGAGGGAAGGCTCATGCTGGGGGTAGGTATCACCAACTGATAGGCTTATATGGAATAAAAAGGAAAAGAAGAAGGAAGGCCCTGCTGCTTCCTAAGTGCTATGCCATGGATTGCTTCTCCTCTGCCATGCCAGCCTGCCTTGGAGCCAGTCGACAATGGACTGAAACATCTACAAACTGAACCAAAATAAACCTGTTATCCTTTAACTTGTGGGTATTGTCCCAGCAATGAGAAAGTAACTGAGACACTTGTCTTTGACATAGAGGCATCTTCTCTTGAGACAGATAAACTTAGCATCAGAAGAAAATACACAGGTTTGATATATCAGGAAAAAATAAAAATCTTTCTATTTAGAAATTATAAGGATTCTGATGGAGAATTTAAGTACCAAAAGTCATGTGGGTTCCTTTCTCTGAGAACGAAGAGTCACTGAGTAGAAACAGCTAGTGGTAAGATAACAACCTTTTGTGGCAAGTGCTATTATTTTCCCCAACTTTCAGATGAGCTAACAAGCTTAAAGCAGAGCAATAATTTGCCCATGATCACACAAATAACTGGTGGCAGAGCTGAGATTTCACCCAAACCTCATTTGGCAAGTTCCTGGGAGACATTTCTCCTGAAGGCTTCTGGGAAAAATGTGCTTCTCCTGAAAGAGCATCTCGGCCAGAGAACTATCTTTTCCCTCCAGCAGTGATGTGATGCATCCTCTCAACAAGGGTACCACCAAGGATAGTAGAGGGGCAAGGGAGAAAGGGCAAAGGTTTTCAATGATATCGCTGAGCTGTCCACCCCAACCGCTCCACAGCTAGCCCAACCTCTGGACTTTGTGTTGCATGAGATAATGAATTTCCCAAGTGTCTGTGCTAATATGAGTCAGATGTTTTGTGGAGATAGTTTTTGTAGGGAGGCAACAGCCTGGTTGCTTTACATTAGCATGATGTGTGGGCACATCTGAGAATCAACCACGATGTTCATTGTACTCTTTTTCTTAGGCTGCCTAATTTGCTTGCATTTCTTTTTCTTCATCTGTAAATGGCAGATCTCAAGATCTCGTAGGATGAAGGTTCAGTGCATCTGGCCAGTGGAGAATGTTCAGTATTTTATTAGTTGAGTTTTTCTGCTGATGTCTCAAGTGTACTGATTGTACAAGGAGAGCTTTTTAAGGTGTGATTGTAGTTGCTGTAATTCTTCCTCTCTACCATTCCTCAACTCTGCACTGTGGTAAGGAACGAGGTGGGAATACTCCACAAAGTTTAAATGTTCTTTTATCTTCTATTCTTATCCTTAGACTCCTCTCTATTTCTCTGTTGAACTTATATACTTGATAATAAAACTACATTAAATCCAGAGTATTAAGATGTTATGAAGTTTCATTAGTAAAAAGAGAAAATTGAGTTTCATTGAAAATTCACAGTTTCCATCTATGTTCCATCAATGTTCTCCACCCTGTTAGTCTTTGTTACTGATGTTTCTTTTAGGTTATTTTATTTTTTTAATAGCAGAATTCCTTTTTCTGAATTGTTAGTGAGTTTTATTTAAATGAAGTGAAAAAAGACAAGCTTTTACAAACTGCAAAACTCATGCACTTAAACAACTGTGACCCTTCCTACAAAAGCAGAAAACACAGACATTACAGATCAAATGTGTGTCCTTCCTATGAGTCATGTGTGGAAGCTGTAACTCCCAGTGTAGACTGTCTTGGAATATGGGATTTCTTCTAAGGAAGTAATTAAGGTTAAATGAGGCCCTAAGAGTGGGACTGTGATCCACTAAGATTAGTGCCCTTTTAAGAAGATAAAGCAGAGAAGTTTCCCTCTTTCTCTCCACCTTGTGCAAACAGTCTTCAAGCAAGGAAGAGAATCTGACCATATTGGCACTTAGTCTTGGACTTCTAGTCTCCAGAAATCTGATAAAATAAACTGCTGTTATTTAAGCCACCCAGTCTGTAGTATTTTGTTATAGCAGTCTGAGCTGACTAATGTAATACACCTTCTCAGTTAAGTGTTCCTGTAACACCACATCTGCTGGAGGAATATCAGATACACAGGCTTTGGCTTTTTCACGTACTAATGTTTAGGCTGGGCTTCTCCTATTTGCTTTGTCTGCTCACCTCATCTTTGGTGCAAATGTAGGTGACAGATAGATCTTTGGTGCAAATGTAGGTGACAGATAGAATGACACATGGAGGTTAGCACTAGGAATTGTAAAATCGAGTAAAAGAAAACTGGTTTGCAGGGCTGGTTTGCGTGAATTATTTCTATTCTTCTGGCTCTCCCCCCATCCCTCCCATTGTCACGTGTATCATGCCACTGGATATAGTTCATAGTTCCTTTTGAATTGATTAGGAGAGTCACAGGTACTGTGGCATGTTTCTTTACCAGTGAAAGAACATCAGCCCCACTTGGGAGATAAAGTGCTGGTGTGTCTTCAGCACTGTGTGAATACAAAGACACTGCTGGTTTGTTGGCATCTCTGGTGGAATGCCACAGGAAGTGCAATGTGGTTCATTGCATAGCCAGTTTTGGCTTAATTCTCCAGGTTCTACTTATTTATTGCAGCCTCAAAACTCTGAAAATATAGTAAAAACTATAAAATATCAATGGGTTAAAGGAGTCTGACCTATAAAAATGTGACAACATTCAGACCAACAATTTGTGTGAATTTTATTTGTTATAAAACAATAATATAACCCTTCCAATGTCTTAAAGGAAAAATAGTACTTAAAATTCTTTCACCCAAATACAGTTGTCTTCATTTTCCATATTTCCAGGCAGGTTTGACTCTACATCTACATTTTTGAATAGTTGTAACCAGAACACATATATACTTGTGAATAGTAGTGCATTATTGAGATTCTTAATTTGACATTCTCAATTTCAATTATTTGCCTTGGGTTTCAAAGATCATACTATTTTGTCATTTTTGTAGAGATTTTAATTTGAAAAGGCCAGATTCCAAAGCTAGTGTGCAAGGAAATAAGAATCATACCTTTGGTGAGCAAGCCCAGTCCACTCTTCCCGGGACCTGTATTTCAATACAAATTTTTTTTCATATGGAGCTTGCATGGAATTCTCATGAAGTAGCAAAACATTATTTCTTTTCAGATTTAGGTAAGTACACTAATGATGTAATGCACTAATAATGTAATGCAGCGTAGGGTTAACTTTATTGGTAGAATTTTTTATAGCTTTATAAGCAAATGCCAAATACATAAATTCATTAGAGTCTTGGATTACTTCAATTTTTCAGTTACTGCATTATAAGGGGGAAATTGTATGCTGCAGTGGTTTCCGCTTATTTGCAAGGATATTGGGCCATATTCCTCATGACAGTCAACAGTGTACTATATTCTACCTCTTCAAGTAACAGTTTACTTCTTCTAAATATTTTTCAGAGTGCTACATAATTTACATAAAGATCACATTAAATGGCAGCACAATAGCCCATTCATTTGCTGTTTGACCATTTCCCAACTTGGGATTGAACTACTTCATGTTAAAGTAATTCTCAATTTTTCCCCACTAAAGATAATTTTGCATTGATAAATACTGTCCTCTTACAAAATGCTTTTTTAGGTAAAATCCCCTAGAGGTAGGTAAAAGGGGATGAACTTTTTTTATAACTTTTTTTTTAGGTATCAGGGATTGAACTCAGGGCCTTTTTACTGAGTTACCAAGCATCTGTGCTTAAAAAAACAATTTTTAAAAAAAATTTGAGATAGGGTTTCACTAAGTTGTTAAGTTGCCAGGCTGTGCTCAAATTTGCGATCCTCCTGCCTCAGCCTCCCAGAGCTCTGAGATTTAAGGCACGTGCCATCACTCTCAGCTTATGACTGTTGATATATTTTATTGTTTTCTAAAAGATGTATGCAGACTTGCAATATGATCATCAGTGTATTCATTCCAGCTGAGTAATGCAAAGTAGATGACACTGCATATGATAATAAATAGTTTTTCTATTAAATGGGTATAAAATGATTTAATATTATATTACTGTCTAATACCTTGGTTTATGCCTAGGTTGAACATTGTAAATTTATTTAAAATTCAAACTTCCTTTTTAAGTTGTCTATCTGCAGCATCCTAGAGGCCGAGGCAAGAGGATAGCAAGTTGCAGCACAGCCTGGGCAACTTAGCAATACCTTATCTCAAAACTAAAAATAGTTTTTAAGGAAGCTCCAGGAATGTTGCTCAGTGCAGAGGCCCTAGGTTCAATTCCCAGTACCAGGTGGGAAAAAAAAGTAATGTATCTGTTCTTATCCCTTGCTAGATTTTTTTAGAGGCTCATTCTAGGCATTGGAGTAAAACGTTTGAATCCTAGCACTCTCATTTTTAGCTGTATAATTCTGAGCAAGTTACCACCCATCTGTCTGCTCACCTGAAAATGAAAGCAGTAACTTATCTCTCATGCTGTCATCCCCAGGATTCATCAGGACAGCTCATGTGAAGAGATGAGGAGCACACATACTGGGATTACTTCTTTAGTTTTTAACTACGCTATCTGCTTGGGTTTTGTTAGTTGGCTTTTATTACAGCCTGACCCTTCCTTCAGCGACGTCCTGATACAGTGCTCTCCAGATACACCTCTTGGCAGCCTGACGACTTCTCTCGTCTGCCAACCCACTCTTCACAGGGAGTGTCGTGGCCGTGTCTGGCTGTGTCAGAATTTCACATATGTCTTTGGCCTCTGGCTCACTGCCCTGCCTTCCTTCTTTCTCGCAGACTCCTACTCACCCTTCAAACCTAGTATCCAGGAGTCTCCCTGCCCCTCCAGCTTAACTTCACTTCTCTTTCTCTGATGGACCCCTGTGTGCATCTCTATTAGAGCATTCACTGCACTGTTCTGCAGTGTTGATTTCCTTGTACTTTTCTCCCAATAAACTCTAAGCTCTGTCTTTAATTTGATTTTACAGCCTCACTTTATATAGTGCTCAATAAATATTCTCTGAATGAATTAATCAGTACCTACCTTACTCATCAGGAATGGATCCAAGTGCTTCAAAAGGGAAAGAAAAGCCACTTTCCTGGGGCAAATGTTTGCCACCATTGGGATTGGTTGGATTAGGGCAGCATTGTGAGAGAAAGGATCTCATGTAGCCAGGAATAGCTCTAGAGTTGTAAATTGTGGAGTTACAAAATACCTGTATGATCTCACTGACCCTGCAATCGCCAGTCACGGTTCTGATTTCCTAAAACCTCAAAGGCAAAGAATTGCTGGAGGCTACCATGCTGAATGGTATATGATACATAGTCTGAAGGCAAACCCAAAAGAGGAATCCCTAAATTATAATGGGCAGTGTCTGTATTGGAGGAAGTGATTAATTCGCCAAGATGAGTATTTTGAAAGTGACAACATCTATTCAGATGATTAAGTTCTGATGTAATTGTCTGAAAAATAAAAATAGGTGTGTGTTTTGGTACATTTCTAAGTGCTAGAAAATCCATAGCTAAGGAGTATAGGTAGAGTTTAATCTGGGAAGCCTTAGAATAAGCAAAGCTTTAGTTAGCTTTTGAAAGAAATGGGTAAGTGGAGAGTGAGCATTTCCAGAAGTGGGTAGAACAAAACTAAGACCCAGGATGTGAGAGGCAGTTTGGATGGCACAGACGAAAGTAAGGGAGGAGACAGGCCAGGTGGCTTCCGGAAGGACTGGAGGGCCCCTCCAAAAGTTTCTTATTGGTGCAAGCTGTGCAGCCGCTCGAGGGAAAGTCAGGGGCTCACTGTCTCATATGAGGGTCATAGAAGCAAAATGTAGGAAAGGAATTTAGGTGTAAGTGATTTTCCAAAGTAGTGTTCACTAGAAAAGTCCACCAGGGAGAGAGGGATGCAGAATAGGACAGGGGAGGGGCCCGGCGAAGAAGATGTCTCTCTTAGAGAGTGTCTCTGCCCGACTCATGGCAGGGGTGTGATGGTCTCTTCATAAGCACACCGCACCACGTGGTGGTCCCCATATTAAGGCAGGGGCTGGCCCTTTGTGCCAGTGTCTGGCTATCCACCATCCCCAGAGGCAGGCTGTGCTCTGGTCCACTAAGAGAAACTTTCAGCAGCTGTGAGCTGCGAGCACCAGAGCGCCAGCAGCTGGGAACAGGGATCCCCATTTGGCAAAGGGGGTCTGAACAAGGTCTTAACACCTTTACTACACTGATAGCTGGATCTGATGAGTTCTTTCTCTTCCCAACCCCTCATGCTTGAGTCCTTGTTCCTTTGTAAGACATCTACAGATTCTCTTCTGTGAAGCTGCCCCTAGTCTCACCGGTACTGGAAACTCATTTCTTTCTTCAGACATCCTACGACACTTCATCCTTATCTCACTTGGTGGTTAGGTGGTTAGGAACCACGTCTCATTCATAGCTTTGTATTATATTGACACCAGTGTGGTGGTGTTCCATAGAGGGGACAATGATTTTGCATAGGATGGGTTTCAAGTGATGCTTTGGCCTCAAATACAAAAGACTTTAGTTACAAATCCATTTTCTCTGGGTGAACTACTGAATAGTCTGGGATTATGAGACCACACCTCTGAAAAGCCTTTTCTGGTCTTTTTTCTCCTTGAGTGTTAAGGTACTCTTTTATTTATTCTTTTGTTTGGGTGCTATTAGCACGACTTGCACAGATGAAATTATAGTAACTCTGGATGCTTTCAAAAGACTTCCTTTTGCATTACCCAGTGTCCAATCTCACAGATCGATGTTGAGCCTATGAATCTGGTGCTGAAGTGATGAATTTGACGTGCCCATGAATACATGCATCTGCCACTCTGTGGCCTGCAGCCAGGCTGCAATTCTGAGCCTGCCTTCTGGACTCTGTTTTGAGAAGGCCCTGTAGGAAAGCCTGCCAACTGCTTATCAGTGCAGAGTAACAAGATGCCATGGAAATTGCCCCATAGTCTCCTTTTGTCCTTCAAAGTACCTGGCATTGCCTCTGTACCTTTCACATCTTGAAGGAAGACATAAATGAGGTTGTGTAAGGCTTCCAAAGGCAGCATGGCACTGGTGACTGGCCTGCTGGCCTCAGCCTGTTGGGTGTTTGGTCTAAGGGTGTAGAGTGGTGGGGTCAGAAAGGAGTCCTTATTCTGGCAGAAAGACAATGTTTACTGTATGTGTTCCCTTGGAAGAACATCTGGGAAGGTATGTGTTTCATCACATTATGCAACCTGATATACTCTGTACAGGTTGGATTCCTGACTTACCATGCCTATTTTAATCAAACCCAATCCTTTTAGAAATGTTATTGGCATAGATGTGAAACAGGTGTTTCATAAAGCCTCTGTTGCCAACTGTGACAGCACTGAACTTTTTGTACCCCACACCACCCAAAGACCCAATATGTTACCCAGGCAACATAAAGGAAACTAGAGGATTTTTTAAAAAAGCAGTGAATTCTGCTTTGCTTTTTCCACTTGAGGAGTCTTATGGAGTTAGGTGTTTTCCATGAGCAAAGCTACTCACTGGCCAGAGAGAGACAAACAGATATTAACTATCGGCAATCTGGGTGCCCATTTTGGACTAGGCGGTGCTTATGCAGATGGGAATAATTAACTCTGGAAATGCTGACCACGCTACTGTTAAAGCCCTTTCTAAATTATTGGTGCCAGGCTCCTCCTAGGCCCCTCATTCCAGGTCACTGCAAGATGCAATTGTCCAGTGGCCAGGTACTCTGCTCACACCACATTGACCTGCTGACAGCAAACATCATTAGCAATTGTTTCTCTTTTTGTATCCTTGGAGGGGACAGTTTGTTGTTTTTCTCAGGTGCCACTAACTTCTTATTGTCTCTAGTCATTTAAACTAAGAAAATATTTTAAATGACTCCATTTACTAAGAATCACAGTGTTGGCTCTATCTCCACTTTTTGTGGCATGCTGGTTAATTTTGTCTGGCTTGGCTTGCTTGGATTCCTTTGGACATATGATCTTTATGAATAAAACATTCAAGGGCCAAATGTTTTTGTGTGATAACTTGATGTGATTATCAGTGGAGACTGACATAAAGTGTAGATCAGGCAGGTGCTTCTCTGCCAAAGTGAGACCTGGGAACAGCTGTGGTGTAGTGGAAGGAATCCTCAAACCCGGAGTCCAAAGACTTTGTCCAAACAGCCAGTCTGTCATTAACAAGATTCTCAATCAGGCAAATGTCTTTCTTTGTATAACAATTTGTAACACTCATAATTTTGCTCTTTCTGGAGGAAGATTATGCTTCCTGGTCCCATGGTGCCAGGCATGGCCATGTGGTTTTTGGCACCCCTCACTCCTGTGGAAAGACTACACGTCTCTGCCCTATTGATGTCAGACTTGGCTATGAGATTTGCTTTGGCTGGCAAAAGTGCGCATGAGGAATTGTGCCACTATTGTAGAGATGCTTTCAATCCATTGTACGTTCTGCAGTTCCTCTCCATTATTGGGTCTTAGACTGAAGAAGACATGGAGGAGGACAGTAGCTGACCCATCAGACACATGTGACAGGAGTAAGAAATGAACCTTTGTTGAGGTGAATACTGAGATGTTCCGGTCATATGTTATTTGGCATCATTTAGTTTAAACTGATTAAAATAATTGGGAATAATATGCTTTTTGTGAGAAATATTTAGAGTTAACTTAAACGTGTATTGTACACCTATAACATACCAGGTACTGTGTTCCAGGATCGAGGGATATACAGTTACATAAGACGTGGGACCTGTCTTCCAGACCTAATAGTCACAGACAATGTATAGTGATAGATCTATGGCATTTGCAAGGAAATCAGCCTGGGCCACTGCATTTGCAAGTTTAGGAAAACCTCTTAATATCTGATTTCCCTGAGAAAATTCTGAAAGAACAGTGAAAAGAGAATAGCAAGATTGTACACTGATGTGGAGGTGGGGAAGCTCAATGCGATCAGTCACTAGTTGAAATAACCATTTCTTTGTACCTTAGCCCTACACAACAACATATCTTATTCAAACCCTTGCGAAAATATTTTATTTCAATTGCATGTGGTTATTTGCAAGTAGTCAACAGTAGAAATGCAGATTATCCAAGAACCAAGGGTATGTGGTCCATGACATGCCAGTACTTGACACCAAGTATGGCCCATCATTTGATAAATAGTTACTCTAAAGTTAAAGAATGGTACTACCTCATAAATGCAAAGAGATCCACGACAGACTTGTTCTGGGTACCTGAAAGAGGAAGTCAGTCGCAGAGATTCATCATAGATAGGGGGCTGGAAGAATGCAGGGCAATCTCAGCAGTCTGGAAAGGCTCCATTTCTCACCGAGAATGGTTCCTGTTTCTCTCTAGAAGGTGACTTTGCCATCAACTCTGGTGCCTCCTCACTTGATCTTTCCTGGTTCTGTTTTGCCACTGTGCTGATCTGGCCCTTTTCTACGGGTCTGTGTTGGTTAATTTCGAGTCAGCTTGACTAAGCAATGAGGTGGGTGCCCAGCTGGATGATCAAATATTATTTTGGATTTTTCTGTGCAGGCATTTTTGAACAAGGTTAAAATGTGAATCAGTAGATTAAGTAAAGCAGACAGCTTTCCTTTAGGTGAGTTGAAGCTTTGAATAGAGTAGAAGGGCTGATCCTGTCTGAGTAAGAGGACCTCTTACCTACCATCTTTTGAACAGGGACATTGACTCTCCTGGGTCTCCAGTTTGCCAACTGCACTACTTGGAATTTGTCAGCCTCTATGATTGCACGAGCCAGCTCCTTGTGACAAACCTCTCCCTATGTGTAAATACACACAGACCCTCAGCCTATTGGTTCTGACTCTCAGGAGAACCATTTCTCCCACAGTGGTTGTTTAGCCTTAGGCTCTCAGGTACTTTCACTCTACTTTGTAGTTCTAATACCAGTCCTGCTGGAGAACAACTCTAGTTTGCTCTGGGCCAGGAGACACTGGTTCAGTCATAGGAATCCCCCCCGCCCCCACACAGTCAGGGCAGGTTCCAAAGGCACCATGGGGGAGGAGCGAGTGAGTAACATCCTCTCAGTTCTCCTCTCCAGCTAAGGCAAGATGCTTCACCTTTGTCTGCTCAGCTGCAGGGCTACACTACTGTGGGACCACTATGGAGTTTCTTATTTGCTTTTTAATTAAAAAAAAAAATCAGGAAATGTAACACTTTGAGCCCATTCTTACAAATGCACTTTAAGGCATACGAGGGACAGTACAATTGTTCTGCCATTGTCCTCCTGGAGCACTGGGCCAAGAATCACTAAAATGAGGTTTGTTAGGTGCTCTGCTACTTACCACACATGACATTGGGCACGCCTCTTCCCTTTCTGCTGCATCAGTTTTCTCTTCTGTAAAATGGATCGATGTGTACCACTGGAGATATTTTGAGATGGCGTCAGGCAAAATCCCATAATTTTTATCTGGACATAAATTTTAACACTGTTGAAGAAGATGGGACATCATAATTAGAAGATGCTACAGAGAACACAGAGCCTGACTTTTTATTGTAAGGATAATGGAACTGAGGCCCAGAGAGAGAGCATTGTCGCTGTGGACATAAATAATGGTTCTCACAGCTCCGTGGTTTGTTCTGGCCTGACCTTTCCACCCTCCATGAGGTGGTTTGCTTCCTTAGCTGGGGAGGTCATGATCTCTAGGCTGCTTCACCTCCCCCTCCTTTTAAGGCTTTCTTTCCTTTCCCCCCGGATCATTCCTTGGACCCCCTGATCTTCCCTTATAAGGAAGCCAGGGAGCCCAGCTGCTCCAGAACTGCCAAGGGCAGGCATGCAAACTCCTATGGCAGGAAGAGTCAAGAGTTGCAGATCTAAGTGAGGGTTGGGTCCTGCAGCAAGAAAAACCACACACCACACAGGCGCACAGCCCTGTGGCCAGGGTTTTGGGGAGTGCAGTCTGGCACTACCAAGCCTGGGATGTCCAGAAAACACCATTTGATCTAACGCCATAGTGGCTTTTTAAAAAAAACTCACACTGCAGTGCCTTTAATCGCTCTTGGCTCCGATTCTGCAGGTTAATTTCCTGACATCTAAGGAGCTGTATTTGGCGTGTGTAACTTCCTGCCTTTTATGTCAGAGCCTGTGAACTGACGGAATTGTGGAGCGAGCCAAGAGAACTCGGGGTGGGGGCAGTCTCGGAGACTCCCTTCCTACTTTTATTTTATTTAGCCACATACTCACCCTTAGTCACTTTCTTTCCTTCGATAAGAACACAATAGAAGGCTCCTTATGTAAGATGTTGTAGTGGGCAGAGTGGGTTGGGAGAGGGACTGTCTGTGTATTGAAGTCTTCAGAGTGGTTTTAATTTGCAGACTCTACAGAGGTGCCTAATCATGACTGTGGGGAGCTGTCACTGAGGGGCAAGACTCTGTTCCCGCTCCTGGGTCTCGTCATTTGTGTTCCCCACTACTCAAAAGTTCCTGGCGGCCCTGGTCTCATCCCCTGATCTGTTGCTAACTCCTCTACACCCCTGCTCTCTCCACCTTCCCACGATGACCTCTTTAGCTTTTTATTTACCCATTCCTTTTATCTGTCTGACAGCTCCATTTTATCAGTTTGCTCAGCTGTTTGTTTGTTCTTTCTGTGGGTGAGCTGTGTGCTTTCTAGAAGCTTCTGGACAGCTGGGCTGCACCTCGCTGACTTAGTGCCTCGGGTGGCCAGAGCAGACAGACACCCAGTGGAGTGTTTGATTGTGGCAGATGTTGCACTGCTTACCTGAGGCAGGGGTGGTGGAGGACAGAGGGGACTGTGGTTGGGCTCAATTAGCATTTCAGACACCCACATGGCAACTGCAAAGTAGTTATTTTGGAACACAAATGTGGAGAAAACAAACTATTCCCTTTTACAGAGAAGGGGCTAAATTCCTTAGCTCAGGAGATGTGGCCCTCGTGGCTTTAGGACCATTCAGAGAAAGTCAGTGGGACGGACCTTGGAGACCTCCTCCGGCAAGCCCACCCGAGCTTGGGGCTCTATCAGCAGTTTTGTCTTTTGTTTTTATAGTCACTAAATGCTCAGTGCCCAAGTCAGTCTTTGCATTTAGTAAGTGAGGAGAGCTGACTCTGGGAATGACTGCAGTGACTTGCACTCTGACATCTCACAGAAGAGCAACTGAGCTCCACAGAAGTATGGAATTGGGAAACCTATCTTCTGCTCCCAAGGGAGTGGTGATTTCATGTAATTGTTTTGCGTGTGGACCACTGACAGCTTCAAAGACACCTGAGCTGGGTATGAGGCCCTGTGGAAATTCCTGAGGACTTCCCCAATGGGTGAGAACAGCCCAGGTGAACTCTACAGGACACTTCCTGCCATTTTGTGGTGATGAGGAGCCTTGCTGGGATTCCCAGGAGTCTCCTTTAGAGAGCTGGGTCTCCACAATCCGAACATCCAGAGATGCTTGGCCAGAGACAAATGCTCCCAAAAGCAGTATTCTTGGCTACATCCCCTCAGAGTTGTCCCCAGAGGGTGTCAGGAAGGGGAGGTATCGTGTGTGGATACCAGGGTTCTCCATCTGGAAGATTTACTTAAAAAAATCTACCCTGTCAGCAATTAAAAAAGAAAAATCTAGCCATGAGATTCTTAGAAACAAAACAACTCGGGACAAAATAATGCCTTTGTTTGGGAATTCCCACAGCCTTGTAACTCCTTGCATCCTTCTTCTCTCCCTCTGTTTCTTTGATTCTGTCTCTTTGCCACTCTTGGTTTAATTTCTGGAACACACACGCACACACAGGACACACCTGTGTGTGCACTATACATAGTTAATTCTTCCCTTCGATTTCCATGATCAGCAACCTTGCTTCTTTCCTTCTGCAGCACAGATGACCCCCAGGGAGGTGGGGAGGGACACTAGGCACAGAAGCTGGACAGATGGAGGAATCAAGTTCTCCTGATGAGAACCCTGTATTCCAAAGGACCGACTTGGAAGCAGCCAGAGCCTCCCAAGGGAAGAACTGAGGAAAGATGAGGGGCCACTTGTATTCCCAGTGGAATACACAGCAGGTGCAGAGGGGACAGTGGTGTCACTGGCGAGAGGCCCAGGAACAGTCATCAGAGACAAACTGTGGAAGTGACCCCTCCCACAGATGCCTGCTCCTCCCACTCAGGCCATCTCTTTTCTTGCCCCTGCCTAGTGGGAAGGTCCTGAGGTTTGGGATTTCCAAAGGCTTGGGCTGCAGTATCCAGCCCCGTCCCAAGTTAGGTTCTAGGCCAGAAGAGCAGAATGAGGAGAGAACTGAGCCAATGGACAGTTTTTCCTTTGTCTGAGGGGAAAGACTAGTGATAAGAGTCCAATTCTAGAACCTTCTTAAGCAAGACAGTTTTTAGTCCTGAAATCAGGGTTTCTTTTACTAGGAGAAAAAAGATTGTTCATAGCACTGAGGCTAGGTAATACCATGATTTCTAATTTAGCACTTCTTTTCACTCTTTCCTATTTCCTGTACCACCTCACTACCTTTCCAGGGTGTTTGTAGGAATAAAGAGAATGTATGTGATTGCTGTGAGCTCCTTAAAAGGAAAGTGCTATATAAACAGAGTATTTCTATATGTGCTTATAAGCTATGTCTTCTCTGGCTAGAAGAGCTTTATTCATGGAGCTAAATAAAACCAGTTTCTTTGGAATAATAGCAATCTCAAAGGACCTAAGCAGTGTAAAAACTGTGTTTGGGGAAATATTTGAGTTAGGAAAAAAACTGTTTCTAGCATCAGTTTTTGCCCCTGGCTTTGTGGAATTTTAATTTTTACCTTATTCTTTTTGTTTTACCTTGATCCAAGCACATGCACACACACCACCTTCCCTGCATAACCCACAATATGGCTCCAGGCAACAGTGTGTCCGTAAATGTTTAACACCTGGCTCTTTGGGTGGGGGTGGTAGAGATGCCCTAATTTGCAGTTTGTGCCAATTTTTGTGACGCAAATACTCCTTAGCATGACCAGTTTCAAGCCATCAGCATGACTGATAGTGGAATGGATACACAGTGGCCACAATTATATGGCTTTCCCACCACACAGGTAAACTTGACCTAGATAACTCCAGAACACAGACAGTAGTAGTAAAGTGTAGTAAACTAGGAAGTGATGCATTTTGGGAATTTTATTACATTTCAAAAACAGCTTAGCTAATTGTGATATATATGATTTAGTTTTTAACGGTGTCTGAGTTAACAACTGGCTTGAGAAACTTCAGAAAATGTAACAGTTCGCTGTCTTTAGCTGGTATGAGCTGGCTTCAGAAAACCCATGGTTAAGATGTTGACCTTGATGTGTCCTTGACTCCTCTGAAACTTCTGGCTCACTTTGCCAGACATCTGCTGGCATTTCCACCTGGATGCCACATTGTGATGGTAAAGTAAATGGCTAGAAATGTAAATTTCTCATTTCTTCACTAGTATCCCTTTCTGATTTTACCCAAGTCAAAAGTCTTGAAGTCACCACTGTTCCTTCTGCTCTTGCTGTTTTCCTGTTTGCTAGCCAACTGTTATCAGGTCTTCCTTTGCAACAGTGTTTCCAACTGTGTTCTCAAACTTGGCTGTACACCAGAATCACCTGGGGAGGTTTGAACAAGTAGTAGTTCAGGGTTCTGCTCCTGGATGTCCTGAGTTAACTGCACGGAAGTATGGACTGGGTCGTATGATTTTGGAAAGCTCATCTGGATTTAATGTACAGCCAGGGCTGAGAAGCATTCTCCTTTACCTAGCTCTGTAGTACCATTCTCTTGTTCAGTATAAGAAAACATCGGCTTAGAAATCTAGTAGGACTGGGTGTGCTTCTTGGTTTTGTCACCCACAGGAGCATTCTTTTTAAACTCTCTCACATTCTCTTTAGACAACTTTAAAGTGAAAACAATAAGCCCTTTCACATGAAGTTATGTAAAAATGGGCTTATTTCTGCACTTGGCTTAATGAAAGTAATGTTCCTCCCTTATCTTTTAGTGGTTCCCTGTTCTCTCTCTCTTTCACCCTTTCTCTTCTGTCTGTCTTTCTATCTATCTATCTATCTATCTATCTATCTATCTATCTATCTATCTATCTACCTATCTATCTATCTATCCTCTATCTCAGACAACACTGCTAAAATGATCATTCTTAAAAGTCAAAACTATGTTCAAAACCCCAAGCTAGCTTTCTGTTAGCTACGTAGAAACCCCATCTACTCTGTTTGCTATGCACAGCCCTCTGGAATCTCAGCCAGTGCTCCTCCCAGCCTCACCTCTCACCAGGAAGAACACTCCTGTCCACCAGGCTGGAACTTCTTTCATGATTGGAAATCCACTCGATGCTTTTGTGCTCCTGCTTTTCGTCTCATGCGACTCTGTGATACACTTCCAGAATATCCTCTCTGCCCTCTCTGCCAGGAGAAAACCTGTCCACTCATTACCCACCACCTCTCACCACTTCCAGGAAGTTCCGTCCCTGCCACTATCCTGGGTATGTCTCTTTTTTTCAGGTTGTCTTAGTCCCTGCTCTCTGCATCTTTTGCTCGAAACATTTGTGCTCCCCTCATAGCATTTAGACGTTCACATTTTAGATTCTCAGACTGAAGCCTCATAGATGACAGACAGGGACTTCTCTCCACTCACAGCCAAGGTTATCCATCTCTGGGAATGTGGTCATCAAGGGTGGCTGATTGTGTAGAGTATAATTAGCCCTATACCTGAGAGTCACTGCTTTCTGGAGCTACTCAGGTTAGAGGAAAAGACCAAGTAACTCTGAGATTTTGGCCACTGGTTTTAGGTTGGATAGAGTCTTCCTGTACCATCTTGTCCCTTCCTCTGCCCTCCAAATCTGCTCTTGGGATGACCGCACCCGCTGGCGCTTCAGTCCCTCCTGGGCACTCACAGTGACCATCCTGGGGCCTGCATGTTCATTGCTGTGACTCTCTCCTCTACCCTGCTGGCACCAGCGCTCAGTAGTATGGAAACAGTTCAGTACGGGGACAAAGGTCTTTGCTGCTCCTCTGTCTCTGCTGCCAGCATTCCCTGGGAGAACTGCAAAGAGCAGGACAAGGCCTTGCTTCAACCCTGGCATTCACCTGCATACTTAAAAAACACAAACCTAATGGTACTCACGATGACAAAAGAGTTACTTTTGTAGTAGCTGATTTTAAAATTGTGTCTAATAAAAGTGACCATCTTTACCTAGTTTTTTCAATATCTTATTACTGTAGTGTACACATTTTATTTCATGTTTTGAGGCAAGGCCTGCCTACGTAGTTCAGGCTAGCCTGGAGCTCTCTATATACCCCAGGCTGGCCTCAGACTTGTGGTGATCTTTCTGCCTCAGCCTCCTGAGTGCTAGGATTCCAGGTGAGCCACCTTGCCGGCTTGAACTGTAAATGTTTTAGATGAACTGGGTCCAGTTCCCAGGCTTCTATGTGCAGGCCTCCTGTGCTCAGTTTCCCTGTTCAGTTATCACCATTGTCAGGGACTTAGTTGCCCAAGTAGGAAATCTTAGAATCATCCCTCATTCTCTTCCTGCTTTATTCAACAGAACTAATTAGCCACAAGTGCTGATTGTCTGAAGACCTCGAATCTGACTCCCTTCTTCATTGTCACCGCGTTAACGTATTTCAGGTTTTGTTGTCTTACTCAGTCTGACCTTCACTCTCCACTTTGCTTGCTGCCTGACAGTGTCTTTCTAAAGTCTTGTCAATCACGGCCCTGCTGAACAGCCTCAGTTGTTTCTCTAATCAGCTGGAGAATTGAGTCCAGACTCCATTGTAACACTGCACACCTTCGTATCTGACCTCAGCCCGCACGTCAGTCACATATTTACCCACTTTCTCCCACTTAACCTGTGCTCCCGACACAGCACACTTTTGGGGGACTTTTGCACCCTCGTGTGTTTGCCCCTGCTGTTCCCCTTGCCTAGAAGGCCTTCCCTCCCCTCTCATACTGAGCATTCCAACTTACCTGTTCAGCTATGATGCCGAGGTCACCCTCTACAAAACCGTCCCTGACCGCTATTGACATTAATTATCTCCTTCGTGTTCTCATAGCACTCAGTACAAACCTTATTCAGCACTTGCCTGCATTATTTTAATTATTTGTTTTTATATCTGCCCTCATTCAGCTGTGGGTTAGTCATCTCGGTATTCCCCAACAGGCCCGTACTGAGGGAGGAGCGTCAAAGACGCGGTGAGCACACGGGTGCATTTCCTGTCTTATGCTGCACATCCCTCTCTTGCCTTCCCATGCGAGAGTTAGACCAGTGGACTAAACGGAGCAAGGGTAGATCAGACAGTAACACTGATGAGCGTCTTAGAAGCTGTGCGGTGTGCTTGGAAGAGCACATCCCTCGGATCCCACAGGGCACGGCGTGTTAGAGTGAGCCCTGAGGGCAGGTGAGAAGTCTGCCCTCCACCCTCAGCGAGGCTGTGGTTGGTAAACACTTTCTGATTTTAACTTGAACATTAGTCACCCATAGCAAGCTGCCAGGAATCTCTTTGGGGCTGGCCCAAGATACAGCACATGTGCAGACTGTTTTCCAAGTTATGCTTTGTTAAAATAGCAATTCCCAGTTTGCCTCAGGTGTAGAGTTTAGGTTCATGGTTCACTGGATATTTTAGGAAAATATGAGCGAACATTCCAACCCTTCTTTCCCCACTCACAGCATGTGAGGTTGTTTGTTCACATGGACCAGACTTTTCAGAGGGCAGATTGTTGATAATGGCCATTCCGTCTCTTGACTCACTCCCAAAAGTACCACATTTCAACTCTTGTGGATTTGAATGCTCACAAAGCATTGCTCTCCAGGATAAGCCAAAGCTGGTGTTGAGAGACTTTGGAGACCCTAATAGGCCAGAGTCCTGGGCCTAAGTCACAGATGAGGCCAGAGTTGGCAATTTTGCAGCAGACCATAGGTCTAGCCAGATTATAGATCAAATAAATGAATGAAAGGAATCTTTCCTTCGGAATTGGTAGAAGGATTTGAAGCCTAACCCTAGATTTCACACTGTTCTCTCCTTTTATTAGCCTCTTCCCATTCTCCACTCCAGAAGTTCACCTGCTCACCTTCGAGCACCGACTAGTTGGAAGTTTTTTGCTGCAGATGACTTTGCCAGATTGACCTTCAGTGAAAGACAGTGCCAATGACCTGTGGCAGGATGGGAGGGCATATGGCTTTCTCATTAACTCTGGTGAAGATAAAAGAATGTGCACATTTAAAAGAAAAGAAAGCAAAGATCAATAAAGTGGGAAAGGTCTTCATTCCCTTCATTCAAGAAAGTGACTTCAGGCAGGGTGCCTCTTTGCCTCCAGGGAGCCTGCACGTGAGCTAGCAGGGCCAGGGTAAAACGAGGGCTGGAGAGGCATGTGGGTGAAGTGATGGGGTGATGACACGGAGGGGAGTTTGTCAGAGCTCCAGTCAATTTCATTAGAGCTCCAGCCAGAGTGGAAAAATGGATCACAATCATGGAAAGTGGCTGCTCCAGCTCCATGTCATCAAGTAAATGGCCAAGAAAGTCTCTGAGTGGCGGCCACCCTATGTTGCACCTGCCTAGGCACTAATTGTGACATTTACTTGTCAGGACCTTCAGGGACAAGAGTGTATATCCGAGGAAAACAGATGTGCTCTGAAATGAAGGTCACTTAGGTTACATCGGTCAGTTAGCAACACTTCTATGGGCTGGGGAAATACGTTGCACAAAGGAAGAGCTACGGTCCGAGGTGCGCTACTGCACACTGAGGCTAGAGCTATCTACCGTCTGCCAACTCAGCTGTACAGCAGTGTCAAGCTCCTTTTGATCGCCTCTTGAGGTGCTCTCAGGAGCTGCGCATGGAAAGTTTGTCATCCTGGTTCCAAGCTAGGAACTGGGATGGAGGTGGCGGTTCATAGAGGGCACAGTCTTGGTGACACACCATACTGGTGCCAAATCAAACCCTCAAATAATAGAGTGGAGCAGTCGCACCCCTTATCTCACTTGATCCTTGTTGCATTCCTCTGAGGTACAAAAGGCATTCATCAGTCCATTCAGTCTTTCAGCATTTATATGGTATGATAAAAAATACAGTGGATAACTAATTTTTAAAGATAAATTACAGTAAAACACATGTTGCCATTAATCCCTCTCAAAATACTTCCCCTCACTTCAAATGCTTTTACCTCCATCATTCTTGTCATTTTCTGGAAGTTCTCTGTTGTGTCTTTAGTTCTGCTGTTGTGGCTGCCTCATCCCAAATTGATTCAAAATGTTTACCTTCCATGGTCGTTTTGACTTTAGGGAAGAGCTAGAAGTGGCATGGAGCCAGAGTCCCATGGATAAAGTGGACAGGGCCTTATTGTTATATTTTCAGAGGCCTGTCTTTCCATTGGATGGCACTCAGCAGCAGCATTCACTGTATTATTGATCACACTCCATGAACACTCACAAAAGACTTCTAAAACTGCTTCAGAAAATGGAAACAGTGACATGATAAGTATGTTCAAAGCGAACGGAAATATTTTGAGGAAGATTAATGCTAACGTGTCTTTTACTGTAATACATTAAAAAATTAAACTTTCACCATACATATTGATCATCTTTTGTACTAAGTAACATACCAAGTTCTGTGCTAGGAATTAAAAACATAAAATGAATATAAAAAGCAATAAGGAACACTTGAATATTTGTTTCTTTTTAAATCAAATTTATTGAGGCTTTTTTTTTTTTTTCTGGTACCAGGAATCGAACTCATGACCTTGTGCTTGCCAGGCAGGTGCTGTGCCACTGAGCTAAATCCCCAGCCCCTATTGAGGCATTTTTATAAGCAAACAATGCACACATTTTAAGTGTGCAGTTTAATGAGTTTGGACAGGCAATATATACCTGGTAATCAATTAAGATTCGGAATACTCCCATCCCCTGCAAAAGTTCCTGGTCCCCTTGCCCATCAGTATCTGCCTGAACACCTTCCCCTAGGCTACCTCTGATCTCAGCCATATTAGTAAAAGGCAAAAGATTTATACGATCTGAAGAGAAACCAGAGTGTCTCTCAGCCATATTAGAATAACCCTGCTATACTAGAATTTTGTAGTGGTAGAAGCATGAAGTCTGTCCTCCTTCACAACTGGGTGTCATTCAGTATAATGTTCCTGAGGGTCATCCAAGTCTTTGGGTGTATCAGTTCCTTTTTTCTGATTGCTGAACAAAATTCTATTGTATGAGATACCACAATGTCTGTATCCATCCATTTGCTAATCATATTTGGATTACTAGTTTGGGATTGTTATAAATAAAGTTGCCATGATCACTTATGTACAAAAAATTTTGTACATAAAGGTGAAATCTTTAGAAAGGAGTTTTTATGTCTCTTGGGAATATATAAAGGTCTAATAAACACAAGAAAAGATGCCCAACATCATTAGTTATCAAGAAATGTGAGTTTAAACTATTTTGAGACAACAGTACACACATATTAGCATGACTTAAATGAAAAAGACTGTAACAAATGCTAGTAAGGGCATGAAGAGACAGGTGCTCACATCCTGCTGGTGGAACAGTAACATGATTCTTCCACTTTAGAAAAACAGCTTGGCAAATTCATATCTACCTATCTATCTATCTATCTATCTATCTATCTAATGTTATATATATATTATATATACACATATCTATATCTATACCTATACCTATACCTATACCTATATCTATAT